>NC_143550.1:61937954-62259090 GCF_054136105.1 Typopeltis vanoorti | reverse complement strand
TCTCACTTGTGGACTTTTCTTGCATTATAACTCCAAAAGTTATAATGTAACTGTTATCATGGTAATGTGTTGAAGAATATATTCCAGTAATAAGACAGTAATGCTATATACTTTACATGAGACCATAAATTGCCTTACAATTTTTTTTTCAAAGTAAAATGCGATTTTCATTCATATGCAGTTATCAGGATAGACCTTATGCAATCATAAGCAGACAGTTGCTGTAGTACCAAAGATATATGTATTGACAGACAGTGTGAATATCTTCCATATGCATGTACATAGTAATATGTTTAATTAATGATATGTTAATAAATTTATAGCATTAATAAATAAATTTTTTATATTTTCATTTACAAATTAAGCAGCAGAATAAGGGAAGAAAACTCATGCTGATATCCCATCAGTCCTTATTGCTGAATTCTTATTCAGTTTGTGCAATAGCTCTAATACCTCCTCCTCATATACCTGAGTTTCTTCATCCAGGAAAGAGGTGAGCTTAATGTTGCATTCACCAAGTTTGATAGCTTTTTAGCAAAATGGGTACTCATTAGTTGAACAACCTCTTCTGTGTCTGTCATCCTCATGCCATCTGCATTTAGTAAAGTTATTCTTTCATATTCATTCTTTCTTTTACTCTTTGGAGTTAACAACTTTAGCTTGCAGAGCCAGTTTCTTTTCATACTTAGACTTAGCTTTCTGTACAACAGTTATAATTCTTTTGGCCTACTGCTTATAATTTTCATAACGGACATCATCCTTATGCACACGGTATTCCTTCCACAT
Source organism: Typopeltis vanoorti (assembly GCF_054136105.1). Lineage (NCBI taxonomy): Eukaryota > Metazoa > Arthropoda > Arachnida > Uropygi > Thelyphonidae > Typopeltis > Typopeltis vanoorti. Next base: position 62,258,304 of record NC_143550.1, on the reverse strand, counting down.
CATCGTTTTCTTATGAATCTCTTGCTTGATAAGATTACACATCCATCATTAGACTCCTACCCTATTTCTTCTTCTAACTCTCGGGAAACTTTCTGGTATTTTATCATTTAAGTATTTTTTAAATGCTTCCATTCACTGTCAATATTCTTCCCATCCAGCAACCGATACCATTGCGCTGAACTCAGTTAACTCCTTAGTTGGTCATAATTTTCTGCTTTGTAGTTCAGCATGTATCCTTTCCTAAAAGGAACATTCATAAACCTACTCACTTTTCAAGCAAGTATCACATGATCGCTGTCACCAACCAGAGGCAGAATAGTTACATCTTTAACTGAAACATACTCTGACACTATAATATAATTCATTATAATCAAATCTAACACTCTTTGACCGAACTCCTTTTGTCACATGCTACTTGAGAACATTGTCTTCCAGCAACTCAGTAAAATTCAGTTTCATTCTTCTCATGAGATTTTACTGATACTCATTCAGTGTTTGGATAATTAAAGTTCCCCATTATGATTACTCTTTTTTTGTGCCCATCGTCTTTATTTTGTGATTTTTATGATGCATTTCTTTATCACTAGCAACCAATCCATCAGATCTGTAACAACATCCCACTATGCATTTGATCTTGTTAGATTCCCCTCACACCTGATGGCTTCAAACTCACTGCCACATGAAAATCTGTTATTAGTATTGTAATCATAGGTCTCAAATCGAACTGGATTCAAGTCATCTGATATCATTAGCAGCATGCCCTCCTCTCCTGTCCTGTGTATCCTTCCTAAAAATACTCTACCCTTTACACTTAATATCATTATGTCTGATTCTGATAGTGAGGTCTCAGTAATGCCTACAATTTTGTATGTTCTTGTCTGCATGACACAGGTGGATAACTTGCAGATCTCTGTTCTTCTCTAGTGTCTTATATATGCAGACATCTTTGCATATGTTTGATGGGTCTGAACCAGATGAACACAAAGTTGAAATTGTTCTGTTCTTATAACCACTTCCATGATAATGCCCATGTTTCCCTGACTCTGTGTTAGGTCTCATACCAGTTATTAGTCTTTCAACACTCCTGATACCAAATTAATTCAAGTGTAGGCCATCCCTCTTATACAAATCTGATTTTCCCTCAAATTCCCTCCACACATCCAGAATCTTGCATCCACTCCTTATACACAGCTTACACATAGAATCATTTGCCATCATAGACCTTCTTAATTAATTTTTGTCATATTGATGTAATATACTTATGATTTTTACTTTCTCACTCTTTACTTTTTCCAGCAACCTTTTTATATCCTCTCTCATACTGAACTTATCACTAGTTAAATTGTGAGTACAATTATGATCTCGTTTACTCTTCTTTTCTGTTTTTCAATTGCATGTGCTATGTTTTTAATTTTTGCTCCAGGAAACATGAAGTTATAACCACTCATCGACAGCCTGTTTTTTGATAGATTCACCATACCAAATACTATCCTGATTTTCATTATATAGTAACTTACCTGATTCTGTGCTTTTTTCTTATTCTGCTGCTTAATTTTTCTTTTATTTTCTTATAAGGGAAGATTCTGCAGGAGTGCAAAATGTATGGTAATCCCATTGCACAAGGGTGGTATAAAGACCGATGAATCCAGCTATCGACCAGTCATCATTATCTCAGGAGCGGCGGTGGTGAAGATTTTGGAAAAGTTGGTTAAAACTCGCATTCAGAAATGAGTTAACAGCAAATCCCTACTTTGCAATGAATAGCATGGGTTTACTAAGGGAAGGTCATATTTTAGCAACTTGCTCAAATAATGTTATAAATAATGTTACCATTGTTTTATTTTATGGCATTGATGACTGTTGCATAAATTGAAGAATATGAGTTTGGACAATAAAATATTAACGTGGATAAGAGGATGGCTGACTGACACATCAAAAAAGTGAGAATACAGGGGGGGGGTGAGTCTACAAAATTTAAGGTACCTAGTGGTGTATCACAAGAAGGATTTGACAGGACGTTCAACTGTTTGCTGCTGATGATAATGCATAGATAGGTAGAATAATCAGGAATGATATAGAGTACTTCCAAATGATTTGAATAGGCTGGAATTGTAAGCATGGGAAAATGGATGTCAGTTCAATGTCAGTAAATGTAAAGTCATGCACTTCGACGCGATTAGATATTCAAAGTCATTATATTGGTGGGATTATGGTAGATGAAACTGATCAGGCTAGGGATTTTGTAGTGGTAGTAGATAGGAAGTTGAATTTCAGAAGCCATATAGCAAAGATTGCAAATACAACTCAAAAGATAATTGCAATGCTGAATCTAATGTTCACATGTAAAGATAAGGATGTCATTTTGCCTGTTTACAAGGCCTTGATAAGACCTCAGTTTGACTATTGTATGCAGGTCTGGTCTTCTGGTTTCTGTTGTGATTCCAATAAGGTGGAGAGAGAGAGAGAGTGCAAAGGATAGTGTTAAAAATATCAGGATTGGGGAATACTGATTATGAAAACAGATTGAGAATTTGTAGACTGCAGGCACTAGCAAACAGGAGAAAGAGGGATGATATGATTGAGAATTACAAACTTCTGAAAGGATCATACAGGATTTCAGTTGATGAAATTTTTTTATTTTATGGCAGGTATGCAAAGGATAAGTGGCATCTTTGGAAGCTGAGAATGAATGTCGCTAAGAAGGCAGTGAGATCTAGATTTTTCTCTCAAAGTGGTGTGTGTTGATTAGAATGGATTGCTATTGGATCTTGTGTGTACATACAGTCTGAATGAATTCAAGAACAAGTATGATAGCTTGTGCGTGTAGTGTATGGCCTCCCTTGATGAGTCCCTGACTCCCTGGAGGTCTCTTTTAATAATAATAATAAAATGTAAATATTCTATGGTAACTACAATATAAGTAAACTTTTTGTGACCCCTTTCACTTGTGATGTTCCATACTTGTCATTTCATTTTATGATGGCTTGCTGGCTAAGCTCTTGATAATTGTGGTTTTTTACTCTAAAAGTTAAGTTCTTCTATTTTTGTGACTAAAAATAAAATGTTTATAATGTATTTTTACTTAGGCTTTCAGTATTCTTGATTGAACAATGCACAACTAACTGTAGCTACTTATGTAGTTACTTTACAACACAAGGAACAACAAGTTGCAATAAAATGTTATTATGACATGCATTTACATTATATGGGAACAGAGATACATACATATGTGATGTATTGCAGTTACTGTATTATTTTGCATGTACAGTATACATATATGTCTATGTATAGAAACATCTTCGAGAACAGAGAAAGTGAAAAAATTCTGAAAATTTCTGAGAGTGAGGCAGAAAAATTTATTTAAAAAGAAAAACAACTATTTAATTCACTACAACAAAATGTATTAGTAAAAGTTAAATTTTACTAAGCTTGAGTATATTAAAAAACTTCATTCAATTACTGAACAAATTTGTCTAGTAATTGCATGAAGAAACATAAATAGCTTGCAGTTTATTTTTATGCAAGTATGCATTGCATGTGAATAATTTTTATGAAGTAAAATGTTAGTTTGTATTGTGAATCACATATTACAACATCAGCAAATTTTTGGAAGCAAGGGCTCTGTAATTTTGGTCTAATTTTCATATTTCCTGTGAAAACTAAGACACTTAAACTTAAAAACATGCTAACAGTTCTATACTGAAAATATATTGCATAGACTGGAACAAGGACTGGATGCCAGGTCCCTATCCAGTGACCCAGAAAGAAAGAGAAGCAGCTGCCAAGAAGTATGGATTAATTCTGCAAGACTATGAACCTTATCCTGATGGCAGTGGATATGGCGATTATCCAAAATTACCTCCCGTATCAAGTGAAGCTAGAAATTCTCATGAGCCATTTGATTTTCCATTAACGAAGCGTTATTATAATGAACCGGTAAGTTTGACTTTTCACATTATCTTGTTATTTTGTCTTTTTCAAAAGATAAAATAACAAGATGTCTTTTTCAAAAGAACTTTTAGTATAGTTAAAGAAAATCTTAATATGTAATCATCAGAAATTATTTCATCATATAATAAAAGTGAGAGCAAACAAAGTTTGTGCCTGAAAGTATCTTCAGGACTGGGGACCATCTTACCCCAGTCCTGAAGATACTTTCAGGCACAAACTTTGTTTGCTCACACTTTGATAAAGGATTAAACTAAATTTATTATAGTCTAACCAAGTGAAAAATAAACTTTCAACATCTTTCTCTAAATCCAGAGTAATTTAATAAAAAGGTGGCACACCGTTTGGCAATCCCTATAGGTAGAGATGACCTTGCTAATGCTTCTGCCTAGTATCTCCACTTAGGCCTGGCTCCCACTGAAGAGACCTCAATAAAAGTCGAAACTAGTCTGGGTAGTGGCCCTTCCCTTAATGCATAACATTATACATATCCGCAAGGAGATGTGTTTTGCATTATGGGAGATACTGAGATAGGAGTAATGTTAGCTTGCTCCACCTTTGCAATGAGTTGCCCAGTGTTGTACCATCTTACCCCAGTCCTGAAGATACTTTCAGGCGCAAACTTTGTTTGCTCACACTTGGATAAAGGATTAAACTAAATTTATTATAGTCTAACCAAGTGAAAAATAAACTTTCAACATATTTCATCATATAGTGATTTACTTAGTATCTAAACCTCTGCCCAAAGTATAAGCTTAAATCATCAGATGCTAGGATCAGGGGGTGAAACTGTACCTACAATTTTATCAATATTATCAATTTAATTATATTCATTTCAATTATTACTTGTAGTTTTGAGTTTTTTAGCTTGCATATAGGTAGAAAGGAAAAATAGAAAAGTTGATGAAAGTCAGTTTCATATATTTGATTCTTCTTTTAAACAATCGTTGTACACTTGGCAACAAAGGCTCAGATAACTGAACTATTCTACTTCTACTGGCCTTTCAGTATTCACCCGTAGAGGGTGAATACTGTAATTACTCGAATATAACTTGTCCTTGCATGTATCTCGCACCCCTGATTTTACTTTATGGAAAAAGAAATGAAAACGTTTCGCATATACCTTGCACATGAATAAAGTTTAAAACTTTAAGAAATAGATAGTGAATGTTATTATGGCACTTTTCAGATATTTTGGAATTCGGTTGAAGAGAATTAGCATTTCAACTCAACAATTGTCAGCGCTTGCCTTTTGTTGTTGAGTCACATGATCTTTTTGGTAATACCATGTTAATCATATGCTAGACTGGAAGTAGGAATAACGAATAGTAGATTCTTGGTAAGTCATGCCCATTTTCAGTTTTTTTAAATCATGATGATCTTATTATTCTGAAATTATAAAAGGACAAGCAATAATGAAGCTTGTTTGCTAAAGATTCAAATACATCATCACATGATGTATTTGAATCGCATAAATAATGCTGATAATTAAATTTTAAATACAGTAAAACCCCGAAGTTACGCAGTAGGTGGGACCAACAAAAAGCACATAAGTCGAATTCGCGTAACTTGCGTTATAATTTTGCATGTAATTTATATATACAAACATACAATTGGGACCAAAGGTTTACAAAAACACCTATATTTTTTAAGAAATATAATCATAATTGCAGTTTTTCATACATAAAAAAAAAAAGTTATTTCGATGTCGATGGTTTCATAAAATCTAATAGATTTGTCTGACGGCATGTCTTTTTCTTGTCATGCAAAATTTCTTCATAGCAAGCTAATGATTTTTTTATTCCTTGCCTTGTGGCTACAATTCGTTCCTCATTAGAATCTATGTCCTCCAAAACCTGTAAACCTTTCTTTTATGATTGTTCTTACTGTGGATTCCTGTAGATCGAACTTCTTTGCTAGCTCACAAATTTTCATTCCACCTTCAAAATCCTATTGAATAATGTTGAGTTTTGTTTCCAAAGTCAATGTTTTTCTTTTCTTGCTAGCAGTAGAAGAATCGGACTTGCTTCTTTTGGAGGACATTATTTTTTTTTATGTGATAAAATTTTTATCAAGAACATAATAATAAAAAACAATCGCAAGGTTTGTAGACTATAAAAATCATGTATGAATGGAAACACATCAGTGCTTGCTCATAGCATGTGCGACACCGACGAATGCAGCCGGCACCTGAAAGATAAGACTAGTGGTGAGGCGTGAAGCAGGACGGGAATACGTACACATATTAAACCGCGTAACTCCGAATTCACATGAGTCGGGGTATGACTGTACATTCGTTTTAAAAATAATGTGAAAAATTATAATGAATACTAAGAATTTAATTCTAAACATCAATTTAATTTTTTCCTAAAAAATTTGTTTCCAAAAATCCTCGCACATATCTCACATCACAATTTTTTAACTTTAATTTTGGAGAATAAAGTATGAGTTATATTCGAGTAAATATGGTAGTTCAGTCTCCTGCAACATACTATCTGAGGAAAAAAGGTAAGTTTAGATATTAATTATTAGCAATGCATTATAACTTTAATATAATTTTAGTCTAGTTTGGTTGTGACATGTATGGTGGTGTGGATTTTACTAAGATGGTTAGTTGTTGGGAGTGTACTATATATATGTGTGCAGTCGATGTGTTTGTTGAGGGATTAAACAAAAGAAGTGAGAGAATGAGATTCTGTAGAAGTGTGATTTGTTAATGGATTGCAGTGATTTGAATGAAAGTCAGGAACTGTAAAGGAGGAATACCAGATCAAAGATGAAAGGCAGTGATGGATGTAAAACTAAGAATAATAGCCAGAAGAGTGAGCATGAGAACATGAGTGTAGAGAATGCAATTGTGAATACAGAAATAGTTAAAAAAGGAAAACTGGGTGTAATTATGGAAGCAGAAGCATGTCTAACTGATGAAGGAAGAGCTGGCATGACTGTGTGAACAGAAGAAAGTCACTGACGAAGCAGTAATGGGAACGATTATTGGAATGCAAGAATTGAAGAATGAAATGATTAAGATGAGGAATGGGATGAGACATGTACAGAATAAAATTACAGGTATGGTGGATATGAATGAGAGTGTGAAAGAATGATTCAAGAATAGCACTATATGGGGATTCTATCATAAAAAGATGTGGTGGATTAGAGAGTGCGCAAGGTATATTTTCCAGCAGGGAGAATGAACAGGGTAACTGAAGTGCTGGATATGAGAGATCAGAGGAGTTAGAGGTGAAATGAAAGATCAGGAGGGAACTGATGAGAATGGAGTGGTTATAAATGGGAATAGTAATAGTGTGAGAGATAATGGCAAACAAGTATGCAAGATGAACAGGAAAATGGTGGTGGCAAGGGGGGGGGGTTCTTGGTGAATAGGGAGACATAGGAGAGTGGATGTTAGACGTTGTAGTGAATGTATATGTATGGGGATGGTCAGCATAGGAATGAGATAGCCTAGGATGTGAGGAGGGAGGTATTTGTCTGAGAGATATATATGATAAATAGTAATAAAGGTGATTTGTTCATTTATAAGTGCCAGGAACATCAGAAAGAAGGAAGATGAAATGGTTTTGCTGTTTGAGTTTATTCACCCAAAAATAGTTGAAATAAGTGAAACATGGTTGGATAAGGATGATATCCAGATGTGAATAGAAATTGAAGAGTATAATGTTTTCATGCGGATAGAAAGGACAAGAAGGAAGGGAGTGCTGCTGATGATAGAGGAATTATGTCTGCACGAAGTGTGGAGATGTAAGAGGGAAATAATGTCACTGTGGTGTAAGGAGAAGTTTGAAGGAAGGGATATTTAGTGAGATGTTGCTATAGAGGAAATGTGGAGGAGAAAATGTATAAGCAACTTGGATTATGGATTAATGAATAAAGGAAGGTTGGTCAATTGGTAGAGCCTCTACTATTAATGTCTCGCAAAAAGTTAAGCAAGTTTGAGCATGGTTAGTTGTTGGAAGGGATCAGTCATTCGATGCTGTTGGCACACTCTCCCTCGATGAGTCTTTGGACTCCCTGGAGGTGTCACATAATAATAATAGTTATGGGATTTTAATTATGGTAATAAAGATTAGAATGAAGAGAGAGAGAGATTTTGGATATAAGGAAAATTAATTTAAGTTCTTGAGAGAGCTGTCTTAGGCAGTGTGTAAGGGAGAGCATACAAGGATCAAGAGCCTTAGATCTGATAGTTTCATTGGAGAATATAATTATTATTATTATTATTACCTGACACCTCCAGGAAGTCCAAGGACTCATCACAGGAAGGCAATCTACTGTACTTTGCTAAATATATCTCACCCTCTCCACTACAGGGGCTGTTACCAGGTTACTTTCCAAAAAAAAAAAAAAAATTAAAAGCAAAACAATGCTTTTTTTGAGCATTTCTCCTGAGCAAAAACACAAATACAAAAGAGTGCTGCTTCCATGCAATTAAAACTGCTGAGAATATATATCTGTAATATGGTATGGTTATGATTAGCAATTGTCAAATTTTTTATTATTATTTTTTTATAATCTGAATCATTAGCATAATGATGACTGATCATATTCTTTATGATTAGTGATTATGAAGACATTGGAATTTTATAAGTAAAAAGTATTTTTCAGTAAAGGTCATTAAATACTAATTTTTGGGTACTTTCCACATTTGCCAACCTTTTAGTACATGTACATATACAGAATAATATTTTAAAGTGGAACAAAGTAATTGTTAAAAGCCTCAGTGAATATCTGCTTTTCTTGTCTGTGTCTCAGATCATAATGTGTATTTTAGAAAAGTTACAACAATATTTCTCTGCATCACTGTGTGAATTTTACTAAATTTTTCTATGTTATGGTTCATTTCTTCAAACAACTGAATTACCTTATTAACAGAATCAAATGCTTCTGCCAAATTTTTCACTAAAGGTTTTGAGGATATGGCTTCTTTTTCCTTTTTCTGCAACTTTCTATGATTTTAGGTCTATAAGGTCTTCATTTAAGAGCTCCTCTTCTCTTACAGCTACTTTTACCATTTTGTTATGTCTCTTGTAAGCTTTGTTGAACCCTGTGGATGCATGAACGTATTTTCATGAGCTTCTTTTAAACCTCATTCAGATAAGCTGTCACCTCATTCCATGCTGCACCTGTGTTTTTTGTACAGTGTAAGATGTATTCCTTCCAGAAGTCTCTGAGGGGTTGTCTCAACTTCACTAGCAACAGTAGCTGGAGATAAAGTATTTTCCAAATAACAGCCTCAATAACCTGATTCATGGGATATAGGAGTAAGGTGGCATTCATCGAATGTGTTAATGGGATAGGTGTGGTAAGCATGGTTGCTGTTGTTTTTATTTCATCTCATAATAATTACCCTATCGACAAGAGGATTGCAGTTGGAGAGGATGTCTCCGAACCAGTTGTGCGGAGGATCCTGCATGACAATCAGCTTTACCCATACCATTTTTAGCAGCTTCAAGCACTTTCAAGCAACTTCAAGCCAGATGATGATAATCTTGTAACAGTTTCTACAGTGTGAAAGGTGTACAAAGAAAACCAAGGATTTCTCTTCTCTTTGCTTTTCACATATGACATTGGGCAGGTATCTTTGTAAACAGATTAATAGAGCCATATGTTTTTGCCAAACAGGTTTATAGGACCTTTATATCATGACTCCTTGTAAAGCCTGGTCGAAAACATCTTTGCTGTATTTGATGATGTTCCCCTTACGTGGAGGAGAAACGTGGTTTGTGCATGACAGAGCTTCACCACATTTTAATCATGAGACCAGGAATAGCTTGCTCATAGGTTTCCTGAACAATGATTTGATCACGGTGGAGACAAATTACATGGCCTTTGCAGCCCTGACATAAATCCTGTGGATTTTTCTTTGTGAGGCCATTTTAAAACATTATTCTTTACTCCAGTGGGGAATGTTGATGAACTGCAGGAATGTTGAAAACTGCAGATGAACATAAATGATATAGGAAATAACGTGAAAGGAGATATTCAATTGTTTGCTGATGGTGGTAGAGTAATAGTTAATCAAGACAATATGGGAAGTTTACAAGATGATTTAAATAGGGTGTGAGTATGAGCAAAAGAATAAAATTCTGTTAATGGGTTCAAGGAGAGGTATGATAGATTGTGTGGATAGCTTGGGTCTCCCATGATGGGTGTCATTTAATTTGGAGATATGTAAGGTTATGCATTTTGGGATAAATGGACTACATGTTGTATACCACATTGATGGAACTGTACTTGAGGAAATAGATGAAGCTAGAGATTTAGAGGCAGTTGTAGACAGAGTTCAAGTTTAGAAGACATGTTGCTAAGGTAGCCCATAAGATTACTTAGCTATTGAAGAACACATAAGTAGAGATAAGTAAGTTGTTATTCCTCTTTATAAGGCCTTGATATGTCCACATCTGGATTACGGTGCTCAAGTGTCGTCCTGTGGGTTTCTTGGGGATGAGGAAGCTGTGGAGAGGACTCAGAGGCAAGTGACGAAGATGGCGAGTAGCCTTTGAAATGTTCCCTATGAGGATAGATTGAGTGTGTTGGATTGCAGAAGTTGGTTGATAGGAAGAAAAGAGGGCATATGATAAACATTTAATTTGCTTAAAAGGTTTTATAGGATGGATGCAGGTGAAATGTTTTAGTATTCGGCTAGAGGTGCCAGAACAAAAGATCATCCCTGGAAGTTGAATGAAGATGTGGTTAGTAGGGGAGCGAGGACTAGATTTTTTTGCTTGGAGAGTTTTCAATGAGTGGAATGGGTTGCCAGAGTCAGTTGTGAGTGCTTTGTCTGTTAATGGGTTCAAGAAGAGGTATGATAGATTGTGTGGATAGCTTGGGTCTCCCATGATGAGTCTCTTGACTCTATGGAGCCCATACAATAGTAATAATAAAAGACCAACATATTATCTACTCTCTTCTGGATACAATTCTCACCAGCTTCTCTAATATTCTTAATTACTACAGAGATACAGATTGGTATATAATTAGCTGCATCAGTTCATCTCCTCGCTTGTATACTGGAATTATGTTCATGATGAGGCTCAAGGTAAACAACCAAGTTAAAGGTTAGCTAATTCTCTAGCACATTCCTTTAACATGCATACTAATAATATCTCATCCAAATTCACTGCACTGTTAGCATTATACTCTTTCAATATTATTAATATCCTCTTCCACCTCTATCATTTCATCAAGATCCAACTCAGTGTTCTACAGAGCTAATGGGTTTTTCAGAGATGTATACCTTATCAAAATGATCACTTAATAACTCAGCTGTTTCTAGCACATTCAACACTTTCCTGCTATGTATTTTCTGCATTTACTAAGATTATCCTAACATGATCATTCTTTCCATATGATTTCTTCATATATATATATATATATACACAGGAATACCTCGATTATTACGGTTTCAATTATCGCGATTCTCGATTTATCGCGGTTTATAATTTGATACAAAATTTCCAATTATTGCACTCCAAATTCGAATTATCGCGGCCGTGAGATGTAGCTCACTACATATGCAACCAGTTCGAGTCACCACTCTCCAGGTATCACTCTCTTGTAGCGCTTTGTTTTTTTTTTCCGACGGCACCTTCTCACCACTTACTAGTAACTATCCGCCCTTGCCTGAAGTACATGTGGATATTAATTTCTCTTCTTATTTACCCCTACAATGAATGCTAAAAAAACAAGGATGATTTCAAGTCTACAGCTATCAAGAAGAAACGTAGAGTGATCAGCTTAGAAGATAAGTTGCATATGATAAATAAGTATGAAGCAGGCATAACCAAAGCCAAAATTGCAAGAGAGTATGGTCTAAATGAATCAACTGTTCACCATATTTTAGACCACGCTGCAAACTATAAGCAACTAGGACAAAGTGCATCGACCTCGTCTGTGTCCCAAACTACGAGAAACAGAAGCCATCTTATGATTGAAATGGAAACGCTATTGTCGGTGTGGATAGAAGATTGTAACCAAAAGAGAATTCCTCTTAGTCAAATGACTATAAAAACAAAAGCATTGAATTTGTTTGAAACTTTAAAAAGAAAACAATTAGAAAGTGAAAATGATTCGCCGTCAGTAGTGGAAGAAATTTTCTCTGCAAGTTCAGGGTGGTTTGATCGGTTCAAAAAGCGATCGAGCATTCATAGTGTTCGTGTACAAAGGTGAAATTGCAAGTACCGATGAAAAAGCAGCAGCTAGTTTTCCTGGTGAATTGCAACAGATCATTGAAGAAGGAAATTATACTGATGATCAGATATTTAATGCTGACGAAACGGGCTTATTATGGAAAAAAATGCCCACTAAAACATTTTTAGCAAAAAATGAAAAATCACAGCCTGGCTACAAGGTTTTGAAGGAACGTGTAACACTTTTACTATGTGGCAATGCTTCTGGAGATTGCAAGATGAAGCCTCTCTTTATTTATCGTTAACAAAATCCTCACCCACTTAGAAGTTTAGATAAAAAATTTTCTCCCTGTTCATTGGAGATTCAATAGAAAAGCTTGGATGATGAAAACTATTTTTGAGGATTGGTTTAAAAACTGTTTTTGTCCTGAAGCTGAAAGGTACTGCAAGTCATTAAATCTTGTTGATATTAGATAATGCACCTAGTCATCCAACAGCACTAAATGATTTGTGCAAAAATGTAAAAGTTATTTATTTACCACTTAATACCATTTCCATCATCCAGACGATGGATCAAGGTGTGATTGCATCCTTTAAGGCATGTTACCTACGAAGAACTTTTTCACAAGCAATAGAAAAGACTACAGGAGATGAAGCTATGACTTTGACAGAATTCTGGAAGGCATTCAATATTAAAAATTGCATTGAGAATGTCAAGAAAGCATGGAGTGAAGTAACGTCTAGCAACCCGAGAGCTTTGTGGCAAAAAATTATTCCTCATTGTGCAAATGATTTTAAAGGATTTGAAAATGAAGTAACCCGTGTTATCAATGACATAACTAAGCTTGGCTTCGATCTAGGACTAAAAGAAATTGAAAAAGGTGATATTCAGGACCTGCTTCAGCCACATGATAAGGAGCTGGATGATGAAGACCTAATTAACCTCAAGAGAGAACGTGCTTACGATGCTCAAACCAATGATAATGACAAACAAATTGACTTGGTACCGAAGGAATTTACCCTCAAAGAAATGGACGAAATGTTTAGAATTGCTGAAAATTTAAAAAAAAAATCCACCAGACAACTCTACACCAATTTTTATCCATGTACTTCTTATATATATATAAAGATTAAAGAATAATCTTGTTTTTCTAAATGAACCTTCATTTTTTACTTAACATGTTTAACACATTTCTTTTTTACTTGATATATAAAATTTAATTAATAGATTTGAAAAATTCTTGGCAATGATCACCCATTTTACACGCATTATTTATCCAGATTATTGCGGTATTTTTCGTGGCAACAATAACCGCGATAATCGAGGTATTCCTATCTATATATATATATATATATAGATAGATAGATAGATAGATATTTTATTTTATTTTTTTTAAATTTAACTTGTTAAAATATACATTAGACGATAGGTAACAAGGACTATTTACATATTATAAGTATATATATTACATAGAAAGAAACATTTTCCTTTCAGGTATACAATAGAGTATGCAATAAATGAATTCAAAATTTACAGTTCAGTTTCAGTCTGAGTTATCTTTCAGATGAAGCATATTGTCATCATCAATCCAGAAGAGGGTACCAGTTGGATTCCACTCCTCTATGACTTTCATGACAGTTCCTGTTCCTTTGAAGTACTCAAGTTCCAGTGAAAGCCTGCTTTTTAGTTTCTGACGGAGGGTTTGTGTAGTTTCAGTGATGGATGGGTACTGGTTATTTCTTGTCTGTTTTAGGTAGAATCTGTAGACGACAGCCTTAGTGCAGATGAAGAGGAAATTGCATGTTCTGTGTCTGTTTTCTTCTGTGTGGACTAAATTCCAGGAGTCTTCTTGGCTGTGTGCATAGTTACAGGTGCTAGAGGCAGTATTCAGGGAATAGGTGATTATCACTTTGTTTGCGGGATAGGTTAGATATGTGTGTTCCAAGGTAACTGAAACATCACAGAATAGACACAGATCCGTTTTCTCTTAGCTGAAATTTGTAAAGCTTAGAAGGAGTTGGCAAGATGTTATGCCATAGTCTCCACTGTATGTCGGAATCTGGTTTGGCACACTTCGATTTATATGGAAGATCCCACTGAAAACTGAATGGCATATGCGCCTTGTAGATGAGAGGGTTAAGGATGAATATAAGAAGGGCGAGGTTGGAGACACTGACATGAGGAAGTGGTATATTTTCTTGTAGTTGGAGGGAAGAATTGGAAGTGAGGCTTCAGATTGTACAAGATGAAATATCGGCACCGAGCAGTTTCTAGAAGGAATACAGATTTCCTGAGGTGTAGCGATATCTGGATAGGCTTTTATAATGGAGACTTGCAGCTGTTGATATTGCTTTTCAGTTTTTGGGTTCTTCATTGGTAGGCTTGTGAATGCTTTCCACTTTAGGGTGAGGAGGTCCCCTATGATTATTCCTGCCCAGTTCCATGTAGGGAAAAGAAAGGGCTGGCCAGTTGTGAGACTTGTTATATTTCTGTTCAAAAATAGTGGTTCTGTAAGTACAGCTGACTCTGTTGATCCTGTCAGTGTGTGATGAAGTTCTGTGTTTTTCCACCTCTGTAGAGCATCTTTGTAAAAATGAGGTAGTTTAGGAGGAGATGGTGCAGGACTGGCCATTTGGAGGATTGTGGAAAGTGTAAGTCCTCTGTTGGATGATTTCGTGATGTAATCGAAGGTGGTTACATAAGTGTGATTGCATTAAAGTGTCTTTAGGAGGAGGATTATCCAAGGATCTAATCTTGTTTTCAAGGGAAATCAGGCCTTGACCTCCCTTGCTGAGTGGCTTGCAGAGTTGAGGGTATGTTGTCCAGTGAGTTTTGTTCCAGAGGAAACATTTGATTTCTTTTTGAACGTGGTGGAGAAATTCTTCAGGGGGTGTGAGGACTTTGAGGGCATGCAATAAGACACTCGCAGCCATCTGGTTAACTATTAGTACTCTTCCTCTAATTGAAGACATTGAACGAACGCTGTTCCATTTACCTAGCACCTGTTTAAAACGGTTGTGCAGCTTTGTCCAGTTCAGTGTGTTATATATTTTGGTGTTGCCAAGGTGCACACCTAAGTATCTTTGTCCTTCACTTGACCAGGTACATTCGATCGGAGAATCATTTCTAGCCTTCCATCTGTCTGACCACAAGCCTGTGGTTTTTGCAGAATTTAATTTGACCCCTGAGGCTTGTGCATATAGTCTGTGTGCTTCCTCGGTTACTGTCATTTCTTCATTTCGGACTATTACAGTGACGTCATCGGCATATGCTGATAGGGTAATTTTTTGATGTGGCTCTATTATGCTGGTTTGTTTGGAGATGATGATGTCATGTACTCTTTTTAAGAAGGGTTCTATGGCCAGTGTGTATAATTGTCCGGAGAGGGGGACATCCTTGCTTGATCCCTCGAGAGTATGACAAAGTGCGAGTGAGCCTGTTGTTGATTTTTAAACAGAAGTGTACATCTCTGTAAAGCAGTTGCACTGTTTCAATGATGAGAGGACCATAGCCAAATGCCTTTATGACTTCATAATGGTACTCGTGCTCTACCCTGTCGAAAGCCTTCTCGTGATCAAGGCCGACAAGTGCTAGGTTTTCATGTTGGCCGTTTGTGATGTGAATGAGATCTCTTATTAAATGGAGGTTATAATATATTGATCTTCCTAGGGCAGATTATGTTTAATGTTGGCTTTATTTAGTTTGCTATAACTTTGGAAATGATTTTGCAATCGGTATTAATTAAGGAGATTGTACGCCACTTTCAGATATCCGTGTGGTCTCCCTTCTTTGATATCAGTCATGCTACTGAGGTCGTGACGGATTGTAGGAGCCCATTGAGGTAGGCTTCTTGCAGTGTTTTGAGGAGAAGTGGTCCGAGTTGATTCCAAAAGATTTGGTAAAAACTGACGTGAGACCATCAAGGCCAGGAGATTTGTTCTTTGGCAAAGATGTGCATGCGGTTTTCAGTTCATCTATCGTGATTTTGTTTTCTGAGTGGTTCCAATGTGTTGCAGAGATTGTTTTTGTTTCTTTCAGTATTTTGTGAGTGCCATGATGGGATGTTCCTGCAGTGTTGTATGCATTCTTGTAGTATTGTAGGATTTCAGAGGTGATTTTACTTGGATCGTCTGTGATGCTGTCATTCGAAGTCTGATAGCAGAGATATAGTTTGCTGCCTGGCATTTTTTTTTTCAAGGAGAAAAAATATTTTGTGGGAGAATCTGAAAGATTTGTTTGTGTATGCCGCAATCTAAGTAGGACACCTTTTGCCAATAATTCTGCCTGTCTTTGCATGGCTTGGAAGGCAGAATGATATTCAGGGCTTTCTTCTGGGAGATACTTGAGCTGTTCTTCAAGTTGTCAGATTCTAATGTTCCTCTGTTGATTTTTCTGGTGACTGTAAATCTGCGTGAAGGATTTTATTTGTGACTTTAGGTGAGACCACCATGTTTTCATTAGTTCTGTATCCCCCCCCTTCAAGTGAGTGTTGTTGGTTATTAACCCCTGAGTGTTTTTTATGTAATCTGGTCTTTCAGGAGGGTATTGTTGAAGATCCAGTAGGCACTTCCTGGTTTGGATGCTTCCAAAGATAATGAAAGTTGCATCTTGACGAAGCAATGATCTGAGATGTAGGAAGGAATGTGTGAGATGTTTCTAACTAGAGAAACAGTGTGTTTGGTAATGTCGTGCTTGGTAGAGTGGTCTGTTAGTTGCTGTAATTGCTGACCTCCATTGTGTAGAACTTCTTATCTGGATGTTGATGCCAAAAGACGTCAATGAGTTCATTATTGTTTATAAGTGTTTGAAGTTGGTTTATTAATGAGTTATGATGTTCAGTACATTGAAGTCTGTCTTTTTCTTGTTCAAGAGTGCAGTTAAAGTCCCCAGCTATTATGATATGTTCTTGGTCAATGCTGAAAAGATGGTTTTGAATGAAATCCAAGATTTGTGATGTCATAGAATTCTGCTGTAGTATGTAGATATTGAACACATGCAGGATATTATGGTTGGGTGTTTTTATGTGAGCATACAAGGCATATCCTGGTATATCAGCAATCACTTTTAGTTTGTAGGGAGATTGATGACATACTCCTAAGCTGACTCCTGCTCCATGATGTTGTTGGGTTGCAGAGTGATGCAGGTCATAAGGCCACTCTGCCCATCTTCTAGATAATTTGGAAGAGGAGTTTATATTTGTTTCCTGCAGAAGTAATAGGTCTATATGATGTTTTTGTACCTGGTCAAGGACTAGTTTGTTGCATAAAGCAGAGGCACATCCTCTTGCATTGAGAGAAAAAAAGGCTCAAAGACATTATGTTTATGAAAGTTTATTTGTAGGTTGAATCTAATATTGGTCCTGATATTGTGTTTGTAGCCCATTAATCAGGTAGTAGATTTGCTTACTCCTGTTAACCTCTGCTCTGCCCTTTTTACATTTTAATTTTGAGTGTAGATCCTGAAGTTGAGATATTAGTTCTGGAATTCTTGTGGTCTGTTTAAGGGCTATAGTTAATTTGTGAGGGGTGCCTCATACTTTCTGTATGAAGGATGACAGCTGCTTCATTGTACTCATTGTCTCTTCAAAACAATGAAGAGACAAAAAACGTGACATAAAACGTTTCAAATTTTGCCTTATCTTTTTATATATAGAGAGTGGATATATTAATGGTATGATAATTGTTGAATGGGTACCAGAGGATCAGACAGTTAAGCAACATTATTACCTTGAGGCTTTGGCCAAACTGAGAGAACAAGTGAGGAAAAAGAGACCCAATCTGTAGAAGAACAACGCTTAGATTCTCCATCAGGACAACTCTCCAGCCCATAATGGACTGTCTCTAAAGTAGTATCTGGCTGATAAGAAGATCCCAGTGTTGGACCATCCACCTTACTCGCCAGACTTAGCTCCATGCAACTTTTGAAGGGCATTCAGTTTCAGTCAGTGGATGAGGTAAAGGAGAAAACGGCAGCACCTACTGAGGCAGATAACACCTGATGACTTGCAGCACTGCTTCCAACAATGAAAAATTCATATGCAACAGTGTATAGATAGAGGAGGGGAATATGTTGAAGGGAAATATCAATTAAGTTGTACAACTGTAATAATAAACCACATTTTTGCAACCAGTCTCATTATTTAATAGCTACACCTCGTATGGTCCTTTTTTTTCTGGTTTGGTCTCGGACCTCCATTTCTGGTGCCACAAATATTGAACTCAGAGAGGTATCTGAACATTCTGGACAATGCAATGCTTTCTACTTTGTGGTGTCTCTGCATAACTGACCATTGTCTTTTTCAGCAAAACAATGCACTGTGTTATAAGGCTGCTGCTGCTGTAGTGTGTGGTTTGTGGACATGAATGTCACTACACTTGACTTGCCTCCTCAGAGCCCTGATCTCAACCCTATTGAACATCTGTGGGATATACTGGAGCGTCACGTGAGGTCAAAGGACATCCATCCCACAGTAATCCAGGACATGACATGCTTACAGGAAGAATGGTCCATGCTTTCCTTATGGAAAGTATGCCCTGTAGGATTGCTACAGTCAACACATAAATGAGGTCCTACATCTTATTAAGGTGGGCACTATTGTCTGTTGACTTCTTTCCAAACAGTGTGTGTGTGTGTGTTTTTATATATATGTTATATGGGGAAATAAGTTCACGTAACTAAAGCTGGAATGAGACAACATAAAATATACTGTATGGTTTTCTTAATATAAAGAATAACATAGTTGCAACAAATATGTAGAATTCTGGATATTCAAAATAGTTGTGTCTGTTTTTGTGCACACTTGTGTGCTTCTGTTTGCCTAGTAGGATGATCACTGCTGGAAGGATTCATATAGATTCTGACTTTAGTTACATGAACTTTTTTCCAGTCTATGCTAGCAAAGTTTATAATCTAATGTGTGTTGTGTTTATATATATTTAGTTATCTTCATTGGTTTTCAAAATAGCGTTTGTGGTGATACGCTATTACATTAACATTTTGCTACTTTGTATCATTTCAGCTTCATGTTGAAAGTGATATATATGGTGAAGACAGAATCAATATTAATGCCAAGTATGCAATCCCAGGGTAAGTTAAATTAATACACTGCACATGAGCATGATTGTGATATAAGTTATGTTGGATGTCAGACGCTTAAATATGTCAAAGTTTGCTGTGATTATATTATTTGAAAGTTAGCATTGACTAGTGCTTCACTGTGTCCATCCTAATTATCAAAATGAAACAATCAAGGAGGGATAGAAAGAGGAGAGAGCAAGAACCACCCAAAATAGGATTGTTGAATTTTGAATGAAAATATTTTTACTAAGAAATATCTCATTCAGAATTTAACAAGAAAAAGAAAAAAACTAAAAGGGGAAATGCTTGTAAATAAGTGAAAATACCAATTTTGTTTAAAGAATTGTACCAATACAAACTTTGTAATATTAATTAAAAGTGAAAGATGTCAATTTATTGTAAAAGGATTATAATGTAAGAAGTTTCTCTATAAGATATATGTTAGAGCATAATAAAGAAGGATCAAAGTCCATTAACGACAACCTTGGATAAATTGTAGCCCACGGCAATTTGCTTACGTGTGAACGGCAGTGTTTTTTTTCGGGAAGACACGGCAATCGTACGGAAGATTCCAGGAAGATAGGAATGAATCAGGAGTCGGGTAGAAAGTTTTGAGTGAAAGAGGGCGCTAGAGATATGAGGTATAAAACGGGTTTCCCCCCCCCCCCCCCGTTTAGTGCTTTTTTTTTTTTTTTAGGAATTTTCATCTGGAGTTGTGGGAGAAGTTCCGGTGGAGTCAGGAAGAGTTCCAGTTTGAGGTCTAGTCTCTATTGCAGGCAGCTATTCTCTGCTGTTGTTTCGCGATGTCGGACGGAATAGACGAAGAAATGTTAGGTACCTTTCCAAGTAAGCCTGAAGAAACTGGCCGTCACATACGTCCACGTAGATTGATTCAATCCATGCTGTTTCCAGTCGAGAATGCGATGAAAGGACAGAACAAAGAAGGCCAAACCTAGCCGTGAGTTATAATCACCAAGGACGAGATCGAACATTCAGAGGGAAATTATAAAGAAAGGATGGATGGATGGAATAAGTTACAGGAATGTGGTAATATAAAATCCTTTATGATTCCTTTGTTAACAAAGAACGGAATAATGTGTCATGGAAGAAACTAGATGTTAGGTTATATAGCTCTAAACTTGTATGAAGGACTATAGTGAGATTTTAGATACCAGTGTTTAGAACCAAATAGCTGTTTCTTTAATATTTGTCTGAATGAGTAGTAGTTAGTTTGCCATAAGTAATGATCTATAGAATCATCGATGTGAATGTTTTAAGAATATGTGTAAGATAGTAAAGATATTTAAGGGATGCTAGCTAGAATTTTGTGTAGTGAAATGAGCCTATACTTAGATGTGATATGTGAATTACAGTTGATATGTCTAATCTTATAACTTGGGATAACTCTATTCCTATTGAGTGTTTTTTTTTATTGTAACCTTTTGAATCTAATAAATGTATCTTGATTATCTTAACCTGTTTTGTGCCTTAATTTGAATCCAATGCACCGCTTGCTAATATTTGAATCTGAGCGGGAGAGAAATATATGGCAGAGACCACGGCTGCAATCTAAAAGTGTTTTAAGAGAGATAGATAAAATTGATATAAGGAGTAATTAATAGATTGATTTACTTTGTATATTTTCTGAGGGTTACTTCTTGGTTAAAAGGAATTTCTAACCTAAGGATCTGGCTGGCGCAGCTTGAACAAATAAATATTGCCAGAACCTGATTAGGAGGTAACTCCAGACCGTTATTGCTGAGGATCAGACTCTATTCAGAAGTCAATCCTTTGTCAATTTATTTAATATACGTAATCATTCTAAGAATCGGCCAAATTGTGTGAAAAAGATAAGTGTGAAAAGGATAAAAGATATAAGCAGACCAAGAACAAACATATAACAGGATGTTATCTTGGAATGGATGGTTCTTGCAGTCTAATAAAAGGAGAAACTGGATAAGAGGTAGATTATACATTTACTGGAAAGAGGCATTGAAAAGAGAGCAGGCACAGACAAAAAAATAGGATTGAGGAGTTGGGCTAGAATTGGAGAATGTTGGAGAGTAGGAATACATAATTTTACTTTGTAGTGTTATCAGACTTGGTAATATATGGAGGAAGAAAGTGTTGAGACTGTAACTTGATAACTGGAGGCAATACACTGAAGGAAAAAACAACTAAGGATTGAGTAAAGATTATTGTTCTGCTGTTTTTGATATTGTCACTGTTACAAATGAGGGATAAAATATAAAGGAACCTGGAGGTTTATGGATTTTGGTTCTTTCCTCAATGGTGAAGAATCCAAAAATAGTTTCAGTTTTTAGTGCGTGTGTGTGAACCTCTTTAATTACACAAACCAGTAGTTCAGTGCTGTGTTGTTGTTGTTCTTAGTTGTTCATTTTGCTTTGCTATTTGCAGTAGATAAGCCACAGTCCCTGAAGTATTCATAGGTTTGGAAATTAATGCCACACAAAATACAAGCTGTTTATAAGGCAAAAAGGAGTCACCCCCCCCCCCCATTAAATGCTGTTCCTAATAAAGTAGTTACTTAATGCATGTATGTATAAATAATTGAAATTGATATAAATATATTTAAAAATGGTCCGCGCGGTTAGCCTAGTGGCCTTGCGCTTCGCAACCATATGCCTGGGGAAGGAGTGTCCTAGGTTCGATTCCCGTCCATGACGTGAGGAGCTTAAGGATCTTCCTCAGCCATAGCCAAGTTAACCGGTCTTTTTTCCGGTTAACTTGGCAGGGTTTTTTCCGCCAGTTTATCTGGGGTTTTTCATCCCGCAGGCAAACCGGCCCCGTGAACACACAGGTTACAGTCATAAATACTTACGGCAAGGAAGGCAACGGGAAACCACCTTGCTCATGATCATCTCTCCCTAGAATGGTAGCGTATAGCTACCCTCCTGCGGCCGTTTGGCAGATGGGAACCAGAAGAAGATATTTAAAAATAAAGAAATTCCCAGTTAATATGCATTCTGATTAAATTAATCCCTGTTAATTGAGAAACTACTGTATTATTTTGATTTCAAAAATATTTTTTATTTCTGCACTACAAAGCAAAACACTATTGTATTATATAAAAATTTCTGCATATTTTTATATAATGAATGATTACTTGAACTAAGGTGATACAGGAATTTCATTGCCTCAGAATGCATATTTTTCTTTGGAATATTATCTTTTGGAGAGTGGGGAAAGCATAGTGTGCTCTGCACTAATGTTACACACAGTTGATATATATTTATTATTAATAAATTTAATATAATTTAATTTAATAAATATAATAATAAATATAGCACATATATTTATTTTATACTTTTTTTTTTCCAGTTACGTTAAAAATCTCATATTTCTGGGTTCCGTCTTAGGTCTCTCGACACTCATTGTAATTGGAGAGCAATATAAGATTAAAAAACCTGTGGTAAGTATTGAATTCAGTAGTTCTCAAGTATTTCATGTTTTTGAACATCAAAGAAAATTAAAAAAATAATATCTTTATTTATACACAGTTAATATTAGTGTAAATTCATGGTAGTATTGCTTTAACAGTGTGTGTGTAAAATGTTTGCTTTGCAATCACTATATACAACTATGCATTATAAATAAAAACCTATCTCCTAAAGAGAAAAGGGCCCACAAACATCAGACATAAAGAACATAAACATCACACATGATTCCTTCTCTTCAAGATCAGGATTTGATGAGAATACACAAACTTTAAACTTATAAGGTACAGTTTCTTCTGCTCTCAATAATCATATGTTCACTGGGTATCCACAGATGCCATATGGTTACTCCAATGCTCAGCAATGTGCCACAGCAGGCCTCGCCATGTAGTCATGTTTTTAATGGCCATTAAAATATAATTAGCTCATATCTGTTTTTCTTTGAAAGTAAAAAGATAATTTTTGCACAACTGTTCTTACGAAAAAAAATGTATTTCTTCTTTCATATCTTCTCTGTAATATCAGTTCCTTTTCTATTGTCTTGAATTACAGAGATAATTTTAAAGTTTCATTTTTCCTTGTGAAAACTTCTTCCTTATCCTTGAACACAAAAAGAATTCATCTCTTTCAGGTTTACAGTGGTTAACTAGAATATGTTTTGCAGAACATATCAAAAGGAACTGTCTGTTGCTCTGGGAGAAACTTTATATATCACTTTTATCTAAGTACAACGTAGCTTCCTTTGAAAGAAATTCATCTGTTAATTTTGGAATAACCGTTTGTTTCCTTCATAATGCTCTTTTCCACCTTTTATTTGGCTTAAGAATTCCTTTAAACTATATTTCTCCCCAGAACGTCATCTCTGTTCTATTATTCTCTCATTATTCAACTTCCTCTTCAGAAGGATCAACTTTATGCACAAGCACATTACTGCTTGATGTGGTATCAATATGGCAGTGAGATGAAAATTGCTTGTTGTAAACAAGACTACAGATGGCATGAAAATGTCATCAGAAAGTTCAATAATTTCTTCTCTCAAGGTTATATTACAGAAATAATAAACTAAATTAAAGTTTTACCTTTTTACAAATAAATATTATAATCAAAAAGTTTGCAGCAACCATACAAAGATTTCTCTAATATGTAACATTAATAAAGAAATTTCTGATGACAAGAAATAATGTATTTGTGTTATACACTTTTTTATCCTTTCCTTTTTTTTTTTATTTATTTAAAATCAGCTACTGCTAAAATTTTTTTGAAAAATAATGTAAGATAATCTGATATTGCTGAATGTTAGATATCCTACACCCAATATTTCATGTTTTTAAATGTCTAGTGCTTGATTGGTACAACTGTAATAAAACGAGTTAATAGTTATGCAACATACAGAATGAAAATAATCATTTATTACTGATTTCTTAAATATTTAATTATTCTAAACTCCCATGAAATATTCTCTCAGAATATTTCATCATTTCTAATTCTCTAGGTTACCAACTAAAATCATTAAATTTTGTTTTTGGAATACATTAATTAAATAGAATAAAAGTAATTGATTTTATTGTAGTTCATACGTTCCATCTCTTGAGAAATTTACATTGGGAATTATTTGAATTATATCATACTATTTAATAACAAATAGTTATTAAATAATTTCTTTTAATTTTGGAATAACTGTTTGTTTCTTTCATAATGCTCTTTTCCACCTTTTATTTGGCTTAAGAATTCCTTTAAACTATATTCTTTCTTAAACTATAAACTATATTTCTCCTCAGAATGTCATCTCTGTTCTAATTAGTGCAACAGCTGTTCTATTATTCTCTCCCATTATTCAACTTCCTCTTCAGAAGGATAAACTTTATGGCACAAGCACGCTACTGTTTGATGTGGTATGCAATGCTTTTTCTCTGTTAGCTTTCTTCTCTAGTGACTCAAAAAATTCCTGCACTTCTTTCTTAGTGAAACCTTCTGTAGGACCATAGACACAAATATATTATATTTGAATTTGCTTTATAAGTCACTTAAGGATTAAAAGCTAGATAACCCACATAACCTTTTAAGGTATGTGGACAGCTAATGGAGCTTTTGACCTAATATCCCCCCCCCCCCCCAGTGGTAGGTATCTACCTGGATACTAACCAAATGAGAATGAGCTGGAAATTTGGAATTTAGCTCATCAAACTCTATTCTTCTTTAGTTTTCCATCTGCTGCAGGATATAGGCCTTCCCCTTAATTTTCTCATTCTGTCTATCTTTAGCCAAAGTCCACCATCTCATGTCAGAATGGTAGATCATCCTTTCATCTTGTTCCTTGGCAACCTTTCCTTCTCTTGGTATCCACTCAATGCTTAATTTTGTCCCATTACATGCTTTACAACATGTCACAATATCTTTTACTTCAGTCATCTTTCCAGTTCTAGAATTTCTTATCCTATCTTTTTTTGTTATGTGGAGCATTCTTCTCTCGAAAGCTCTTTGAGCCACATGCAACCTGTCTTTCTGTTTTTTTTTTTAGTTGTTGCCCATGCCTCACTTCCATAGGTAAACACTGGAATAATGCATATATCAAAGAGAATTCTTTTTTTAGCCATATCAATAAATTTCCTAACAAAGCCAAAATGCTTTGTTTCCTTGTGTGATTCTTCTACTTATTTCTTTATCTTGTTTTTCATTAAAACTAACCAATGACTAAGTTAATGTACTCCTCCACAATTTCAATATTATTACCTGTTAATTTTCGTTTGGTATGATCTGAATTTGTCCTCAGTTTGGTTTTAGTTAGAGTAATCTTTAAACATTTTTTCCTGCTTTCTCTCTCAAGGTCATTTAGCATAACCTGAGCTGCTTCTTTATTATTTGCTACAGAAATATTCCACTGCACTGGAATTTTTTCTGTAGTTAAAATATCATTGAACATATTCAGTATGACCTTATGAAACTGTGAACATCCTGATTTTATGTGTTCTGCTAATATGCCATCTTCTCCAGGACTTCTGTTATTCTTTGTTGACTTGAGGGCTTTCTATAATTCTTCCATCATGGTGGTTGGTTCTGTATCAGTCTTCTCATCTAAATATAGTATAGGATTCGTATCTGTTTCCTTGCCTGTGTATAGGTCCCTATAAAACTCACTGCATACTTTATTATTATTTAAATTAAGGGGATATTAAATCCCACATTATTTCAAAGCCGAATAAGAAACTCAAAGATTGGAATCAAAGAGTTTCATGCCGAATATAGTAAACTCTAAAAATTTCAGCGGATTGTAGTATAAAGGCACATAGTTCAACACTAGGGCAACTCATTGCAAAGGTGGGTAAAGTTCTGATCACTATTCCTAGTATTACCCATAATGTAAAACACATCTCCTAGGAGATGTATTATGTTATACATTATGGTAGAAGGTCACTACCCAGAACTTTACCCACCTTTGCAATGAGTTGCCTTAGTGTTGAACTATGTGCTTTAGCTTACACTACAATCTACCGAAAGTTTTATAGTTTACTATATTCGGCATGAAACTCTGATTTTGATCTTTAAGTTTCTTATTTGGCTTTGAAATAATGTGGGATTTAATATCCCCTTAATTTAAATAATGTTACATCGCCGAAGTGAAGCCTATTGGCTCTTTTATTTAAGTACGTTATTATTATTTTTCTATTGTATTGTGCTATTCCTTGCTCACTTTTCAATTTTGGAATCCATTTTTTTCTTTCATGTAATCCGTCTTAAATATGTAAATATAATTTAAGAAGGATTACATGAAAGAAATTGTTCTTAAATTATATTTCTGATGTTGTTTTTGATTTCTTTTCTAAAGGAAAAGGAGACATAGAACTTTCACATTTCCATAAATTCTATATCGTCTTTGTTAATTCTATGTCTCCTTTACCTTAATTCTTTCCCTTGCTTTTTTTTTTTTTGATTAGACCAAGTGTCCATAGTAAGTTTTTTCTCTAGAAGTTTTATTTTCTGGTAATGATTTTCTTAAACTCTTTAGAACTTCTATTATTACTGAAGCTATTTCCTCCATTCTATCAGATAAACCTGAATCATTCATGCTTTTTTTTCCCTTGAACTTTCCTTCCATTATTTCTTCAAATTTTTCTTTAGGGTTTATGTGTATTCACCTTCTAGTGTGGGTTTTTTTTTTCATTGACAGTTTCAATGACAGTTTCTCTCCCGCTTGATGTTTATTTTTATCCTTTCTCTCAATTCACTGTCATAATTAAGCTAGTTTGATAGATATATCTTCTAGTATTTCTTGTTGTTCACCATAGTATAATCAATTTCATTAAAAACATCTCCATTTGGTGATCTCCAGGTCCATTTTCATATTCTGTTCTATGTTACCTTAAACCAAAAAAAAGTGGTGGTTCAATATCATGCCGTTTATGGCTTTGCCAGGTAAAAACAGGAGCCAAGCTATTTTCTCTACTGAACAAGGATGAATAGCGAAAAGTTGGCAGTGACTACTGAACAAACTCTTCATCATCAGCAGAATTCAAGAGAGGCACTATCACTATAATAAGTATCAAGAGAAAAGAAGAATTGGAATTGGCAGAAGAATTAGAGAAGTATCACATTGACATAATTGGTGTTACCATAACAAAGACAAAAAAAAAACAAAAAAAAAAACCAGATGAGATTCTTCTAAATAACAAATAAAAGATGTTATGATCTAGCACTAAACTTAGCTAATCAAATTGTATTCTGTGTTAGCTTAAACTAAAAAACAACAATGGTTCAATATGATGAAATATCATGCCAGCTGTTGCTAGTCATTCAAGAAGGATAATCTTGAATGTCTGTAAGTATCAAGTAAAATAATGTTGAAAATGGAGAGTTGCACATTAAAACCTATTTGTGCCTATGGTCCTACAGACGGTTTCTACTAAGGAAGAAGTGAAGGAATTTTTTGAGTCATTAGAAAGAACAGCTGACAAATAAAAAGAAAAAGTTGGTCCTGGTAGGAAGTGAAAATTGCAGAATGAATACTAGACATATAGAAATGTTTTGAAAATTTGGAGAAAATTGCAGAGCTAATAATGATGGTACAAACCAGCTGGATTTCTGATTTCTGTTGTGGACATGGAGTGATCATTACTAATATCATGTGTCTTAGTTTATACACGTTATTATGTTGGAACAAGGAAAAAAGTCTCATCGACTGTGTTATTGGTGATAATGATGTCTTCATGCTGGTTCAGAACAAGAGTATACAGGGTATTTAAAATAGAAAGTGCACAGCATTCAGTTTTGTGCAGGAAAAATATGAATTTCCTGTTGAAAAGAAAAATATGTACAAAAGTTTTAAAAAGAATCGCCCATTATTAAATATTGCATAGGCACCTCCATGGAGTCCTAAAATTCATTGTGTGAAACCCCAATCTTGAAACCATTACCAGACAAAGCATTCACAACTGACTCAGGCAACCCAT
Organism: Typopeltis vanoorti; assembly: GCF_054136105.1. NCBI lineage: Eukaryota > Metazoa > Arthropoda > Arachnida > Uropygi > Thelyphonidae > Typopeltis > Typopeltis vanoorti. Next base: position 62,230,229 of record NC_143550.1, on the reverse strand, counting down.
TCCATTCATTCACCACTCTCAAAGCAAAAAATCTAGTTCTCATGCCCTTGCTAATCACTCTTACCCAACTTTAAGAGATGATCTCTTGTTCTGCTCCCTCTAGCTCAATGTTGAAATATTTCCTTTGTATTACTCCTATAAAATTCTTTAAGTAACTTAAATGTTTCTATCGTACCCCCCTCCTCCCTTTTTCACTTATCAACCAACCTTTGCAACCAACAAATCCTCAATCTATTCTCATATGGGGCATTCTTCAGATCACTCACCATCTTGGTCACTTGCCTCTGGATCCTTTCCACCACCTTCTCATCCCCAAGAAACTCAGGTGACCACACCTGAGCACAGAGATCTAGATGTCATATCAAGGCTTTATAAACTGGAATGAAGCTTTATCTCTACTGGTTAGTGTGTTCTTCAATAACCAAATAATCCTGTAGGCTACCCTGGCTACTTTAGCAATATGCCCTTCAAACTTCAACTGTCTACTATTACTACTCCCAGATACCTGGCTTCATCAATTTCCTGGAGTACAGTTCCCTCAATGTGGTACACAGTTTGTAATCTTTGTATCCCAAAGTACATAACTTGACACTTTTCCACATTAAATTGACATCCATTATGTTTTGCCTATACTGTCACCTTGTTTAAACCATCATGCAAACTCTCTTGATTGACTATTACTCTATCGAACTTTGCATCATCAGCAAACAACCGAAAAATCCCTTCAGATTATTTCCTATATCATTTATATACAAATTAAACAGTGATCCAACCACAGAGCCCTGCAGCACACCACTAGTCACCTGCCTTCTCCTAGATTCTGCTCCTCCATATACTACTGTTTGGTATCTGTCCATCAGCCACTCTTTTATCCATATTACCAGTTTCATATCCATCCCCATTTGTTGCAGTTTGCATAATAGAGTTCCATGTGGTATCCTGTCAAATGTCTTTGAAAAATTCAGCAGTATCATCATGTAGCCATTCCCTTTGTCCAACTCAGCTGTCACCCTATTAAAACACCTTAATAGATTATTAAGGCATGACCCACTCTTCACAAAGCCATGCTGCCCCTTATTGAGTATCATATTCTTATCTGCCCATTCCTGAATTCTCTTTTTGACCAACTTTCCTAGTATTTTTACCACCACTCCTGAAATACTGATTGGTCTATAATTTGCTGCCATTACATCCTAATGGCAGCAAATTATAGACCTTCAAATAGACCAGCAAATTATCCTAATCATAACAAACAGTGACCCCACTTAAGTGGGAGAAGCTGCAGAAGAAGAAGAAGATCCTCCTTTATGCAAAGGAATTATTTTATCCTCCTTCCACTCTCTTGGGACTTATTCTTCCTCTTACTTGTCAACTTTTAAAATAGAGTGAGTGAGTGCATGAATTTTGTCATTTTTTGAGGGGATAAAGACAGAATTCAGTATGGGTTTGCTGAACGTTTGGTAACTGTCCAATGGAATAACTCCTGGATTTTTTTTGAGGTTAGAACATCAAGAAATGATAGCTTATCCTCACCTCTAATGTGAACTGAATTTTTGATAGAATTAAGAGAATAAAGATAGTTATTTGAATTAAGACTCATCATATTTCCAAACTATAAAGATGTCAACAAATCTCTGCAAAACATAATAATCCTCAAAGTATGATATGACACAGACAAACGTGATATGAGTTGTCATGAATGCATTGGTCTGAGATATCCTGCTTGAGTTACTCAGATAAAATTCAGTGATTTGCTTCACATACCAAACTAGTTAATAGAATTGAAACGAAAACATAAGTTTCTTCATCCTCTGACTTCCAGATTATATGACTCATCCAAGATTCACAAGACTGATATTCCTCTGAGATCGATAGTTGATCTAATAATCTCAGCTACTTATTTATATTTATTATCCAACATCTTGCTGGATTATTAAAAATAACTATGTTGGGAATTCTGATTGTTTCATCAGATCTGACATCTTTGCAAATTTAAATATAGTCTTTCACACAGGTGCATCTGTAGATGAAGTATTGAGTCTTATCGAAGACATCTTACCATATATTGGAAGAATGTTCAAGCTCTGCCTTTAATCCAACTTCTTTAAATGGAATAACTATTCTTATAAGCAAGTTTTTGGTGCCTTGCCATAGAGAGCTCCTTATCTCTTCCCGCAGATCTCATCATAGAAAATTTTGAAAAACATTCTTTCTCAAGTTGACCCTACTTTCTGGGTTGGCATATTGACATCTTTATTATAGTTTGGAAACATGATGTATATGATATAAATAACTTTTTTCATTCTCTCAATTTGTTCCATCCAAAACTTTTTTATTGCTGGTAGTGATATCAAGTTAGTTCAAGATATGAGTGTATGTGGGATCAGAAATATAAAGTGACCACCACCTGCTGTTGAGCAGGATAAAAACGAATATCTCATCAAAAAGAAAAATGCATACTAAAATTGTGAAAAAAATCACTCGAACAACTCTCAGATTTGAACTATAGACTCAAATATATAAATATTATTGAAGAAACTATGAAAACAACTTTGGAGACAGAGCAGAAAAATTTAAAGAAAATATTGATTCATCCAGGAAAGCATGTGGCAAGTTCTTGTCAAAAATCAAAACTTCACAGGATGTTAAAAAAGCAGTCCATTAAAAGAATAATTATATTGAAAATTTCTGACAAGTAAGTCAGCATGTGCACTTAGAGAAAACAAAGAAAAATGCAAGTAAACAAAGTAGCTAAGACTTCAGGAGGATTATAGAGATAAATATCATGAAGGCATAAAAATGTTTTAAGAAAACTGGAGGAAAGATAATCAAAAAGGAATCAAAGATCATAAAGGAATATATGAGAACTGAAGATAAAGATATTTTAGCTATTTTGAATAAGGTAATGTTTTTAATCAACCACACCAAACATTTGAAAGGTTTCAAAACTTGTTTCATATTGCTGCATACAGGCAAATGATAAATACTAGAAAATATCCAGTAGGAAAATGATGAGGAGGACAAAATAGTACTTGAGTTAGATAAAATCATCAGAAACATGGATTATGGAAAAGCAGCTAGAGTATAGATGATATTTGATATGAAATGACACATCTCTTTTAAAAAGGATTTTCTCTCTGTGTCTTCCATTTTTCACCTTTTCTTCTAATTTCTGTTTTGAATTTTCATATACTGAAGACACAGAAATTTCACAATTCTCTCCCTGCTGTTTCTTTTCCGTCTTCCTAACAGCTTAATACTTAATGACATCCATTAATGTTCTTTTCACTGCAACACTTTATTTTTTTTTTTTTTTTTTTTTTTTAAGTCTTGCAGTGGATACACTGTGTGATCCAGAAGACCTACTCAAATCCCAAATTAATGGATTGGAGTTGTTCTTCTTTGTAACACTTTTTTTAGCATGAAAATTATACTGAAAAACCCAGGTTCATATCCAGTCTGGGAAACAAAGAACTTTAAGAAGCTTTTCAGCTGAAGAAGAATTAGCCAGTCCCATCCCTAGAAACAGGTTTTTCATTCCTACAAAACACACACACACACACACACACACACACACACACACACACACACACACACACACACACACACACACACACACACACACACCATGTAGAGAATACAAGCTTCAATAACACAGCAGACTGTGTAAATGCAGTAATTGGGTTTATACAAAGTCAAGTTTTTTGTCATGGTAGGCATTCACTCTTTCTTTCACTTTAATATATTAGGGAATTATGTGCAAGCATACCAGAGAATAGGTGACCAAAAGTTGGTGAACAACAAGTCGCATTTGGGCCAAATAATAATGGCTGGATCACTGACCTCAAACTCAAAATAAGCAAATGATAATACAAAGAGGAAAACTGTTCAAAACACTAAACTTTCATGTATATGATGTTAATGAAACCTTGTACAGAGAAAGCATAACTTCTACATAAATTGCAAATAGAATTGAAAGATTTACATCAAGACAGTTTGGTGTGCAGTCAAGTATAAGGTTAGGGTACATATTATCCCTACTCTTGTCATCATGTATATGGATCACATTATGAAGGATGGCTTTAGACTTGATGTGAAAATTTGTTACATTTATAACTAAATTGTTATAAAAAGATAAAAACATGGCCAATGCCATCTGCATTCTCAGTGTAAAACAGGTAAAATATTTAAGACGTTAGGCACATATTAACTATGAAAATAGATAACGATAATAAGCAAAGCTGGTGTTTGCAGAGGGGTTGAATAAATTTAACATATTTACTTGAATATAACTCTCACTTTTTTCCCCAAAATTAAAGTTAAAAAATCATGGTGTGAGATATATGCAGAGATTTTCAGAAACTAAAGTTTTTCAGAAAAAAATAAATTGACATTCATAATTAAATTCTCAATATTCATTATAATCTATATTTGTTCACATTATTTATAAAATGAATGCATTTAAATTTTAATTATCAGCGTTATTTATGCGATCAGCAGCTCACCTTCATCACGTGACATATTTGAATCTTTAGCAACAATGCTTAAATTAAATCTATGATTAAATTAAAACAGTTTCATTATTTCTTGTCCTTTTATTGTTTAGGAATCATGTGATCTTTGGGTTTATCATAACTTTCAGTTTAAAACTATCACTGTAACTCAAACGTTTCTCCATATTTCAAGCAAATATTACCAGTAATTTTATAACACTTGAGATACGTTATGAACAATCCATCACAAATGAGAAATGAAAGTGGAGCGCAAAACAGACAGCAATGGTAGAGATAGCACAGCTATAAAGACGTGCACATGATTGGTGCAGTATTAACAAAAGATTGCACAAATCAGAACAACAAAGGTTGTTGTTCTGATTTGTGAGCTGATGGTTGTTGAGTTGAAATGCTGATTCTCTTCAACCAAATTCCAAAATATCTGAAACTACCATAATAAATTTAGTTTAATCCTTTACCCAAGTGTAGGCAAACAAAGTTTGCACCTGAAGTAGTTCAGGACTGAGGGAACTCGTAGCAAAGATGGAGCAAGCTCTCATCACTTCTTGTCTCAGTATCTCCCATAATGCAAAGCACATTTCCTTGCAGACATGTATAATGCTATGCATTAAGGGAAGGGCCACTACCCAGACTGGTTTCGACCTTTATTGAGGTCTTGTCAGTGGAAAGCAGACCCTGAAGTGGTGATACTAAGGCAGAAGCAATGGAGAGGTCATATTTACTTATACGAGTTGCCAAAAGGTGTAACACCTTATTATTAATTTACTCTGGATTTAGAGAAAGATGTTGGAAGTTTATTTTCCAAGTGGAAAATAAACTTCCAAGACTATAATCAATTTAGTTTAATCCTTTACCCAAGTGTAGGCAAACAAAGTTTGCACCTGAAGTAGTTCAGGACTGAGGCAACTCATAGCAAAGGTGGACCAAGCTCACATCACTCCTTGTCTCAGTATCTCCCATAATGCAAAGCACAATGAGAGCTTGGTCCACCTTTGCTATGAGTTGCCTCAGTCCTGAACTACTTCAGGTGCAAACTTTGTTTGCCTACACTTGAGTAAAGGATTGAACTAAATTTATTATAGTCTAACCAAGTGGAAAATAAACTTCCAACATCTTTCTCTAAATCCAGAGTAAATTAATAATAAGGTGGTACACCTTTTGGCAACTCACATAAGTAAATATGACCTCTCCATTGCTTCTGCCTTAGTATGACCACTTTTGGGTCTGCCTCCCACTGACAAGACCTTTTTTACATTTTTTATCTTATAGAAATTTCTAACCGTTAAAATGTAGAAATTTTTAAAGAGAAAAAATTTAGACAATTCTGAAGAAGCTAGTGATGAAAAATTAGAATCTCATACCAAATTTCAAAACACAAATACAAAAAAGGTTCATCTTTACAATGAAAATTACTTATCAATGGGCTTTACATTGACTGGTGATCTAGATTGTCCTCTTCCACTGTGTCTCGTCTGTGGCAAACAACTTTCAAATACAGCAATGGCTCCAGCAAAATTGAAAAGACATTTCATGAAAAATCACAATGATATGGAAAATAAAAGTGCTTATTATTTTAAAACGCTATTGCAATCTCAAAAGAAACAGAGTGCAGTTTTTATGAATAAATTCAGTGTCAGTGAAAAGGCTCAGGAAGCAAATTATTTGGTAGCAGAAATTATTGCACAGAAAAGGAAAAGTCACACAGTTGGTGGTGAGAACCTAATAATGCTAGCATGTAAAATTATAGTGGGTAAAATGCTGGGACAAGATGCAGTACGAGAGATTGAAAATATTCCACTTTCAAACAGTACGATAAGTCGATGTATACATGATATGTCAAATGATGTCGAGAAGGTTTTGTGTGATAAACTGAAAAATAGCAGTTTTTCCATCCAAGTTGATGAGTCATCAGATTTTACCAATAACTGTTACATTGTAGCTTTTGTAAGATTTGTTAATGAGGGTGAAATTCAAGAAAACTTTCTCTGTTGTAAAGAATTACCTAAGACAAGCAGAGGAATAGATATATTCAATATTTTATCCTCATATCTGAAAACAAAAGGTCTTTCTTGGAAGAACTGTATTGGCATCTGTACTGATGGTGCTCCATAAGAGGTTTTGTTTCTCATGTAAAAGAAGAAAATGCTGATGTTGTCTCAACACACTGTTTTATTCATAGAGAAGTGTTGATGTCAAAATCTCTTGGAGATCAAGTTTTTGATGATGCCACAAAAATGGTCAACTTCATTAAACAAAGGCCAGTTCACTTCAGAATGTTTAAAAATCTGTGTGAAAACCTGGACAAAGAGCATAGAAATCCTTTGCTCTATACAGAAATCCGGTGGCTAAGTAGAGGAAATTGGAATATTTCCTCTACTTAGAAAAGATGAATTGCAAAAATATTTTCAAGAAAATAATAAACAAGATTTTGCCAAGTGTTTTGAAGATCAAAAGTGGGTGCATATTGCTAGCCTATTTAGCTGACATTTTTCATTACATTAATATGCTGAACAAGTCACTGCCAAGGCCCTGGAGAAAATATATTAACTTCAAGTGACAAGATTCTTGGATTTAAAAGAAGGCTGAATCTTTGGAAAAATCATGTTGCAAAAGGGAATCTTGATATGTTTTAATTACTGGTGAGGCTTAAAAGTAAAGAAGGATATCATCAAATTTCAAGTCTTATTGTAACCCACCTGTAAGAACTGATGATAAAAATCGAACATTGTTTTCCGTCCCTTCTCACCCAAACACAAATGTATGATTGGGTGAGAGATCCATACTCAGAATCTTCTGCTCATCCTGAGAACTTGACTTTAAGAGAAGAGGAAGAACTTTGTGGGCTGCAATCTGATCATACATTCAAGATGAATGTACGATCTGATTTTACTGACCTATCCCTGGACAAGTTCTGGATTTCTGTTAAAGAAGAGTATCCTACTATTCATAGGAAAGCAATAAATATATTGCTGCAGTTTTCAACGTCTTACATGTATGAGCAAGCTTTTTCTTGTTTGATAAGTATTAAGAGCAAAGACAGAAATCGTCTCCTTTCTGTTCAAGATGAAATCTGTGTTTGTTTATTTAAAATCCGACCCCGAATTAAGTATTTTTGTACCAAAAGACAAGCACAGGTTTCACATTAGAAAATTAAACTTTATTATTCATATTTGTTTCAAAAATAACAATTCTTTGGCACATATTTTTGTTTATATGACATTTTACTTTGATTTATCTTATTATTTTGAAAATTACAAATAAAAGATAAAGTTATTATAGCACTTTTGTTTTCCTCGTGATCTTTAAATTCATAAATAATAAAGAAAGATACTATAATAATTATACTATAACAATGATATATAATAATTATTATGTAAGGGTTCTCTACAACATGGATATTATTTCAAGGCTTCTGCAAGGGCAAAAAGGTTGAGAAACGCTGCCCTAGTCTGTTCAAAATTCCTCACCAGTATGATCCAAGTCATGATTTTCCAAAAATTGTGCCAAGGCATTCCAAGAAAAACAACATATAAATGGCTTCAGTCAGAAACTCCAGCTTTATTCACAGCCTACGTTGAAGCCAACAATGCTCATAAAACAACCATTCTTAATAGAGCTAATTCTGACTTTGAAAGGACTAAATGTAGAAAACTCATCACCTTCATCAGTCATGCCTCTCAAAAGCCGTTGGGTGCAGCTTTTGTTCATTTGTATATGCCATCTCTCACCCAGATGGTAGTACTGCATCATCACCTAAAAATAAAGCTGATCTCTTGGCATAATTCTTCTCTTCCATCTTTATCATGTTCTGGCTACTATATCTATGATATAGTAGCCAGAACATGATAGATTTACTGATGGAGTGCTGCCACATCCCTCCACCAACGATTCACTGAAAAAATCAAAAGTTCATATATAGGAGTAGGGTTTCCTTATAGAAAGATACTACTGTTAGGACCAGCTTCCCACAACACAGTCTTGCTTGACACTGTTTGTCAGTGTTAATATTTTTATGTATCCCTTTTACCAAATCTCACTAGGACTTGCATGTGTGATTGATCTTTCAAATCATACTGTATTTATTGTTTTCTTAGTGTCAGCTTGTTGGAAGTTTTTCCACTTTGTTATACTATAAATTAAAGATACCAAAAAATTATATACTTGGTTTAATCCTTTATCCAAGTGTAAGCAAACAAAATTTGCACCTGAAGTAACTTCAGGACTGGGCAACTCGTATATATATATGACTTCACTTGCCTTGGTATCCCATAATGCAAAGCACATATCTTTACAGACATGTATAATGCTATGCATTATGGGAAGTGTCACTACCCAGACTGGTTTTGATCTTTATTGAAGCCTCGTCAGGGAGAACCAGACCCAGAAGTGATACCAAAGTTGAAGTACTGCAGAAGTCATATTTTCATATGCCTTATTACTAAAATACTCTGAATTAGAGATAGATGGTGGAAGTTTTTCCACTTGGTTGTACTATAAATTAAAGATATCAAGAAATTATATACTTGGTTTAATCCTCTATCCAAGTGTAAGCAAGCAAAGTTTGCACCTGAGGTAACTTCAGACTGGGCAACTTGTATATAGAAGCTCTGAAAATATGACTTCTGCAGTACTTCAACCTTGGTATCGCTTTTGGGTCTAGCCCACTGATGAGACCTGAACAAAGGTCAAAACTGGTCTGGGTAGTAACCCTTCCCACAATGCAGAGCATTATACATGTCTGTAAGGATATGTGCTTTGCATTATGGGATAGCAAGGCAAGTGATGAGAAGTCATGAGCTTCTATATACAAGTTGCCCAGTCCTGAAGTTAGTTCAGGTGCAAACTTTGTTTGCTTACTCTTGGATAAAGGATTAAACCAAGTATATAATTTCTTGGTATCTTTAATTTTTAGTGTCAGCTTATATCTTAGTTAAAATATGGATCATTAAAAGAAGATTAAAAGTCATGTCTTTGCAATTATAGATACCAATTATTAATATTTTTCTGTAAAAGAGTGTGGTGCTTGCAAATGAGTCTAGATTTTGTGGTTTCTGGATTTATTTTAGAACTAGGACTACCAAATTTACTTATAGCTTCTTATAACTTAAAGCAGCATGGACTTAATTGGCCTCTCTTTCACCAACACATACCAATCAAACTCTTGTAGAGGGTGCCAGGTGATAAGGACTTAGACAACAAAATCTGGCTTTACAGCTTCTTCTTGTCATAACTTAAAGCTCTGTAAGGATCCAGCAAAACTTACAGACCTAGTTGGAAGTAGAACACTTAATTTCAGTACTAGCTAAAAATTTGTATTCTATTTGACCATGTATTTGGAAACGTACATTTCCAAACATAATAAAAAGTCTTGTTTTCATTGGTATACTACCCAGATCATGATTTTATTGTTGATATGATTGGCAGCTATCATGTAGCTTCCCTCCACCCTGCTGTATGGTAATATCCTTTCACATCTGTTGCCATGACAATTCAGCCACTATAACAGTTTTATTCAATATGACCATTGTGCTAGCAGGTTAAGTTAAAAATAAGTGAATCTATGTTTAGTGAATTAACAACATTGGGGTTTGGTTTGGAGGTGGATAGTGTGTGAGACTGTGGTTCATTAGTCCAGGCTGAAAGTAACATTGCTATTATTTAGTCCAGGCTGAAAGTAACATTGCTATTATTTTGTTACTATGTGCATCTATTCTAAATTATTCTTGTTACTATTTACCTCAGTACTTAAGATATTACTTAAGTACTGAAACTCCCCATAACATTTGCAGATTTTTTTTATGTGAATCCCATAAAGGTTGTCAAGTTATTATACATCTTTTAGTACTGTGACCTTCATTATTACCTAAACATGAATAACTATAGTATTATCATATTTCTAATATATCTGATTAAGTGATGATGCAAGGCATTCTGATTTTTTTTTTTTAATCAGTGCAAGAGATTGCATTATTTGTGGAAAGTAAAATTCTAATGATAATAAACAGCAAATTTAATCATAATAATGGAAAGAAATTGCCATGCCTTGTCCGACATTTAGTTTGAATTATATTTGATCATAAGTTGTTGATAACAGCAAGCAGACCTTACTGAATGTGTGTGTGTGTATATGTATATATATTTTGTTCCAGATACCTAAACAGTATCCAGAGTCAGGAATAACTCACTATATGTTTGAATCCCAAGAATAGCTATGGTGTGTGTGTGTGTGTGTATATATATATGTGTGTGTGTATATATATATATATGTTACTTTCTAACATGAATGCAAAAAAGTAAAATATGAAAAGATAAATGAAATTGCTGATCTACAGAAAGAAATGTTCTGTAAAGGAAATGTAAATAGAAATAGTGAAATAAAGTTTTCATTACTGCATTTCACAGTATATGCAAAATGTTTTAGAAACTCTACACATGGTAATTCTGGTGTAGCACAGATCAGTTTTAACATTCTGGCACTGAAATAAGTTTCATTTAAATTCTCTACTAGTGTATATAGCAAATCATTGGCTTTTTTTCCCCACTTGCATTTAATGGTTTAATATTTTTAAGCAGTCATATATGTGCATAAATTATGTAAATAAAGCATTTATCAAATTGGCAATGCTTATCTGTTCACCTGAAGACAAGCTCTCTCCTTTTTCACATCCACAAGTATGTGAAGTGCCCTGTACTTGGTGCCTGGTTTACTATGGACAGACAGGAAGATCTGTTAACAGCTGCCTCTGAGAACATAAGAAATATATTTCATACTTTGTTATGGCAAGTCAGGACTAGTAGACCATGCCTTGACACCCCCCTTCACACTGGATGGAAGAAAACAAAAGTGCTACACACAAATCATTACGAGTTAGGTTGTTTTTGGAATTTCCTCCTCTTATGGTGCTATCTTCTATCAAGGGTCAGCAACCATCTTTGCAAACAAACTAAACTACATTCTTGTGTTAATTTGAGCAGTTGTACGCTCGATTTCCTGTCCACGTCTTGATATTGTAAAACCAAGATATTCTTTTCTTCTTCTAGCTCCTTTACCATCAATTCTTTAACCAAAATAGTTTGTAGAAGTAGGTATTTGCCATTTCTCATGATGTGACCAAAATATGATGTTTTTTGTTTCTTGATTTTTGTATGGGATCTTTGACTTTGCCAGTGGATTTTAAGACATCTGCTTTAAAACGTTCTCCACCCCTCAACAAGCATGACTGTAACAGTTTACCAAAAATCTGAGAGACAGTCATTTTAAGATTGAATTAATTATTACTCCTCTGTCTCTCTCTCTCTCTTTCAGTATACAACAGAATGTGGACACCTTTGGTTTCAGTAATGAAATACCATGAGCTGGCATAATGAAAAGGAATATAAAATGGAAGAGCACTCACGTAAAAAAAACTATTAATGTAGAATTTTCAATTAAGTATCACAGAACATTCTAAAAAAGCACCACCTGAGTAGTTAATGTAAATAACTAAATAAGGTCAATAATTTTCTAACTTTTTTAAAAAAAAATTGCTATAGAATCTGTATTAATTGCTAAAATTTTTCAACACTCTTCTATGCATTTCATCAATTTCTTATCAATGTGTTTTTAATGCCTTTCATGATAATTTCAAGCATAAGCTTGATTCACTTGTAAGCCATTCCAGAACTAGTACTCATGGCTGTGATACAGATAGATACAGCAGTATTTTTGACTATCCACTAACACAAGGTAAACTTTGTTTTATCAAAAAGATGTGATTTTGCCATTTCTCCCAATGAGATCTTTCTAAGCAGTAAATACACAATGAAAAAGTTGGTCCTTGTTGGGGATCTAAATAGCAGAGTAGGAAATGATTGTCAGACATACAAAAATATTTTGGGAAAATTTGGAGAAAAGAGCAAAGCTAATAATAATGGCAAATATCTGTTGGATTTCTGCTCAGGACATGAACTGGTTATTACTAACACAATGTTCCAACATAAAAATGTGCACAAATTCACATGGAGAGAAGAGGCAAGGAATAAGAAAAGTCTCATTGACTATGTTATTGTTGAGAGTGATGTTTTCTCACTGGTGCAGACCAGTGTACAGCAGATTTAAAATTGGAAGTGATCACCATTTAGTCTTGAGCAGGATAAAATTGATTTTCATATTGAAACTAAGAACATGTAAGAAAGTTTTAAAGCAAATAAAAGTTAAGTGGCTCTCAGATGCAAACTTGTAGACTAAAATACACAAACATTATTCCAAAAAAAAAAAAATATGAAAGAGTTTGAGAACAAGAACCAAACCTTGAATATTCAGTAGTAGGCCCTGAAGAAAACATTAATTGATCCTGGCAGAGAGATATGTGGTGAGGTTGTCTGCAAGGATAGAAAAATCAGAACTCCATGGTAGACAAAGTAAGTTAAAGAGGCAGTGAAGGAAAATAAAAAAACATATCAAAAGTTCCTGGAAAATAAGTCAACTTGTGCTCTTAGAGAATATATAGACATGCCACCTCAAAATCCTACTTGTCACAAAAAATGTACTCACCCAAAATTCCTTACTTTTATTCCTGGGGAGGAACAAGCAGTTCAATATAGTTATTCTGGTTTTGTGACCACATGTTTATTAAAGAAAACTGTTTTAAAAACAATTTTCTTTAATAAACGTGGTCACAAAACCGGAATAACTATATTGAATTCCTTACCTTTATCTCAGTAAGAGTTCCATAAACTGATCAGTGGTGCTGTTGCATCTGTTTTTTTTTTTTTTAATTAAAATATTATTTTTTATTAAATAAAAAAAAAAATGTTTTTTCTGAGCCACAGCTATTCACCACAGGCAAGCATATTTGTTGAGCCCTGCACATCAGCAATGACTAAAAACAGGTTGCATGCAGCCCAAAATGCCATAGAGGAATAATGGTCCACAGAGCAAAACAGGACAGAATTAGATGCCTGGAGTAGAAGATACTGTGAAGTATTATAAATGGACCAGCTATATTAGGACAAAATTAAGCACTGTACTAACAGAAAGAAAGGTCACCAAAGAGCACGATAGCAGAGATGAACTACAAAGTTTTGACATGAGATTATTATTATACGCTCGCCTCCACGGAGTCTGAAGACTAATCGCGGGAGACCCAATCTGTCATACTTTCCTTGAACCCATTAACAGAAAAAACACTAACAACTGACTCTGGCAACCCATTCCACTCTCCAAGCTTAAAATTTAGTCCTCACACTCCTATTCAAATTCCAGGGATGACCCCTTGTTCTGGTCCCTCTAGCCAAATGCTGAAACATTTTCCCTGCATCTATCCTATAAAATCTTTTAAGCAAACTTAAATGATTTTATCATATCCCCTCTTTTTCTCCTATCAACCAACTTCTGCAATCCACACACTTCAATCTATCCTCATAGGGCACATTCCACAAGCCACTCACCTCTGAATCCTCTCTACATCCTCCAAGAAACCCAGACTTGAGCACAGTAATCCAGATGTGGGCATATCAAGGCTTTATACAGAGGAATTACAACTTCTTTATCTCTTGTTAATGTGTTCTTCACTAGCCAAGTAATCTTATGTGCTACCTTAGCAATACGTGCTCTAAACTGCTCCTAAATCTCTAGCTTCATCTATTTTCTGATGTAGAGTACCATCACTGTGATAAACAGCTTGTAATATATATATCCCAAAGTGCATAACTTTACATTTCTTGGCATTAAACTAACACCAATTAACTTTTGCCCATAATGACAGCCTATTTAAATCGTCCTGCAAGCTCTCCGCATCATCAGCAAACAAACAACTGAATATTTCCTTTCAGGTTATTTCCTATATCATTTATATATAAATGATGGTGGACATTAGCTAAAGATAACTAGAAAGTTAAGATCTAATATCCAGCAATGCATGGAAAGAGGCTGAAGAAATCTTTTGAGGGCAAATTCTATATTTACTATGATCTGAGGAATTAGGATTTTTTTTTTCAGAGCAGGTGTGTTATCTCTTTTTACAAATGTTTCAGTAGCTGATACACTAGTTCTAAAATTTCCTTCCAATTTTTGCAAACTTTTAAGCACCATGGTAAATCATATTTTAGATGGAACAACCAGCACTTCAAATTGTGAAGGTGCCGCAATGGACTCCTCTTTTACCTCCTATTGCTAACTTATTCATGGAATCTTTTGAAACTTTGGCGTTAAAAATTCGTCCCCCACCCACTGCAAAATATGGAAGATATATCCAGCCTAGAAAACACTAGAGAGCAGACTGAGCTGCTGCTTTCCTTTCCTGCCTGAAATTCCTCTATTTCCAAATTTATATTATCTGTGACTTTCATTCTATCTTTGTTTATGCTGCAGCCCACACATGGTTTTTATTTGCTTATAGACCTTGTGGCCTTTTAATGTGGAAGTGACAAAAAAAAAAAAAAACTTTTATACATACATGCCTCAAAGGTGGCTATAAGGAGTTTTATGATCTCCATTTAAGCCAAGAGATGGCAAAACTGACATTATGCCTTTCCCACTCCATTCTTTACGAAGGATGAAGTAATCTATTAGAGGTCACTCATTCATTCCAACTATACTTACATGAGAGGAGAAGAGACAAAACTGCTATAGTTTTGTCTCTTCTCAAATCATGTGTTTCCCAATTTTGAGATAATTTCTCATGCAAAAATCTTTGTTCCATTGCATACTTTATAAGTATCATTCATAATAAAACACTTTAATTGGTTCCTTTCCAAACCAAGGCAGTCTCCTTTTAAGCCCCCCCCCCCCCCCCACTTAATTTCATCACTATCCATAATATCTGCTAACTCTTCAATTTTACATGTGTCAATATGTTTAACATTAATATGTATAATAAAGGCTTAAGTGTTGTTCATTATCCATAATAAAGCTTAACTAACACCAAGAGGAAAAAGCATACTAGAAAGCTTTGCAACATACCACCTTAAACTGTAACGAAGGAACACATCACTGTATTTCTTCGTATTTATTAGACATTTATCCATGCTCTGGATACTCCTTCACATTGGATCAGATGGAGAAAAACATCTTTATTACATGGAAGTCGTTACAGATCTGAGAAGCTATTCTTAGCATCAGCTTTGAAGCACTCTCCCAACCTCAACAAGTATGGATGCATTAACTTACCAAAGATCTTGGAGACTGTCATCATTTTAAGACCTAATAGCCAGGCTTCTCTGAATTAACCTTGTAATTATCCGACCCATAGAGGATGCTATGTATGGATATTAGGTGTCAGTTACATAAATTGTTTCTGCAATTACTTGGTTTAGTGCTCTGTGCCTGTCACATTTATCATTGTGTTCTAAAGATGCTGAGTAGAAAACCAGCAAAATATTAGTGAGTATAATAAATGTATTTTTTCCTCTTGGTGTTAGTTATATCGTTAAGCTTAATTATGGATGTTAACAGTAGTATTCTCAGTTTCCTTTCCACTCTACACATCCCACTTTGAGTGCTTTGTTTCTTTTTAGCTATTAATAAATCCACTGCCATTTTGATGGGTCTCTTCACAGGTTCAGTTTTTCCCCAATGAATCTTTATCCATCAGTCATCCCTTAGTACTTTTGCCACTCCCTCATGTATCCTATTTGTTGAAGCAAATATTTTAGAAGTAATCTGTTACATAATCTTTTCTTTTCCAAATCGTGCATGCTAATAGATTAAGAGGAAACAATTATTTATTTAACATATGGCTCACACATGAAAAGTTACATTACATTAATCCTTAATATATATGGACATAGTACTAGACATGTACAATAAGAAGACATAATACAGTCATAAAAAAGACAGATGTTGAGAGTTTATTTTTCACTTGGTTAGACTATAATAAGTTTAGTTTAATCCTTTATCCACGTGTGAGCAAACAAAGTTTGCACCTGAAAGTATCTTCATGACTGGAGTAAAGGTAGTACAACACCGGGCAATTTGTTGCAAAGGTGGAGAAAACTCTCATCACTCCTATCTCAGTATCTCCCATAATGCAAAGCACATTTCCTTGCGGATATGTGTAATGCTATGCATTAAGGCAAGGGCCACTACCCATACCGGTTTTGACCTTTATTGAGGTCTCGTCAGAGGGAGCCAGGCCCAGTACTACCTTACCCCAGTCCTGAAGATACTTTCAGGCGCAAACTTTGTTTGCTCATACTTGGATAAAGGATTAAACTAAACTTATTATAGTCTAACCAAGTGAAAAATAAACTTTCAACATCTTTCTCTGAATCCGGAGTAATTCAATAATAAGGTTGTACACCCTTTGGCAACCCCTATAGGTTGTGATGACCTCTCATTGTTTCTGCCTTGGTATTTCCACTACTGGGCCTGGCTCCCACTGATGAGACCTCAATAAAGGTAAAAACCGGTATGGGTAGTGGCCCTTGCCTTACACATATCTGCAAGGAGATGTGCTTTGCATTATGGGAGATACTGAGATAGGAGTGATGAGAGCTTTCTCCACCTTTGCAACGAGTTGCCTGGTGTTGTACTACCTTACCCCAGTCCTGAAGATACTTTCAGGTGCAAAGTTTGTTTGCTCACACTTGGATAAAGGATTAAACTAAACTTATCATAAAAGAGACACTCAAGAAGAGGCCACAACTGAATGTCTAGGTTGATTATCCAGTCAACTGCACTTGGCGTAGCATGGATGAAGTCTGAACAGGTTTCCACTATGCATGTTGGACACATTCTTCTGTAATATGATTAATTGTCTGGTGGGATGATTCACAGTCATGCCCCATTTGTAAAGGTGGTCTGCCATGGTTGGTGCAGATTCGGTTAAGGGGAGACCAAGTTTTCTGAGGTAGGTCAAAACCCGAAGGTATCTGTGTTGGGTCCACTAATTCATGGAAGACCCCTGCTGAATTGTTACACCAGGACTCTTTCCACTTCTTCATGTTGAAACTTGTCTCTGCAAGATTTTTTGCTGTTAAGATTGGAGGGTGCCTCGATTTTAGCCTGTTTATTCTAGGAGTGGGATGTCTTCGTGAATTTGGAAGATTTTGGATTTCTATGAGTTTGCTGTATTCATGTAGAAGAAAGTTGGATCTGCAGATATGTCGAAGCAGAATGTTGCTTAGCAGTGAAAGCTAGTAGGTTGGGGTTGATTTTATAGTTCCAGAAATAAGGCACATAGTGGAGTTAAGCTGAGCATCAACTAAATACACATGGGCGCTGTTCAGCCATACGGATGAGCAGTATTCAGCTGTAGAGTAAACGAGGCCAAGAGCAGCAAAGCGTTGTTGCTGAGGCACACCAAGTTGTTTCACATAGTTTTTGCAGTATATTGCTTCTTGTTTTCAGCTTAGATGTGGTTTAAAAGATAGTGTTCTATCCAGAGTGATGCCCAGATATTTTGGGAATCTGTTGTAGCATAGGAGTTTGTGGTTAAAGTAGACCATGAGTTCTTTGTTAGCCTGGTTATTGTTCAGGTGGAAGCATAAAACTTCTGTTTTGCTAGGATTTGGGCATAATCTCCATTTGTTGAAGTATTCATCTAGGACTGCAAGGTCGTTTGTTAGTGTATTTCCCATTGTAGTGGTTAGAGCAATGTCATCAGCATAGCAAAACTTCTTGGAGGCTGGATTAGATCTGCGATGTATAAGTTAAAAAGGAGGGGAGCCAGAACTGACCCCTGTGGTAGTCCATTATCCAGTGTTCTTTGTTTACTTTTGTTCTCGTCCATACACACTTGGAACAGGCAGTTGCTTGGCATGTTATTCATTAGTTTTGCTATTGTTTTGCATGGGACTGCCCCGAAGCAACTTGCAGACTGCGCCATGCCTCCACTCTATCATAAGCTGCAGTAAGATCTACAAAAGCTACAGCTGTTTTCCAGCATTGTTGGTAGCCTGCCTCTATATGTGTGTGGTGAGTAACAGAACCTGATCACAGAGAAAATGATGATAGGCCTTGATGTTGAAAGTTTTCACTTGGTTAAACTATGAATTCAAAACCAAGAAATTATATTCTTTGGTTTCATCCTTTATCCAAGTGTAAGCAAACAAAGCTTGCATGAAGTCACTTCATGATTGGGTTACTTGTACATAGGCTAATACTTCACATCATTGCCTTAGTATCCCATAATGCAATGCACATTATGGACATAATGTGCATTGCATTATATCCATATACTTGTATATGGAAATGGACTTCTGCATTACTTCAACCTTGGTATCACTTCTGGGTCTGGCTCCCACTGATGAGACCTCAATAAAGGTCGAAACCTGTCTGGGTAGCGGACCTTTCCAGGGCATTATACATATCTGTAAGGATTACATGCATTGCATTATGGGATACTAAGGCAAGTGATATGTTGTCATTAGCCTCTATATACAAGTACTCCAGTTGGAAGTGACTTCGTATGCAAACTAACTTTGTTTGCTTACACTTGAATAAAAGATGAAACCAAGAATTTAATTTATAGTATAACCAAGTGAATAAAGCTTTCAACATCTCTCTAGAGTATTTTAGTAATAAGGTGTGACACCTTTTAACTACTTGTATATGGAAATATGACTTCTGCATTATTTCGACCTTGGTATCACTTTTCTCTCAACATTGGTCCAGTACCCATCACAAAAGGATGAAACAGATGAAGCAATAGCCAACTTCACAAATCAAATAACAATCAAGATTAAAACTCCTTATTAGCCAACTCCCATATGACATTATGGATTTAATCAGAGAAAAGAACAAAGCCTGGAAAATATATCACAACACAAGAGCTCCATAAGATCAAAAAATCCTAAACAAACTTAATAAGTTAGAGATATAGAATCAAGAATGGGAAAATAAGCTCATATCTCTTAGTTGTGAAGACCACTCAATATGGAAATGTTTTTAAAACTAAATAAACAAAAATCTTCCTTCCTGCCATGCAGGCCAAACATAGTAATGTATATACAGATGCAGAGAAAGGAAGCTTTTGTCAGCTATCTGGAAAAGCGGCGCAGTCCAGCATATGAAAATATAAATAACCTCATTTATACAAAGTTCATCAATATGTCAGACGCACCTTAAGACAACCCCAAAACAATTTAGAACTGATTAGCCCTACTTCTCCAGCAGAAATAAACATCAGTAACAAAAATGCACCAGGTCTGGATTTTGTCATAAACAAAATCAAACTGGTCCCACTCAAAGCTATAATAAATTTAGTTTAATCCTTTATCCAAGTGTGAGCAAACAACATTTGCACCTGAAAATATCTTCAGGACTGTAGCAAGGTAGTGCAACTCGGAGCAAAGGTGGACCAAGCTCTCATCACTCTTTGTCTCAGCTCCCACCATGCAAAGCACGTCCTTGCAGGCATGTATGTTATGCATTGAGAGAAGGGCCACTACCCAGATCGGTTTCAACCTTTATTGAGGTCTTATCAGTGACAGACCTAGAGGTGGTGACACTAAGGCAGAAGCAATAGAGGGGTCATATTTATCTATAGGAGTTGCCAACTGGTGTACCACCTTATTAAATTACTCTGAATTTAGAGAAAGATGTTGGAAGTTTATTTTGCACCAGGTCTGGATTTTGTCATAAACAAAATCAAACTGGTCCCACTCAAAGCTATAATAAATTTAGTTTAATCCTTTATCCAAGTGTGAGCAAACAAAGTTTGCGCCTGAAAATATCTTCAGGACTATAGCAAGGTGGTGCAACTCGGAGCAAAGGTGGACCAATCGCTCATCACTCGTCTCAGTATCTCCCACCATGCAAAGAACTGTTGCCAACAGTTGCACCACCTTGCTACAGTCCAGAAGATATTTTCAGGTGCAAACTTTGTTTGCTCAAACTTGGATATAGGATTAAACTAAATTTATTATAGTCTAACCAAGTGCAAAATAAACTTCCAACACTCAAAGCTATGATGCACATTGTTAACAGCATAAACTCAATACTAAGATTGCAATATTTTCCTCTAACATGGAAAATTGCTGACATTATTCCAATACATAAGCCAGGAAAATACCCACAGTTTCCTCAGAACTACAGTCCCATCAGTTTACTATTCAAGTTAGGGAAAATTGCAGGAGAGAAAAAAAAAAAAAAAATCACCCCATCTAGATCGCAAGAAACAACAGATAAATTAAACATCATTCCAAATGAACAAATCCATAGACTTGTTGAATATATTACTACAGGATATAACTGGAAGCAACACACTGGTGCTTGTATTCCTGGACATTGCAAAGGCTTTTGATAAAATCTGGCACTAAGGTCTTCTATACAAACTTAGAGTTTATACCAATAAATATGATCAATGTAATTAAATCATACCCCAGCAACAGAAAAATACAAGTCAAGATTAGTGGCACAAATTTTAGCCCTAGTTCTACAAGGCTCCACTTTTATTCTCAATCTATATGACAGACATCTCACAAAACCCTATTTCACCAGAACTCTATATGCAGATGATACTGCAATATTAACAAGATCTCTCTCTGTCCTTGCCTGGTAACCAAAAAACTCAGTATCTCCATGTGGGTAAAATGGTTCTCTGAATGGAGACTTCAAGAAAACCTTGAAAAAAGCACAGCCATACTATTCACCCAAGGAGATATTCAACTGTTTAATACTAAAACCCCATTTCAAACAGAAGCTAAATATCCTTTATCTAATTGGGATACAATTAGATAAAGGACTACGATTCAATAGTCAAACCAAAGTCATCTATACAAAATATATCCAAAGCTATTGCTCAACTTTACCCCATGATTAACCAGAATACAAGAAAAACTATTACTTTATCAGATGGTGATACAACCTATAATTGCTTATGCCTCACCAGCTTGGAGCCATTTCAAATCTAACATACTAAGACTGCAACAAGTACAAAACAAATGCTTACGTTTGTTACTAGATGTCCCCTGGTTCATCAGAAATGAACAGATTCACTGTGATGATACCAATATCCCATATATATATATATTTCTTCACTCTCTAGCAGTAAAGTTCTTTTCAAATGCAGCCATGTACCCAAATCAACTGATCAAACAAGCTGCAGACTACAATGAATACAACCACTACAAGCAAGGTTTGGCAGCTACAGTTCGCAATTTTCGTACAAATACAAAATATGGTCGGAATAGTGATTTAACTTCAACTGTGAAAAGATTAATTAAAAAATTCAAGGAAACTGGATCAATTAGTGGTCTTATACACTCTGGCCATCCTTCAACAAGTCGTTCAACAGAAAACATCGAAGCAGTTCGTGAGAGTGTTGCTGAAAGTCCAGGAACATCAATTCAGCACCATGGTCTTGAATTGGGCATTTCGAGAGGCTCTCTACAGCGTATTCTCACGAAAGATTTGCATCTTTATGCTTACAAAGTTCAATTGACTCAAGCCCACTGACCACACACAGCGAAGAAAGTTCATTGAATGGATTATGGAACAACAAGTGGATGCTTATTTTTCGAACAAAATCATCTTCAGTGATGAGGCTCATTTTCATCTTGATGGCTTCGTTAATCGACAAAATTGTCGCATTTGGGGTTCAGAAAATCCACGAGCGATTATTGAGAAACAAATACATTCACGTGTCACTGTTTGGTGCGGATTTTAGGCTGGAGGCATCATTCTTCTTCGAAAATGCAGCTGGTAAGGCAATAACAGTTAATGGTGCTCACTATCGCGACATGATAATCCAGTTTTTTGTGCCTAAATTGCAAGATATGGATGTGGATGACGTGGTTTCAACAAGACGGTGGCACATGCCATACAGCTCGAGAAACAATTCAATTACTGCACGAGTCATTTCCTGATCGTGTCATTTCCCGTTTTGGTGATCAGAATTGGCCGCCCAGATCATGTGACTTAACGCCATTGGACTTTTTTCTTTGGGGTTTTTTGAGGTCTAAGGTATATGCCTTGAAGGAGGAAATTGAGCGCTGTATCAACAAAATTCAGCCACATTTATGCAAAAAGGTCATGGAAAATTTCGACAAAAGAGTGCATATGTGCCAGCAAAGCCGTGGAGGCCATTTACTTGATATGCTATTCCATGCATAACCTTATACTTTATGAATCAATAAGAAATTACAATTTTCAATTAAAAACCTGTTTTCTCTATCAAAATTACTTCTTGCATGAATTTCAGGACACCCTGTATATCACTTCTGGGTCTGGCTCCCACTGATGTGACCTCAAAGGTGTGTTGAAACTGGTCTGGGTAATTGCCCTTCCCACAGCATTATACAAGTCCATATTGTTGCATTATTGGATACTAAGGCAACTCATGTGAAGTCATCGGCCTCTATAAGTAGGCTGGTTGTGAAGTGACTTCGCACGCAAACGTTGCTTACACTTGGATAAAGGATGAAACAATGATATAATTTCTTAGCATCTTTAATTTATGATAGGCCTTTTTCCTTAACTCACTGAATCAAATTAACAAGACATTACAGCAATAATGAAGAGAACTTTCTATCTATAGTAATGAAAATATGTAGCCCTCACTACATTAATGTGTTGCTGTTTAACATATGTGAATCAAGTAACAAAAGCAGTCTGTATTTTAATAAGAATAATTTGTCATATTTACAGCCTCTAATTTTTAAATATGACAAATTATTCTCAAGAGGTTCAGAGGCATGTGAATTTGAGAAATAAGAAACTTAGTTTGTGCTTCACTATTCCTTGACCATTTAAAATTTGAGTATTATGATTAATTCATAAGATTAAAAAAAGTATGAAAAGCACATACATGCGAAGAAAAAAAAATCATTACACGGTAGAAATATCTGCATTGAATATTTGGACTCTTCACCTAAATTAATTTCAGCTACAAACAAGTATTTTTTGACCAATGTTATCAGGACATTCTTTAAGTTTACCTTTAACTGATACCAGCCTTGATATGTTTACACATCAATAAAAACATGGATATGCTTTTACTGATATGTAAATATTTGGATACCATTAGTCACAGATAAAACAATAAATAAAAACATGGATATGCTTTTACTGATATGTAAATATTTGGATACCATTAGTCACAGATAAAACAATAAATAAAAACATGGATATGCTTTTACTGATATGTAAATATTTGGATACCATTAGTCACAGATAAAACAATATATATATATAAACATTTATCCACTCAAACAAAAGGCAGAAGCACTATAGCAAACAGATGCCATGTTTGATATGTTCCACATTCCAGATGACTATTTGGGTAGTTAATGCTCACAAATGTTAAATAGAAACATTCTGTTCCATTAGAAATTTGTGAACTTCTTAAATTCATTGGGTATGAGAAATGATTTGTACAAGGATTTTGAAGATGACAAGACTATAATTTGGTTTTTGTAATCACTGCCTTTGAAGATATTTATATTTACTCCTAATGGTCAGCCTGTTTGGCTGAATGGTTAACTTATCTTCTCTCCACCAAAATGCTGAGGGTTCGAATCCCATCATGGGTATGGATGTTTGTGATTGCCTGTGAAAATACTAGTGGTGGTAGGCAGTAGATGGCGTTGGTGTAGATGATGCCGTTTGCTTTAGTTGGGGGATTGAAAGATGGAGAATTGTAGAGTAGGTGCCCTCCATCGATGAGTCTTTGGACTCCTTGGAGGTGTCGCGTAATAATAATAACATTCAGCTAAAATATTGTAAAAGCTGTAGCAGTTTAAGACTCTCTCTTTAAGATTGCATATTTAAGAGATCTGTTTGCTGCAGTAACAAGATTTTTTGCTTGGTTACAAACTAAATTATATTTAAAAAGAAGTTATATTCTTGTTTTGATCCTTTATCCAAGCATGAGCACATAAAGTAAAATCAACAACAGGTTACTTGAAGATGGGGATAAATAACTTCACATCAAATTGCCCTAGTAGCCCATAATGCACATGGCAATATAGACATCTGAAAAGGAAGTGTGCTGTGCATTACAGGATACCAGATTAATCTGATGCAGTACTGTCTGCCACCACATACAAGTAACCTACTGTGATGTTACTTGACATACTTGCACTTGGAAAACGAATAAAACTTTCAGATTTAGATCATTTTAATAAGGTGATAACCATTTCATTACTCTGTATAGATTCTACATAGATTTAGCATCTTCACATCAGGTAGTGTCCCTTCCCATAATGCAAAGTTGTTTGTGCATTCATGGCAAGTAGCTGCTGTCATGTTACTTGTTAAATATAATTTCAACTGTTTGTTGCAGTATTATTGAGTTTTTTCATTAATGAAATAAGATGCCAGATAATGATATAAAAGTGTGCAATAGTATTTTTATATACTATACTAACACCATCAGTGGCGGCAGGTAAAATTTTAAGTGGGGGTGCTGCGTATACAGAATAAAAAAATAATTTTTTTTTCATAATTAGTAACCAATTTAATAATAAATACAGATTTATTAATAAATTGGTTACTAATTAGTTTTTATTTTGTATAGGCAGCACCCACACTTAAAATTTCACCTGCTACTGCCATTCATAATTGACAGTAAACATTTTTTTTTATTAGCAGTATTGTAAATAAATAAATATATAATGGTCTAACAGCAAGGACAACTTTTAATAGCAATTCTAAATACTGTATCACATTTTATTAAATTCCATCAACCTGTAGACATATTAAATTCTAAATTTTATTCTCTCCAGCTAGGATGGAGTTAATTCCAATATATTTTCACTTTGTACCCCTTGCAAAGTCAGAGTGAAATGAAGTGGATTGAGGTGGCTTGCAAAGTTTTGTAAGGATTCCAGATACCAAATTGCAATAATATTTATCCAGCTTTCTTGCTGCTGTTTGAAGTCCAAGTATTGTCATAATTACGAGTCTTGTTCTGGCTGATTTACCTGAAATGAAAAACCAAAATTCTGGGAATAAACCCTGCCAAGTTCAAATGAGAATGGCTAATTCACTTCCAGTTAAGAAGTCCTTATAAAAGTTCTTTAAGGCAAAATTCAAACATGGGCATCACCAATACTGTACGCCCACAGATGCAAGACCTTCGACACTTCTGCACATGTCAAAAGAAGGAAAATCCATTCCTATATTAGGGTAATCAATGTGTTTCGTGGGATGGGTGTTTATTATGATACATCGGAAAATCAGCTTTTCTTTTATAAAAATTTTAGTTCTTAAAGTGATAACTATTTTACTTGTATTAGGGTAATCAATGTATTTTGTGGGATGAGTGTTTGTTATCATACATCGGAAAATTAGCTTTTCTTTTATAAAAATTTTATAAAACAGTTGGAAAATTTACGTGTAAAGCACGTGATTTCACGTGTTGTTGACCAATTCATACATCCTTTATTTCTTTCTCCCTTTAGCATGAATTGACTATTCTTGGCAAACTAGGTTCTATGAAGTGTGGGCATACAATACTAAGTT
Source organism: Typopeltis vanoorti (assembly GCF_054136105.1). Classification (NCBI taxonomy): domain Eukaryota; kingdom Metazoa; phylum Arthropoda; class Arachnida; order Uropygi; family Thelyphonidae; genus Typopeltis; species Typopeltis vanoorti. Next base: position 62,204,327 of record NC_143550.1, on the reverse strand, counting down.
ATAACAAGGGGGGGGGGTTCTCTTTCTCCAGCTAGGGCTCCAAAATAACATGAGGTGTGGCTATTAAATAATGAGACTGGTTGCAAAAATGTGGTTTATTATTATAATTGTACAACTTAATTGTTATCCCCTTCAGTAAACTCTTTCCTCTATCTATACACCATTGCATACGAATTTTCCATTGTTGTAAGCATCAGGTGTTATTTCCTGGAAACAGGTAAAAGAGCAAGTCAAAACTGAAGGCAATGCTGATCGGTTTTTTTTTTTTTTTTTTTTTTTTTTTTAAAATATCAATGACGCGATATAAATGATTGAATGGGTACCAGAGGGTCAGACAGTTAACGTTATTACCTTGAGGTTCTAGCCAAACTGAGAGAATGAGTGAGGAAAAAGAGACCCAATCTATGGAAGAACAATGCTAGATTCTCCATCAGGACAATGCTCAAGCCCACAGTGCACTGTCTGTAAAGCAGTATCTGGCTAAAAAGATCCCAGTGTTCGACCATCCATCTTACTTGCCGGACTTAGCTCCATGCGACTTTTACCTTTTTCCAACATTGAAATCTGCATTGAAGGGCATCCATTTTCAGTCAGTGGATGAGGTAAAGGAGAAATCAGCAGCACTACTGAAGCAGATAATACCTGATGACTTGCAGCACTGCTTCCAACAATGAAAAATTCGTATGCAACGGTGTATAGATAGAGGAGGGGAAGTATGTTGAAGGGATTAACAATTAAGTTGTACAATTGTAATAATAAACCACATTTTTGCAACCAGTCTTGTTATTTATTAGCCACACCTCGTGTGTGTGTGTGTGTGTGACAGACAAAATAACAGGTCCTTATACATTTTACAAATTATGCCTAAAAATTATATAATTCATAATTTTCTTTTTCCATACAAGACTATCAAGAATTTTTATATTCAGTTAATTATAGAGGAGGGGGGGGGCTGTCTCTGTATATGAAGATATCGTTATTAAGCAGAACAAAACTGCTAGCTGATGAATCTCTCAATTAAAAGTTGAAATGATTATCCTTTTAGGTAACTGCTAGTACTTCTATAAAGAAAAGTAATACATGTTGTGCCAATAGGAATGGAAAATGAAACTTATTATCTCTTAAAAGAATGATTCCTTAATGTAACAATAATACAACTAATTTCTTAATATGGAAATACAATCACACCATTTACTATTATCTGTTACTGCTAAATATAGGATAATACATTAGGAATTTTATTCTACTCAATCCAAGATCATCAACCATTGTAAAACACAAAGCTTTAACCAAGCTCAAACACCATAATGATATCCAATGAAAACAGAACACCAATCTCTAACATTGCACATGATAGGAATAGCTCCTGCATTATAAGTGTGTTTAATGATTTTCTCAAGCATAGCAAGGCCAGATTTCAACTATTCATAATAAAAGGAAGTTGTATTAGGTAAACTATATTTTTACAGGATTTTTACTCTATACTTTGGCAATAAAATAACTGGTAAAGCATACATATTACTGAAAACTGAAGATTCATGTTCACATGTTGTTGAGCCGATGTTTCCCCCCCTTTTTTTTAGGAGGGAAGAGTAAGATAGGATTCGATCCAAGATCTTTTTATCTAAAGGGCAGATGTTATTCATCATGTACTCAGTTCTTTCTTCATCTAAAAAGAACTAAAAATCTTCTTGAAGACCTTTTTTTTTTTTAAACAAGCAAATGTCACTAGCAAGTCATAATTTAATTTGGGCTAAGAAGTCACTTTTTGTTACATGAAATAAAAATGATTAACCTGTATATAAACAGATTCCTTATTATATTTTAAATTAGATATATTTCAAATTAAACATAAAAATCTAGGTTTACCCATTCGGTTTTCATTAAGAATATATGAGCATAAAGTTGATTCAAATCAAAATTTACTACTAAAGGAATTTACGTTAATAAAATCTAAGATAATTTAATTGGGTATATGATCCAGAATATTTCAGTTGTTGCACAAAACTTAGTTTATTTATAACTTCTCTGCAAAAATATAAAATGCAGATAATAAAATTCTATTTTTTAAATTAACACAAAACAAAATGTACCACATATTTTTGCTATAAAGAGCTTTTACAAATTGGTCAGCAGGTAAAAAGCTCTTATTTACCCTCTTTATTACAGAAAAAATATTTCTCACTCTTTAACTTGCATTAATTATCAAGAAGGAACTTCAAATAACTCTACTACAATCAATCTCACTTCACATAACTTCAAGCACTTAATGAAGCCTTAGTCAACCAAACAAGAATGATCAAGTTTCAGCCTTTATTGTAGGACCATCCCCTCCTGCTCCATCAGGAGTCTCATTTCCAACATTTTCTCCAGGCATAATGCACTTCCAAAGTCCATAAGTTTTGCCTACTGTAGTTTGCCATAAACGGAGGGTTCCATCTTCACTGCCACTTGCATAGAGTTCTCCATCAGGAGAAAATCTTACACAATGAACTGGTCCAAAATGTCCCTTGAATGATTCTGAAATGAACAATCAAACATCAAAATATTTTTTTAAATTATATACAGTCAACTCTCACTACAGCAAATTATAATGTGGACTGCAACATATGAAAAGTCCTCTCTCGAACCCATGATATCAGTGCTATTCTAAAAAATTCACAATAAACCTTTCACTATATTTATTTGCTTGTGAGATTTATCTGTATTAATGCAAACAAGGCTGTGTTAAAATTTAATATCACAACAAGCAACTTACATTGAAAATATCTATCAGTAGTTTACATATACCCTAGAATTTACATTCATCAATCTATTGAAGTTATTGAACAATTCTTTCAGTTTTAATGAAATCTTGCAGATATTGTTTACTCTACAGTGACACAATTATGAAATAGTGGAACTCTTACATCATAACAAGATGATGGATGCTATTATCTCATACTGTCATTATTTTTGGAGTTTATGTTCATCAAATTCTTCCAGATCTTTGTAATCAGAAGACTACCTCACAGTCTCCTGCACAACCAACCACATATTCATTATAAGGTTTAATGGAATAAATAATTAAATAACACATTTAACCATTCATATACTGGTCATCGACTTACGATCAAAAATAAAATTAAAACAATAATAATAATAAATTAGGCAGCTGCGCATACGATAACTATCTTTCACATACACTCAGTCGCTTTCAAGCAGTGGTGTATTAATTAAAATTCTACTGAAATACTACCCATAAAATGTCTAGTAAAAGGAAAATGCCTTCCTCTACAGATACGCCAGCTAAGAAGTCAAGGAAAACTATTGATTTAGAGTGCAAAATGAAAGTTATCCAAAAGTATGAAGGCAGAAAGAAAGTGAATATGATAGCACGTGACTTGAAGTCATCACATTCCACGGCATCGACGATACTTAAGGACAAAGAAAGAATTCGGGAAGCTGTGAAAGGTTCCGCACCTATGAAGTCTGCAAATTTAACCAAACAATGACAGGGACCCATCCATGAAATGGAGAAATTGTTGTTTATGTGGATGGAAGATTTAATACAGAAAAATTCACCCATGAGCCTTTGCACAGTGCAAGTGAAGGCTAGAAGTCCATTTCAGAGTTTAAAAATCACACGGCAAAGACAATTACGCAAAAGATTTTCAGGCTAGTACTGGATGGTTTAAGCATTTTAAAAAAAGATTTTCTTTGCATAATGTGCATGTCACAGGAGAAGCAGGAAGTGCAGATGAAGATGGAGCCCAAAAATTAGTTGATAGTTTTGACTCTTTAATCGAAGGTTATCTACCAGAAAAAATATTTAATGTAGATGAAACCGGCTTGCAATGGAAATGCATGCCTAATCGTACGTACATACACCAAGAAGCAAAAAGGATGCCAGGATTCAAAGCTTTTAAGGATCGGTTGATTTTGCTGATTGGTGGGAATGCCAGGGGGTTTTAAGCTGAAGCCTCTTCTCATTTATTGTTCAGAAAACCCTCGTGCATTTAAGCATATCAACAAGCACTGTTCGAAGACTGGTTCATTGATTTATTCCCCAGGCTCATGAATATTGTGCGGAAAGAGGTATCCCTTTCAAGATTTTATTGATTATGGACAATGCCCCTGGTCACCCTACTCATCTGGACGACCTCCAACATGACGTTAGAGTGGTTTTTATGCCACCTAACACAACCGCTCTCATTCAACCCATGGATCAGGGTGCTATTTCAGCATTCAAGGCTCACTACCTCAAAAAGACATTCGCACAAGCCATCAAAGCAGTAGATTCTGATGCTGATTTATATTTGCAAGACTTTTGGAAGCAGTACAACATTCTTCAGTGTATCAAGAATATTTCGATCGCACAGGAACGTATAACAAAGAATTGTATGTCGGGAATTTGGAAAAAGTGTCTAAAATGTTATGCAAATACATCTGAAGGATATGAAAAAGGAGAGGAACTGGAAGTGATTACAGAAAAAATAATTAAACTTGCAAAAAATCTTAAATTAGAATGTGAAATAGAAGACACAGAGAAGTTGCTAGATTGTGAAATAAATGAACTTCCAGATGAAGAGTTGATTGAATTGGAAGCACAGAGAGTGTCAGAAGAAAAAGCGAGAGGAAGAAGAGGAGCCAGAAAAGAAATTCAATGCAAAGAGTTTTATCAGATTACAATAAATTTAGTTTAATCCTTTATCCAAGTGTGAGCAAACAAAGTTTGCACCTGAAAGTATCTTCAGGACTGGGGTAAGGTAGTACAACACCAGGCAACTCATTGCAAAGTTGGAGCAAGCTAACATCACTCTTATCTCAGTATCTCCCATAATGCAAAACACATCTGCTTGCGGATATGTATAATATTATGTATTAAGGGAAGGGCCACTATTCAGACTAGTTTCGACCTTTATTGAGGTCTCTTCAGTGGGAGCCAGGCCAAGAGTTGGAGATACCAGGCAGAAGCATTAGCAAGGTCATCTCTACCTATAGGAGTTGCCAAATGGTGTGCCACCTTTTTATTAAATTACTCTGGATTTAGAGAAAGAAGCTGAAAGTTTATTTTTCACGTGGTTAGACTATAATAAATTTAGTTTAATCCTTTATCAAAGGGGTGCTTAAGGGTCAAAGCTGTATAACTGAGAGACCTCCACATAGCCTTTAAAGGAATGCGGAGAACCGACCAGGTCTTCTGACCTAATGTCCAATCCTCACCTTCTCGTGGTGCACCCTGTTGAGTATCTACTTGGATACTGAACGAACGAGGATGGGCTGGCAATTTGGGATTTAGCCGATCAAATTGTATTCTTATTGGTTAAACCAAAATAAAAAATGATGGTACAACATGACAAAATTTCATGCCGGCTGGGGCATCGCCCGGTTAAACAAGGCCCCCGTTGTTTTCGCCAGGGAACCAGGGCGAACAGCGAAAAGTCAGCTACTGGAACAAATCTGAAAACAAACCCCAACTCAACATCACCAGAGTTAAAGATTGGTACTATCAACGTAAGAAGCCTGAATGGCAAAGAAATGGAGCCAGCTGAGGAATTAAATAAGTACCAGATCGACATAATAGGGGTGACTGAAACAAAAAAGACAAAAACTGGTGAGATCTTTCCGAGCAATAAATACAAAATGTTATATTCAGGCAATGACAATCAAGGAAAAGAAGGAGTAGCTATAGTATTCAACACAAAATACGAAGCTAACCTTCTTGAATGGCAGGCAGTCTCAAGTAGATTAATTTGGGCAAAAATGAGAATGGGGAACTGGACAATGAGATTTATTTGTGCCTATGGTCCCACAGAAGGTCTACTAAGGTAGAAGTGGAGGAATTTTTTGAGGCTTTAGAAAAAGCAAATGACACAATGAAAATGGAAAAGTTGGTCCTTGTTGGGAATCTAAATAGACTAGGAAATGATTGTCAGACATACAAAAATATATTGGGAATATTTGGAGAAAAGAGCAAAGCTAATAATAATGGCAAATATCTGTTGGATTTCTGCTCAGGACATGGACTGATTATTACTAACACCATGTTCCAACATAAAAATTTGCACAAATTCACATGGAGAGAAGAGGCTAGGAATAAGAAAAGTCTCATTGACTATGTTATTGTTGATAGTGATGTTTTCTCCCTGGTGCAGGACACCAGAGTGTACAGAGAATTTGAAATTGGAAGTGATCACTATTTAGTCTTGAGCAGGATAAAATTGAATTTCATATTGAAAAGAATAGCATGTAAGAAAGTTTTAAAGCGAATAAAAGTTGTGCAGCTCTCAGATGTGAACTGTAGACTAAAATACACAAAGCTTATTGAAGAAAAAATGAAAGAGTTTGAGAACAGGAATCAAACCTTGGAGATTCAGTGGCAAACTCTGAAGAAAACATTGATTGATTCTGCCAGAGAGGCATGTGGTGAGGTTGTCTGCAAGGATAAAAAAATCAGAACTCCCTGGTGGACACAGGAAGTTAAAGAGGCAGTGAAGGAAAAGAAGAAAACATATCAAACGTTCCTGTCAAATAAGTCAGCTTGTGGTCTTAGAGAATATAGAGACAAATGCAAGAATGCTAAACACCGTGTAAAACTAGCTAAACAAAAGTAATGGGAGGACTTTGGCAAGAATATAGAAAATAAATATCAAGAAGGTGGCTAAATATTTTGAGGTTGTTGAAGAAGCATAGGAATGGAGGAAAGAGTGCTGTAAAAGGACTTAGAGATGATAAAGGTGACATGAAAACTGGAATAAAAGATATCCTTGAAGTATGGAGTAATTACTTTGAAAAACTGCTAAATGAAACAAGCAGTGATGACAGCACAGTGCCCTGCATAGTTCAGAAAGCCTGGACAGAGGGATGAATTCCCGATGATTGGAGTAGAGCGCTCATAGTACCCATATATAAAAAGGGAAATAAAACTGAATGTGAGAATTACAGAGGTATTTCCCTACTGAGTGTTCCTGGCAAAATCTATGCAAGTATACTTGAGAAACGATTGAGAAGAATTGTGGAAGAAAAGCTTGGTGAAGAACAAGCTGGATTCAGGCCAAACAGAGGCTGTCAGGATCAGATCTTCACTTTACGACAAATAGTCGAGAAAGCATGGGAATATAACAAAGATCTGTATTTAAGTTTTGTCGATTTGGAAAAGGCATATGATAAGGTGCCAAGAGAGAAGCTATTCAATACGCTGCAGTTATATGGTGTCAATGGGGCATTATATCAAGCAATACTTAGTCTTTATTTGAGTTGTAAGTCAGCAGTTAGAATTGAAGGAAGTACAGGAAGATGGTTTAATGTTAAATCTGGTGTGAGACAAGGATGTACATTATCCCCTCTGTTATTCATTATCTATATGGATCACATTATGAAGGAAAGTGGTATTAAAACAGGATATCATAATTGGAGATGTTAATGTCAGCTCTTTGCTTTATGCGGATGATGTTATACTTCTAAATAAATCCGCTACAAGTCTGCAAGATTCTCTGACTAAATTGAATAGCTGTTATAATAGATATGATATGAAGGTCAGCAATAAAAAGACAATGAAAATAGGCAGAATCATTGAAAATGTCAACTGTGTTGTGAATGGAGAACCTGTGGAACAAGTAAAACATTTCAGTTACTTAGGCACGATTTTTACTGAAGATGGTAAATTAAATATAGAAATAGACAACAAAATCAGCAAAGCTGGTGTGGTGGGAAGTCAATTGAATAAATTCATATGGGATAAGGAGAGAAATTAGTCGGAACACTAAATTAGCTGAATACAAGACAGTGTTCAAACCAGCTTTAACTTATGGATCTGAGAGCTGGGTCAGAAGTAAAACACTTGACCAAAGACTAGAGACCGCAGATATGAGAGTCCTGAGAAAGATTAGAGGTGTGAACAGATGGCATCAATGGCAATATCATATTAAAAATGTGGATATTAGGAAAGAACTTGACATTGTCAGCATCCAGGAATGCGTTAGCAGAGCTAATCTCAGGTGGTATGGTCACCTAAACAGAATGGGCGAAGAAAGATTAGCAAAACAAGTGTTCTCTGCCAGGTTGGCAGCAAAACGACCCAGAGGAAAACTAAGATATAGGTGGATTGATATGGTACAAAGTGCCTTAGATGATAGAAATATAAGATCTGATAATATTGGAGTCTTGACAAGTAACAGACTGATTTGGAGGAAAATTGTAGTTAGGAAGTTAGTAATGATATAATTTTTTCATGTAGTACTATCATATCCTGTACACCCCTTGTGGGTACATGGCAGGAATTTGATGATGATGATCCTTTATCAAAGTGTGAGCAAACAAAGTTTGCACCTGAAAGTATCTTCAGGACTGGAGTAAGGTGGTCCCCAGTCCTGAAGATACTTTCAGGTGCAACCTTTAATATTCTTTTTATAAATTTCTCCTATCTAAACTTTTTGTATGCATTTGTTTTTATGTTCTATTTGTTTGAATTAAAACAAAGAGCTTACAGCTGTATTATTATTATTATTACAGCATCACACTGTATTATTATTATTACAACATCATACTGTATTATTATTATTGCCACATATTGGCCATTATAGTATCGTTGTTATTATTATTATTATTATTACTGCATATGCGCTGTTCATCAGGGATCTGAGTTACGTACAAATCCAACTTAAAGACGTTCTCAGGAACATAATCTAGTTTGTAATTGAGGGACTGCCTGTAGTTGTTTTCCATTTGATTCTGTGCAAGGTATCCAAAAGGCATGGCCAGCTAGACTTGACTGACCATACGTATGATGTATTTTTTTATGTTCTAGGCAGATGTTAGCAGATATCCCAGTTTGACCATAATATGATAAAGCTGCAGAAACAAGGAGCTTTGTAAACACTTGGAAGAGAGAGAGAGAGAAAAAAGGTATAGGATCCCCTGGGAGAGCAGATGAGGGGTAACCAGCTTCAGATTAAGTTTGAATGCAGAGCAGAGATTGTACTTTTGAGTTCTGGCTAACTAACCATGATAACTAAGCATTAAGGAATTGACAGCATACACTAGAAATATAAATTAAAAACAAATTTAATAAATACTTTCTGGCTTTTCAACACATATATGGCTAACTAACCGAAATGATTTCAATTGTAACATCACTGCCATTGTTCATCTGACAATATTTCAGTGTCAATCAGAATTCAGAAATGCACTAATATGTGTAGACCTGAGTATTATTATTATTACTGAGTTTTTACGATAGTGAATGTTTGATTTTATATATATATATAAAATGCAGATAAAATGGCAGAAAATAAACTGGTTTCTTATTCAAATCAAACGTGGTCCCTCTTGGTGCTAGAACTGTAATTATAATGCATCTTTTTGACCACAAGCAGGTGTCCAAATACTTTGTAAATATAGTGTATATAATGTTGGCAGTACATTCAACTGATGCAGTGATGTGCAAGTAAATATCAAGGTCTAGCTGTAGTGGCACTCTTAGAAAACAAGCTTTAATTTGTGTGCCTTGCAGTTCATTTAATTTCTGATTTGTACAAAAATGTAATTCCATAGTCATTTAATTTTGATTAAGTAACTTTGCTGTGGTAACCTAATGCATGCAACTCTGCAGACAGCTCTAGTGCTGACAGATGTCCTTGCAGCATTTTCCAGGTTCACTGCAAGGTTCATCGCTGAGAGAGAATTACTGATCAAATGGCTAATCATTTACTGAAAACCTAGTCTCAGCTCTACCAGGAAAATAACTGTGCAATCTTCCATCAGAAAAAATCTGAAGATGGCCTCCGAGCTTACTGAACTTGTACAGCCAGTTTCTCTTGAAGAGGTACAGGAAGTCTTAAAACTCACCAAGAATGGCAAGGCTGCAGGAGTGGATGGTATCCTCCAAGTTTCTAAAACATATCTGCCAATGAGGTCAAACATGGTGGGAAGTCAAAATAATTGCTGTGCCCAAACCAGGGAAAGAACCAAATAATGTCAAAAATCTACAACCTGTCTCTTTGGCTTTGTGCCACCTTTAAACTCTTTGAACGAATTCTCCTTAAAAGAATTTCACCACTCATCAAAAGAGCACTCTCGATTGAACAAGCTGGCTTCAGGCCATGAAGAAGTTGCTGTAACCAGGTCCTAGCCCTGATAACACAGACTGAAGCAGGCTTCCAGAAGAAACTTAAATCCAGAGTCACTTTCATCGACCTAACATCAGTCCGGATCAGGGGCCTTCTCCTAAAGCTAAGCAGTATCATAGGGTGCAAAACAACTTTCCAGCTTTTTGAATCCATTCTCTCCAACAGAAAGATCTGGGTCTATATTGATGGAAAAAAAGAACAAGCCAGATTCCTCCACAACATCATCCACAGGACTCTTGTTATCCCCCTTTACTATTTAACATCTACATGTCTGACTTACTACATACCAGCTCAAGTATATATATATATATATATATATATATACACACACACATATATATACACACACACACACACGCTGATGATTTCACTATCCTACACTAGTCTACCTCCTTTGCCAACCTGGAAACAACCTTGAACACAGACCTGAATATCCTGGAGGTGTACCTCAAGCTGTGGTACATGAAGCCAAATCCAACAATAAATGTGTCCACAACATTCCACCCGAACAATGCAGAGGTGAATTGACATCTCAGCCTCTCTTTCTGTGGCAAAAAGGTAGGGCATGAGCCTTACCCGAAATACCTTGGAGTGGGCTTGGACAGAAGCCTAACCTATAAAAGGCACATCACCAACCTATTCAACAAAATTAAAACAACAAATAATATCATCTCACGGCTTGCTGGAACAACCTGGGGTTGTGGTGCTGATGTCTTAAGGTTGTCTGCACTAGCCCTTGCATTCTCTGCAGCAGAATACTGTGCCTCTGTCTGGGAAAGTAGTTTGCACACTAACATTATAGACACCCAGCTAAAGTCTACCATGCGCAAATTAGTGGGCCATTGAGAAGCACCCCTCTCTCCTGGCTGCCTGTCCTATCCACCAAATATACGGAGAAGACAAGCCTCGATTAAAGTATTTAATAAAGTAATGAGCAACCTGCTCCTGCCCTTGCACCACTCTTATAAATCCACCTAGTATTTGCCTAAAATCACGAAACCTTTTATGGTCCATGGACAAACTCTCTCTTCTTCTGCCTTACCATCAACACCTGACATGTGGAGAGAATACTGGTCCAACAAATGGTTTCCTGATTGAAGATCCCTGTGCTCTGCAGCCTGGTTTTGCCCTTCCTAGGAAGATTTGGTCATCTATCAACAGAACTAACCAGAAGAGATATGGCTACCTACTGCATAAATGGAGACTATCAAGACCACCCTCATTGTGACTATTGCCCTGTGGCCCAGGCAATCTGATATTGTGAATGACTGTCCAAAGTTCCAATCTCATGGTAGTGGCCTCCAAGACATCCACGAGGTGACAGGCGAGGCTCTGGATTGGCTTTCTGGTCTGGACATTGATCTGTAGCTGCTTTTTTTAAGAATAAATAAATATAGTGAGTGACAGTGACTCCCAGGATGTTTAACTGCTATGGTATTACCATTAACTTTCCATCTATGAATGACATAAGCAACAGTGGATTTCAGTATACTGAGACAGGTAGCAGTGTCACGGATGGAAAGACCACTGATGTGACACCCAACTACCATCCCATGCTGGAAGTCTCAATTCAGATGAACATGGTATCTTGACATAGAGTAGAGTGCAAAACATGCAGCACATCCCACCTTTTATTACCACACTTGCACAGGTACTACCTGAATATTTCCATGTGATATGATCCAAAATTTGAATGGGACGTAAGGCATCCAAATACTTTTGTCAACATTGTGTGTGCACGTACACACACTGCTTGGAAAGACATCAACAGATACTATACAGTGAAGAACAGAGAGCCATGGCACTCACCTTAATAAGATGTCGGTCTTCTATTCACTGCAATGACTGCAGAAATCCTAGGGAGCATACTTTCTACAAGTGTATTATAGTGATTAACAGGACCATTCTTCCTATGGACATGTAATGAGTTCCTAGACTGTTGTGGAGTGGATATCCCTTGACCTCACCTGATGCTCTACAGTTTATTCTGCAGATGTTCAACAGGGTTGGGATCAGGGCTCTGTGCAGGCCAGTCAAGTGTGGTGACATTCATGTCCACATACCATGCAGTTAAAGCAGTAGTTATAACACGGTGCAGTCTTGCTGAAAGAGAATGGTCAGTTCCATAGAAATGTCACAAAGTAGGAAGCTCTACATTTTCCAGAATGCTCAGATTCCTCCCAGAGTTCAATGTTCATGACACCACAGAGGGTCCAAGGCCAAACCATCACACTGCCACCTCCAAATTCATAATTACAATTATGCACTCTGTAATAGACATTCACCAGACATCTCCATGCTTGTCCATCTGCTCAGTAGAGAGAGTGTAGCATGATTTGTTGCTCCATAAAAGTTTTCCAAGCTTCCATGTCCCACTGTACATACTCTTTTGCACCAATGAAGAAGTGCTGCATGTTGGTTTTGAGGGCTTGTATATTGCTGTCCAACCACAGAAATTACGTTGTGAGCCTGGTTTCTGAATTTTTTTTTTTTTTGTTGGTTCATGTTCCAGCTGATGCCTGGAACTCCACATTCACGTGTTGACCAATGAATGGCAGTTTTTACACATTATTTTTCATAGCACCCTACAGTCACAATCGAGTGGGTGGGTTGTCCACTGCAGGTAGCATTTGCAGCTGATTCTTTGCATTTCCATCTCAGTATATGATATGCAAAGTTTTAAGAGTGCATAGCGTATCAGCACTCATCTTAATTGGTCCAATGCAATTAATTGTAGGATAACTTTGAATACTTTAATTTATATCAATATAATTTTAAATATGGAAAGCATAAAGGTCAGATGAACAACAGCTATGCTTCACACATGCCGTTTATGTAAGAAGCACAAAGGGTGTATGCTTTGTGGTGAGATCAGATTATCATTCACAAACACTAGGGTGGGACACCCTAGTGCTTATGTGAATTTTGATATGATTTTTAAATAAAGCCATATAATATGCACAGAAATCAGAAAAATTAATCACTTAGGAAATTATTTTTCTAGATTGAACTAACGAAAGGCTGAAATAATTCTTTTTACTTAAGTAAGAAAAACAAGTCGTTTCAGCCTTTATTTATTTATATACATTTAAATAAATAAAGGCTGAAATTTATTTATTTATATACAAGTTTCAAATTCCTTTGACTATAATTATACAATTCATGAAAGCTCTGGCAGAAAACAGAACATTCAGTAGATCATCAACATTGTTTCCTATTGTAAATATGGGTAAAAAAGTTATAAATTATTTATAGAAAATTATATATTAAAACTTGTCTATATCGGTGTCCTAAACAAGTCAGTTCACACTTCACACACACAAAACAGATGAAACTCAGAAATCAAAAACAGCAAGTCATGACAATTGACAACATTCATTTGGACTGGCTGACCCAATAACCATGTGATTGGTTACAGGAAATCAGTGGCTGTGATTGGTTATATGTACAGGTCTCAGGATATTACATACATTTACATAAAACAACAAAAACAATTGTAAAACTCATATTATAAGGGGTATAATATGTTGAAATGATTAAAAATTAAGAATCAGAGCTTAAATCCTGAATCCACTCCAGGGATTCTGGGGGTCAGTTTAAAAAAAGTTCTCTTTAGTGCCTGAGAATGAATAGATAGAGCACTCAAGCACAATGCGATTGATAGTCTGAATCCTGCTTCTGCATTCACAGTTTGGAGTGTCAGACCAGTTCCATTTATGCAAGAGATGTTTACATCTCTCATCCTGTTCTGATCCAGTTTAAAGTGGTCCATACATGTCTAGGGAGATTGAAACCCTCCAGATGAGATACTGGATTTGAAATGGGAATTTGAAGATTGGAGGTATGTTGAAGCCAATATTCTCCCCATGATTCAAAGTTCTGGTCATTCATTTGTATTGCACTCCTCCAGACAGGGTGACTGGATTTCAGTCTTTATGAGGTATGGAAGGAAATGTCTTGGTGAATAGGCAAGGAACTGTTTCCAATTATTTTTGACTATAATTTGCATATGGCTTGGGTCCTGAAAAAGCAAGGGAGGGGTTATATTACTGAGAGTTGGGAGCCAGTAGCAGATCTTAGAGCACCAGAGATTATCCTCATAGTTTGATTCAGCTGGACATCGACTAAAGAAGCATGTGCATTGTTCAGCCACACAGGAGCACAATATTCTGCTGTAGAACAAACCAAAGACAGTGCAGTAGTGCGCAGTTTGTTGGTATCAGCAAGTTTATGTATTATATTATTACGAGTTTCTAATTTTTCAGCGATATAACACCTAGATATTTTGAATGATTGTTAAATTTCACCTGATTATTTCTGAAGTAGACTTTTGCGATATAGTTTGCATGGATATTACTTAAATGAAAGGATGCGACTTTAGTTTTGTTCAGGTTGGGTTGTAAACACTATCGTCTAAAATATTTATCAAGTACAGCCAGATCTTCAGTTAAGATGTTTTCAGCTTTTTAGAATGTAGAATTGCAATGGCAATAAATATCGTCAGCACACATGAATTTCCGTGATGTTATCACTAACGTATAAGTTGAAAAGCAATGAGGAGAGAACTGACCCCCGAGATATGTCATTTTTAATCTTAAAGAATTTACTTTTGGATTCATTGAGAGATACTTGTATCCATCTTTCTGCTAGTATCTGATTAAGCATATAGTTTCAATGACTAAATATCCTCAAGATAAAGTAGCTATGAGAGAGAGAGAGAGAGGTGAAACAATAATCTTAAAACAGATCTCCCACCATCATCGCTATTTCAAGCTTTCACTTCCCAGGAACTTACCTAGGCAGTTAACTCACTGAGGACTGGGAAGGTGGCTGGACTCGATAATATCTACTCTGAATTCATCAAGAATTGTGGTCAGAAACCTATTAAATACTGCTATGTATAATAATATTCTGGACTCTGGTGTGCTTCCATCAATTTTTAAAAGATCTAAAACTATTGCTGTCTTAAGACCTGGCAAAAACCCTACAAATGCTTCCAACTACCATCCTACTGCCTTGCTAAGCATGTGCCTGAAACTTCTGGAAAGAATGATATACAACAGAATTTCTCCAAGTATACATAATACAACTCCTCAGGAACAAGCTGGTTTCAAACCCCACAGAAGCTGTTGTGATTAAGTACTGGCCTCGACAACCTTCATAGAGAGCGGCTTTGCAAAACAATATTCATGGACCTCTGCTGCCATGACACAGTGTGTCATGGAAGCAGAGGTTTTAAAATTTTAAGATTTTAAAATTCTTAGAAACTATCCCATCACCAAAACTAACCAACCTAATCTGGGTGCTACTGTCTCAGCACACTGTTGAGACAGTAGCACCCAGCCTCACCTTCTGGGTAGTTTAAAAATAATGGAACACTAAGAATTTGAGCCACCATGCTATTTATGTGTCTGTTCAAAGGGCTCAGAAGTGTCCATATTTGTGACCACACATCTGGGCTATTAACACGAATGTAATGCAATGCTTACTCGTCAAAAAGTATCCTCTTCATGAAGAATTAGTATATTGTGTTTAAATTTAGCTTTCACACAAATGCCAGAAAATAATTAAGGGAGTATTTTTAACAGGAATAAATACAAAAATATATGTGTGTGTGCACTTCATGCCTAGCACACCCTGAATATACACCCCTGACAGTATATATAAATATTTTTTAAAGTAATGATGTGACATATTCAGTTTGCAGCCAATCAGTTTCTGTTGGTGACAAAGTGAAAAATAATGAGATTTGTTGATACCTTTATTAGCTGTAAAATTTCTGCCTCGGTATCACAGGCATCCTCAAATACAATAACAAATAATAAAAGCATCAATAGAAGAACAGAAAATCAATAAATTCCTAAGTATTTTTTTTATTACAATGATATAATAAATTTAGTTTAATCCTTGATCCAAGTGTGAGCAAACAAAGTTTGCGCCTGAAAATATCTTCAGGACTGGGGTAAGGTAGTACAACACCGGGCAACTCTTAGCAAAGGAGGACCAAGCTAACATTACTCCTATCTCAGTATCTCCCATAATGCAAAACACATCTCCTTGCGGATATGTATAACATTATGCATTAAGGAACGGGCCACTACCCAGACTAGTTTCGACCTTTATTGAGGTCTCTTTAGTAAGAGCCAGGCCCAGAAGTGGAGATACCAGGCAGAAGCAATAGCGAGGTCATCTTTACCTATAGGAGTTGCCAAAAGGTGTGCCACCTTTTTATTAAATTACTCTGGATTTAGAGAAAGATGGTGAAAGTTTATTTTTCACTTGGTTAGACTATAATAAATTTAGTTTAATCCTTTATCCAAATGTGAGCAAAGATAGGAGTGATGTTAGCTTGGTCCATTTTTGCAACGAGTTGCCCGGTGTTGTACTAGCTTACCCCAGTCCTGAAGATATTTTGAGGTGCAAACTTTGTTTGCTCACACTTGGATAAAGGATTAAACTAAATTTATTACAGTCTAACCAAGTGAAAAATAAACTTTCAACATCTTTCTCGAAATCCAGAGTAATTTAATAAAAAGGTGGAACACCTTTTTGCAACTCCAATAGATAAAGATGACCTCGCTATTGCTTCTGCCTGGTATCTCCACTTCAGGGCCTGGCTCTCACCGAAGAGACCTCAATAAAGGTTGGAACTAGTCTGGGTAGTGGCCCTTCCCTTAATGCATAACATTATACATATCTGCAAGGAGATGTGTTTTGCATTATGGGAGATACTGAGATAGGAGTGATGTTATCTTGGTCCACCTTTGCTACGAGTTTCCCGGTGTTGTACTACCTTACCCCAGTCCTGAAGATATTTTCAGGTGCAAACTTTGTTTGCTCGCACTTGGATAAAAGATTAAACTAAATTTATTATAGTCTAGCCAAGTGAAAAATAACTTTCTATAATGATATAATAATCAGGAATTTGCATAAAATGATATATTTTCCATAAAGGGGATAGCCGAAGGCCACCAGATCTGTTTGTTATATATATATATATATATATATATATATATATATATATATATATATATACATATATACATACTGATTGTTATATATATAGTTCAAACCTGCTAGTTATCTAGCAGGTTTGAACTATTAAAATCTTGTTACACTGTGCTCAAAATATTTGTTCCACTGAAGATCTTTTAAAGCAAGAACTGAATTATATCATATCTGCTTTAATGAATCCAGGGGCGAATGCTTTTGAAATTCACGCTTGCTCTTGTTATCATTCAGGGAGTGTGAAGTGTAATTGAAGTCTGATTAACGGAATGATGAATTACAGGTAACCCTCGTATAACGTGGATGTTAGGTTCAATAGAAATGCCGCGTTATATAAATCGCATTATGCGAGACTCAGATCACATACAAAGAGTAGGGTTATGTTCCGAATTTGGTTTTTTTTTTTTAAAAAAAATAATTATATAAACAACAATGACATATCCAACAAAAATACATTTTTATTTCATTCAGGTAATTCATGTAAGTTAAGAAAACAAACTATAACACAAATACATAGTATAAAATTATAAAAATTACAAATTGTAATTAAGCTTCATTGCACGTAATGCATAAATGTTTTAGGCAAAATAAAAATAAGTGCATATTTTAATCTTTCATAGCACGAGTATTTGAGGATCGGTTAATAAACGATAGTTTTGTCGTGTAATCACCAGATGCATTACTACAAAACAGAGTAATTCTGTCTTTGGAAACTGAATTAAGGAGCTGATCTTTCATTTTTTGAAATATAGGTGTGTTTTGACATTTTTTTTTTTTTCAATATAATTTGGATTCATCAGCATTGAACACCTGGTCTGCATTATAAATGTTTATAAACTTTGAGAGTTTTTTGTTTAATAAGATTTCTATTCAAAGGAATTTTCTTTCGAGTGCATCTTCTTTCCAAATCATTAGATTTCTTCATTTTTCTCTTAGAAAATTGCGTACAATTTTCTAAGAGAAAACACGAGCAACAAGCTTTGCACTTACTGTTGACCCAGCAATAAACACTTTCTCGGATTTTATGTTCATTGTGTTTGATTGTTTGAATTATTGATTCATTTAAATTCAAAGTCCTTACAACAATAACTGGTTTTTCTCCATTTTTCAACTGATCAACAATTTCAATTATTTTTTTTTCAATATTCCTTTTTTCCCTTTCAATGCAATTTGTGGCCATTACTATAAAAATAATTTTTTTACATAAAAAAACATTACATAATAATTATGTATGTAGTTACGCCAGAAAATAAAGTGCTCAGCTTGAGATAACACACTTATGATTTTTAGTGCACTTTCCTGACAGAAAACGAAGACAACTGAAAATGGTCTTCGTTTTCTGCATGCTAAAGGGAGTTTCCCCTGATATAAATTCGCTACTTATAACTACCTGCACGATATGGGCAGACACAAAATTAATGAAGATAAAATTTGATTTTTAAGTCGTGCAGTGAAAAATATATGAAAAGATAAGGGTTACTACAATTTGTAGACCACGTTATATTGAAACCACATTGTATAAGTACTGCGTTATACGAGTATTACCTGTACTGACCATTTAAAACTATATATTTAGAAATTTATGTACATTTAATCATACAAATACAACATTTATTTTTCAAATGATAATTTATATTTTTCAATATAGCTACTTGAATACAAATTCTACCCTATGGTTCTTCTTTATGAACTGGTCAATAACATCATCTTAATAAGTTGGTTGTAACTTAATTTTCCCAAGCAACATGCACACTTGTAAAGGCTGCTGAAGCTCATTGGCTAGAGCTACATTGACTGCGTATGGCCTGTGGTTTAAGCAACAGAGTGAGACGACGTGAAATGGCTATGCACGTGTGCATGAAATCAGTGCTGCTGCGAGGACCTGTAAGCTTCTAAAACCGAGCAAGCCAAGGTAGCTTTGACTAGATGAGCAAGCATCGGCTTCGATACACAATGCAAAGCCCAATTATTGCCGCACAAGTTTAAGAAGTCTTCGGTCTACAAAAATAAAAGCCTAAATGGAATGCTTATAAATGCATTCATTTATTAACATATAAATATAATTAATGAGCTTGTGCAGCAAGCATGGAGAATTCGCCACTGAATGAATCTTTTAGTCGAGGAAGTCGTTAACAGCTTTAGACAACCAGTCTCTAAATCTCCTAAAGATATCACTCAGTTACCACTCCTGAATATGAAAGAAATGTCTGAACATGTAGCTAAAGTTCTAAAACCTCTTAATACTCCAGCATTCTTTCATCAAGATTTCAATTTTCCTTTCTTCACCTAAAGACAAGCCTTTACCGCTCAACCTTCCCAATGTCTACCAGATCCCCCTGCTCCTGTGGTTTATCTTACTTTGGAACAGTCTGCCAGATCTGCAGCCATGAAGAACATAATCTTATATCCAGTATCTTGCACCTGAGCAGTCTGAACATGCCATCTTGGCTAAGCAACTTTTCAGAAAAAAATTAACTTCTTACATGAAAGTAGATTCCTTATAGAGTGGTTATATAAGGACAGCTGTTAAGCCTTTCTACACCAACTGAACTTAAACAGATCTGGTAGCTTTTTATTATTCCCTTTATGGGAAATATTATTATAATAATCAGGAATTTGCATAAAAATCGTATATCATTGTATTTTTTTTTTTTTTTATTAATTGGGAATTTACTGACCATCTTGTGCTGTGGACACTGTAGTAGTGCTTTTTGAAATTTGATTCTTTTATTGTAATTTTATTTTGAGTTCCATTGTTATTATTGTTATTGTATGGGGTGCTTAAGGGTCAAAGCTGTATAATTGAGAGGAGACCTCCACATAGCCTTTAAAGGAATGCGGAGAACCTGGTCGCTTCTCTGCATTCTTCTGACCTAATGTCCAATCCTAATCTTCTCTTGGTGCACCTTGCTGGATATCTACCTGGATACTGAACGAACGAGGATGGGCTGGCAATTTGGGATTTAGCTGACAAAATTGTAATTCTTATTGGCTTAAACCAAATTACAAAATGATGGTACAACATGACAAAATTTCATGCCAGCTGGGGCATCGCCCGGTTAAACAAGGCCCGCGTTGTTTTCACCAGAGAACCAGGGTGAACAGCGAAAAGTCAGCTACTGGAACAAATTTGAAAAAAAAAAAAAAAACACCCCAACTCAACATAACCAAAATTAAAGATCGGTACTATTAACATAAGAGGCCTGAATGGTAAAGAAATGGAGCTAGCTGAGGAATTAGATAAGTACCAGATCGACATAATAGGGGTGACAAACAAAAAAAGAAAAAAACTGGTGAAATCTTTCTGAGCAATAAATACAAAATGTTATATTCAGGCAAGGACAATCAAGGAATAGGAGTAGCCATAGTATTCAACACAAAATACGAGGCTAATCTTCTTGAATGGCAGGCAGTCTAAAGTAGAGTTTTGATGTCGGCAAATATGAGAATGGGGAACCGGACAATGAGAGATATTTGTGCCTATGGTCCCACAGAAGGTTCTACTAAGGTAGAAGTGGAGGAATTTTTTGAGGCTTTAGAAAAAGCAACTGACAAAATGAAAATGGAAAAGTTGGTCCTTGTTGGGAATCTAAATAGACTAGGAAATGATTGTCAGACATACAAAAATATATTGGGAAAATTTGGAGAAAAGAGCAAAGCTAATAATAATGGCAAATATTTGATGGATTTCTGCTCAGGACATGCACTGGTTATTACTAACACCATGTTCCAACATAAAAATGTGCACAAATTGACACGGAGAGAAGAGGCAAGGAATAAGAAAGTATCATTGACTATGTTATTGTTGATAGTGATGTTTTTCTCCCTTGTGCAGGACACCAGAGTGTACAGAGGATTTGAAATTGGAAGCGATCATTATTTAGTCTTGAACAGGATAAAACTGAATTTCATATTGAAAAGAATAACATGTAAGAAAGTTTTAAACCGAATAAAAGTTGAGCAGCTCTCAGATGTGAACTGTAGACTAAAATACACAAAAATTTTTGAAGAAAAAAATGAAAGGGTTTGAGAACAGGAACCAAACTTTGGAGATTCAGTGGCAAGCAAACCTTGAAGAAAACCCTGATTGATTCAGCTAGAGAGGCATGTGGTGAAGTTGTCTGCAAGGATTGAAAAATTAGAACTCCATGGTGGACAGAGGAAGTTAAAGAGGCAGTGAAGGAAAAGAAGAAAGCATATCAAATGTTCCTGGCAAATAAGTCAGCTTTTACTCTTACAGAATACAGAGACAAATGTAAGAAAGCTAAACAGTGTGTAAAACTAGCTAAACAAAAGTCATGGGAGGACTTTGGGAAAAAATAGAAAATAAATATCAAGAAGGCAGTAAAATATTTTGGAGGTTGTTGAAGAAGCTTAGAAATGGAGGAAAGAGTGCTGTAAAAGGAGTTAGAGATGATAAAGGCGACATGAAAACGGGAGAAAAAGATATCCTTGAAGTATGGAGTAATTACTTTGAAAAACTGCTAAATGAAACAAGCAGTGAAAGCACAATGGTAAAAAACACTCAACAGGCATACAGTCAGGAATACATATCCATACTTGAAGTAGAAAAAGCCATCAAAAGCTTGAAATGTGGAAAGGCAGCAGGAGTAGATGATATTCGATCAGAAATGCTGAAGTATGGTGGTATAAGTCTTACAGTGGCTGCACTGCATAGTTCAGGAAGCCTGAACAGAGGGACGAATTCCCAATGATTAGAGTAGAGCTCTCATAGAACCAATATATGAAAAGGGAAATAAAACTGAATGTGAGAATTACAGAGGTATTTCCCTACTGAGTGTTCCTGGCAAGATCTATGCAAGTATACTTGAGAAACGGTTGAGAAGAATTGTGGAAGAAAAGCTTGGTGAAGAACCAACTGGATTCAGGTCAAATAGAGGCTGTCAGGATCAGATCTTCACTTTACGACAAATAGTCGACAAAGCATGGGAATATAACAAAGATCTGTATTTAAGTTTTGTCGATTTGGAAAAGGCATATGACAAGGTGCCAAGAGAGAAGCTATTCAATACACTACAGTTATATGTTGTCAATGGGGCATTATATCGAGCAATACTTAATCTTTATTTGAGTTATAGGTCAGGAGTTAGAACTGAAGGAAGTACAGGAAGATGGTTTAATGTTAAATCTGGTGTCAGATGAGGATGTACATTATCCCCTGTTATTCATTATCTATATGGCTCAGATTATGAAGGAAAGTGATATTAAACATGATATCAAAATTGGAGATGTTAATGTCTGCTCTTTGCTTTATGCAGACAATGTTATACTTCTAAATAAATCTGCTATAAGTTTGCAAGATTCCCTGACTAAATGGAATAGGTGTTGTAATATATATGGTATGAAGGTCAGCAATAAAAAGAAAAAGAATGAAAATAGGCAGAATCATTGAAAATGTCAATTGTGTTGTGAATGGACAACCTGTGGAACAAGTGAAACATTTCAGCTATTTAGGCATGATTTTTAGTGAAGATGGTAAATTAAATATAGAAATGGACAACAGAATCAACAAAGCTGGTATGGTAGGAAGTCAGCTGAATAAATTCATATGGAATAAGAGAGAAATTAGTCAGAACACTAAATTAGCTGTATACAAGACAGTGTTCAAACCAGTTTTAACTTATGGATCTGAGAGCTGGGTCAGAAGTAAAACACTTGACCAATGACTAGAGCCCACAGATATGAAAGTCCTGAGAAAGATTAGAGGTGAACAGATGGCATCAATGGCAATATCATATTAAAAAAGAGGATATTAGGAAAGAACTTGACATTGTCAGCATCCAGGAATGCGTTAACAGAGCTAATCTCAGGTGGTATGGTTGCTTAAACAGAATGGGGGAGGAAAGATTAGCAAAACAAGTGTTCTCTACCTGGTTTGCAGGAAAACGACCCAGAGGAAGACCAAGATATAGGTGGATTGATACGATGCAAAGTGCCTTAGACGATAGAAATATAAGATCTGATAATGTTGGAGTCTTGACAAGTAACAGACTGATTTGGAGGAAAAATGTAGCTAAGAAGTTAGTAATGATATAATTTTTTTCATGTAGTACTATCATATCCTGTACACCCCTTGTGGGTACATGGCAGGAATTTGATGATGATTGTTATTGTACTGAGGATGCCTATGATACTTAGGTGAAAATTTTACAGCTCATAAATTAATTTCAGGTAAGATTCTGTCTTTAATTTTCTCTAAGAGTTCTGTCATTTCAAAGTATTACACTTAGTACTTTAAGAGTTTTCCAGCATCTTTCTTGTAGTAATTTTTATATAAAGTTAATGTTTTAGCTATGCTGTTTTTGTTTTTTTTGTTTTGTTAAAAATATAAATTTATCTTCTTGCAGAAACAGGAAGTAAAATGGAGTGTTCAACTATAAATATGGACATTCCTTTGTTCCATGCTCAGTATTGATCACAATAAAATCATAAGTAAAACTACATCATTATGTAATTGTTTCTATAGAAGTTAGCTCCTGATGTAGTTCTTATGTATAATTGTTTAGTTTTATCTGACCCTCACCAGAAGTCAGGATTGGGTCACAATTAACAAAAGTACTAATTCCACAGTATAGATATGGAAGTATAATGTAGCTTCTCTGTATATATTTCTTATAATGAAACATAAAGGTCAAAACGTCAAGTACTTATTTTATTTTAAATTTAAGTTATTCCTCCAACATTAGTTATCTCCAAAAGGACTAAATGACAGCAGTTATTCCATAAACAGAAGTTAGAGCTTTCAAAGAAGTTCTTTACTGCAAATTTCATGAAATTTAACCTTGCAATAATCTAAAGGCACTCGAAAATAATACATAATAGTACAGGCATGAAACATAATTGCTGGGAATATGAGTACAGTAGTTCCAGAGTGACCACCAGGTTGTGTAAAATATAGTAATGAAAAAGGTAATTAAAAAAAAAAGTATAAACCAGCGGGGTGCTTAAGGGTCAAAGCTGTATAACTGAGAGGAGACCTCCACATAGCCTTTAAAGGAATGCGGAGAACCGACCAGGGCTTCTGACCTAATGTCCAATCCTCACCTTCTCGTGGTGCACCCTGTTGGGTATCTACTTTGATACTGAACGAACGAGGATGGGCTGGCAATTTGGGATTTAGCCGACCAAATTGTATTCTTATTGGTTAAACCAAAATAAAAAATGATGGTACAACATGACAAAATTTCATGCCGGCTGGGGCGTCGCCCGGTTAAACAAGGCCCCCGTTGTTTTCGCCAGGGAACCAGGGCGAACAGCGAAAAGTCAGCTACTGGAACAAATCTGAAAACAAACCCCAACTCAACATCACCAGAGTTAAAGATCGGTACTATCAACGTAAGAAGCCTGAATGGCAAAGAAATGGAGCTAGCTGAGGAATTAGATAAGTACCAGATCGACATAATAGGGGTGACTGAAACAAAAAAGACCAAAACTGGTGAGATCTTTCTGAGCAATAAATACAAAATGTTATATTCAGGCAATGACAATCAAGGAAAAGAAGGAGTAGCCATAGTATTCAACACAAAATACGAGGCTAATCTTCTTGAATGGCAGTCAGTCTCAAGTAGAGTAATGTGGGCAAATATGAGAATGGGGAACTGGACAATGAGACTTATTTGTGCCTATGGTCCCACAGAAGGTTCTACTAAGGTAGAAGTGGAGGAATTTTTTGAGGCTTTAGAAAAAGCAACTGACACAATGAAAAAGGAAAAGTTGGTCCTTGTTGGGGATCTAAATAGCAGAGTAGGAAATGATTGTGAGACATACAAAAATATTTTGGGAAAATTTGGAGAAAAGAGCAAAGCTAATAATAATGGCAAATATCTGTTGGATTTCTGCTCAGGACATGGACTGGTTATTACTAACACCATGTTCCAACATAAAAATGTGCACAAATTCACATGGAGAGAAGAGGCTAGGAATAAGAAAAGTCTCATTGACTATGTTATTGTTGATAGTGATGTTTTCTCCCTGGTGCAGGACACCAGAGTGTACAGAGGATTTGAAATTGGAAGTGATCACTATTTAGTCTTGAGCAGGATAAAATTGAATTTCATATTGAAAAGAATAACATGTAAGAAAGTTTTAAAGCGAATAAAAGTTGAGCAGCTCTCAGATGTGAACTGTAGACTAAAATACAGAAATATTATTGAAAAGAAAATGAAAGAGTTTGAGAACAGGAATCAAACCTTGGAGATTCAGTGGCAAACTCTGAAGGAAACATTGATTGATTCTGCCAGAGAGGCATGTGGTGAGGTTGTGTGCAAGGATAAAAAAATCAGAACTCCCTGGTGGACACAGGAAGTTAAAGAGGCAGTGAAGGAAAAGAAGAAAGCATATCAAACGTTCCTGGCAAATAAGTCAGCTTTTACTCTTACAGAATACAGAGACAAATGTAAGAAAGCTAAACAGTGTGTAAAACTAGCTAAACAAAAGTCATGGGAGGACTTTGGCAAGAATATAGAAAATAAATATCAAGAAGGTGGCAAAATATTCTGGAGGTTGTTGAAGAAGCTTAGGAATGGAGGAAAGAGTGCTGTAAAAGGAATTAGAGATGATAAAGGTGAAATGAAAACAGGAGAAAAAGATATCCTTGAAGTATGGAGTAATTACTTTGAAAAACTGCTAAATGAAACAAGCAGTGATGACAGCACAGTGATAAAAAACACTGACGAGGCATGCAGTCAGGAATACATATCCATACTTGAAGTAGAAAAAGCCATCAAAGGCTTGAAATGTGGAAAGGCAGCAGGAGTAGATGATATTCGACCAGAAATGCTGAAGTATGGTGGTATAAGAGTCTTACAGTGGCTGCACTGCATAGTTCAGAAAGCCTGGACAGAGGGACGAATTCCCGATGATTGGAGTAGAGCTCTCATAGTACCCATATATAAAAAGGGAAATAAAACTGAATGTGAGAATTACAGAGGTATTTCCCTACTGAGTGTTCCTGGCAAGATCTATGCAAGTATACTTGAGAAACGGTTGAGAAGAATTGTGGAAGAAAAGCTTGGTGAAGAACAAGCTGGATTCAGGCCAAATAGAGGTTGTCAGGATCAGATCTTCACTTTACGACAAATAGTCGAGAAAGCATGGGAATATAACAAAGATCTGTATTTAAGTTTTGTTGATTTGGAAAAGGCATATGACAAGGTGCCAAGAGAGAAGCTATTCAATACGCTGCAGTTATATGGTGTCAATGGGGCATTATATCAAGCAATACTTAGTCTTTATTTGAGTTGTGAGTCAGCAGTTAGAATTGAAGGAAGTACAGGAAGATGGTTTAATGTTAAATCTGGTGTGAGACAAGGATGTACATTATCCCCTCTGTTATTCATTATCTATGTGGATCACATTATGAAGGAATGTGGTATTAAACCTGATATCAAAATTGGAGATGTTAATGTCAGCTCTTTGCTTTATGCGGATGATGTTATACTTCTAAATAAATCTGCTACAAGTCTGCAAGATTCTCTGACTAAATTGAATAGCTGTTGTAATAGATATGGTATGAAGGTCAGCAATAAAAAGACAAAGACAATGAAAATAGGCAGAATCATTGAAAATGTCAACTGTGTTGTGAATGGAGAACCTGTGGAACAAGTAAAACATTTCAGCTACTTAGGCACAATTTTTACTGAAGATGGTAAACTAAATATAGAAATAGACAACAGAATCAGCAAAGCTGGTATCGTGGGAAGTCAATTGAATAAATTCATATGGAATAAGAAAGAAATTAGTCGGAACACTAAATTAGCTGTATACAAGACTGTGTTCAAACCAATTTTAACTTATGGATCTGAGAGCTGGGTCAGAAGTAAAACACTTGACCAAAGACTAGAGACCGCAGATATGAGAGTCCTGAGAAAGATTAGAGGCGTGAACAGATGGCATCAATGGCAATATCATATTAAAAATGAGGATATTAGGAAAGAACTTGACATTGTCAGCATCCAGGAATGCGTTAGCAGAGCTAATCTCAGATGGTATGGTCACTTAAATAGAATGGGAGAGGAAAGATTAGCAAAACAAGTGTTCTCTGCCAGTTTGGCAGGAAAACGACCCAGAGGAAGACCAAGATATAGGTGGATAGATACGGTACAAAGTGCCTTAGACGATAGAAATATAAGATCTGATAATGTTGGAGTCTTGACAAGTAACAGACTGATTTGGAGGAAAATTGTAGATAGGAAGTTAGTAATGATGTAATTTTTTCATGTAGTACTGTCATATCCTGTACACCCCTTGAGGGTACATGGCAGGAATTTGATGATGATGATGATGTATAAACCAGCTGCTTTATCAACACATGAAAATACAATAAAGTTCATAAAATAATAATGATGTTTACAAATTTAAACATTAAATTTGTAATGTTTAGCCCAGATGCAATACCAATACCAGTTGTATTGGATACACAATCCATTCTTTAAAATCACATATAAGTGAACATTACCAAGATCACAAAAGCCCATACCTGACTATTTACCTCTCTCTCTCTCTCTCAAAAAAGCATATTAGAAATAACAAAAATCCCATCGCTGAAATATCTTTACATGCCATACAATTAAACATACTCCTGATATTGAGAAGGTCCTCATTTCTGCTTTCCAAATAAAGGAAAACCAGTTATAGTTACAGCTCAGAATCACCAGCAATAAGAACTAATCAATATGCCATAAATTGCATATGCATATGGAAAAACTTATGTGCCATTGATTATTATTCATAATACCTTCACCGTATAAACACCACCAAAAGAGAACAAAATACATTTATTAAACTTACTATGTCACTGGTTTTCTACCCATCATCTTCAGGACAATTATAATTGTGACAAGCACATAGCAATGCACTAAATAAATATGGGAAACAATTCAAATTCAATGAAGTAATGTCCTTATGTGGTGCCCTCTATGGAATGGATAACCGTAAGTTAATTTGGAGAAGGTAGGTTATCAGATTTCAAAATTATCATTTCCCAAATTTTTGACAAATTAGTGTAACTATACTTGTTAAGATCATGTTGGAGGTTTAATGGAATATTTACAGCACTAGGAAAGGATTAAGAACTATTTTTAATGCTTCCAATATTTCAGGGATTACAAATAATACTTGTAACATACAAACAAAGACAACAAAATCCTAAATGAAACATGTGGGTGACTCTAAGGTCCTATCTAGGTGGTGTGTCCTCTATGGGCATTTGTCAGCACCTCTGAGAATTATTTCCCAAATTTTGGGAAATTTCATGTATCTGTATTTATTTAAATTAGGTTGATTTCTGAGTGCCACTGCAGATCCTAACAACAGTCTTTCCTTATTATGACCTTTTTTTCTTGACCACTAGTATTAATAAATCATCATCATCATCAAATTCCTGCCATGTACCCTCAAGGGGTTTACAGGATATGATAGTACTACATGAAAAAAATTACATCATTATTAATTTCCTATCTACAATTTTCCTCCAAATCAGTCTGTTACTTGTCAAGACCCCAACATTATCAGATCTTATATTTCTATCGTCTAAAGCATTTTGTACCGTATCAATCCACCTATATCTTGGTCTTCCTCTGGGTCGTTTTGCTGCCAACCTGGCAGAGAACACTTGTTTTGCTAATCTTTCCTTGCCCATTCTGTTTAAGTGACCATACCACCTGAAATTAGCTCTGCTAACGCATTCCTGGATATAGAATGTAGAATGATGGTATTAATAAATTAAAGACTTAATTCGGTATGTTAGTCAAGTAATAATTGTTTAATATCCGACATGTTTCACTGACTAATATCTATCAGCATTTTCAGGGATACACTGGTAAGCAATGGAAAGTAACAAAAACTAGGAAACTAACCGACAATTCTAAAAATTATATAAAGTTATCACTATGTGTGTCATACAATGCACGTGTCGCAAGTACGTTTTATTTATTGAGATATTTATTGTAATTTTCATGAAAGTTCATTTCTTTTTGGTTGAATGATCTAATTAGAGTTTTTATATCTGGTAGGATTAGGCCTTGATTCTTATTTAGGTTACCTTTGAACAGGCGACTGTAGCAGTTTCTTTGAATGTTCTGGAATGGTAGTTCTCTTCTATGTAGGGCATATGACTCAGAATAAGAATTAAAAAGCAGCTTAATCCTATCCCCCCCCCTCTCTAGATATTCTCATACCAACTCTAGTACTATGGAAAGAAAAGTACTACTCAAATTAAAGAACAACAAAGAAATCATTATACTGAGAGCAGACAAGGGCAACAACACTGTCATCTTAAATACTAAAGAATATGAAGAAAAGATCAATAATCTATTATCGGACACATCTGTCTATGATGTTCTTAACAGAGATCCTATGCACAAAAACCATCTTGATACAAATGAACTATTATGTGATATGACCAACTGGCCTGTGGATTTAATGAAAAAACTAAAATCTATGCATCCGTTAACTCCAAGACTATATGGTGTTCCCAAAATCCATTAAGAAGGTACACCACTATGTCCAATAGTAGATAGTATCCATTCTCCTACTTACAAACTATCAAAATATCTAGCCAAAATGTTACAAGAACACATTCACAACACGGATTCTTATATCAAGAACTCGCAACATTTCTTGGAGAAATTAAAAAACACCCATATCTCTGAAGATAATATTACGCTAGCCTTAATGTCACATCCCTATTCACAAATATTCCGGTTTCAGAAGTCATCGACATCTCAGAAAACTTGTTCCCACCAAACATCACCAAGTTGTTAAAGCATTGTTTAACTTCAAATTATTTTACATGGCAAAAACTTACTACAAACAACTTACTGGATTAGCCATGGGTCCCTCTCTCTCTCCTTCTTGTGCCGACCTATTCTTAGAAAATTTGGAAACTCAAATTTTATCCCAAATTACCCCTAAACCAACCATATGGTATAGGTATCTTCATCATTGGAATCACAATAAAGAAGAACTAATGGATTATCTAAACAAAATTAATTGCTTCCACAACACTAACAAGTTCACAATGGAACTAGAAAAAGATAATAAACTTCCATTCCTAGACGTCCTTATTAAGAAACAAACTGACAATAGCATCAACCTGTCGGTATATAGAAAACCAACCAACACTGGATGCTACCTCCATTTTGACTCGTCTCACCACATATCCCAGAAACTAAGCATTATCCATATTCTTAAAAAAAAGAAAGAGCTATACAGTGTACCACAGACCCTGGCGACTTACAAGAAGAATTAATGAAAATATCCAGAGGTCTATCCCCAAATGGCTACCCTACAAGACTCATCAACAAGATTTTCGTTAATGACATACCACAAAGACAACGAGATGAAACCCAGTACATCAGCTCTATAACAATTCCATTTGTAAGTACCATATCCAAAAAATTAGCTCGTCTTTTAAAACCATATAATATCAGAGTAACCTTCAAACCTATTGAGACCATTCAAAAGTTTATAAGATCACCAAAAGATAGTCATCCTTTCTACAAATACTCTGGAATTTAAAGCATACCTTGTTCATGCGGCAGTTCATGCAATTACATCGGACAGATATCTAAAAGTTTTGAAACAAGAAAGAAAGAACACAAAGAACACAAAACTGAGTTCAATAACTTATTTGTTAAGACTGGAAAATGTATCTTCTTGCTCGTAATAACTTATCTTACGATAAATCTCGATCATATTACTATCCTTTCACTCGGGTAAATTCCTTTACAAGGTGACAGGAAACTATAAATAAATATGAGTTAAAAGTAAGATTCATTAAAATCGGAACAAGTTTCCAAATCTTTGTTACGTCGTAAGATCCCAGGTTAGATCACATCTCACGACCTTCCTACACTCTCTCCATTTTCCTTCTAGTTCCTTCTTCCTATATCCCATAAATCCTCTCTCTTTAACCCGCCAAAACTTGTTTTTCTCCACTCTTTCAGTTTACAACAAAATTCCCACGTGATCGTTGTACAGTTCCTAATGCTAAGGCACACGCTATCTCAAAATAACTTAGTTTTCTGACAACAGCCAATCAAATCACATTAGCAGAGTCCCTTAGAAATACTTTCACTTTTAGTAACAACAAATAAAATGCATATATTACAGTTCGCTTAGGATACATTTACAAGTTAATATAAAGAATTTATATAAGATAAATAACTTAAAAAAAATTACAATTATTATTTCAATGAACAAAAAACAGTAAGTGTTTAAATTACAATTTACTTAGGAGCACACTTAGCTCAGGAAATGCAATTCATGTTAAATCATGAATGAAGTATTATCATCATCATCAACTTCCTGACATGTACCTTCAAGGGGTGTACAGGATATGACAGTACTACATGAAAAAAAATTTACATAATTACTAAATTCTTATCTACAATTTTTTTAAATTAAGTCTGTTACTTGTCAAGATTCCAACATTATCAGATCTTATATTTCTAACGTCTAAGGCACTTTGCACCATATCAATCCACCTATATCTTGGTCTTCCACTGGGTCGTTTTCCTGCCAACCCGGCAGAGAACGCTTGTTTTGCTAATCTTTCTTCGCCCAATATGTTTAAGTGACCATACCACCTGAGATTAGCTCTGCTAACGCATTCCTGGATGCTGACAATGTCAAGTTCTTTCCTAATATCCTCGTTTTTAATATGATATTGCCATTGATGCCATCTGTTCGTGCCTCTAATCTTTCTCAGGACTCTCATATCTGCGGTCTCTAGTCTTTGGTCAAGTGTTTTACTTCTGACCCAGCTCTCATCTCCATAAGTTAAAACTGGTTTGAACACTGTCTTGTATACAGCTAATTTAGGGTTCCGACTAATTTCTCTCTTATTTCATATGAATTTATTCAATTGACTTCCCACCATACCAGCTTTGCTGATTCTGTTGTCTATTTCTATATTTAATGTTGTCTAT
The DNA here is from genome assembly GCF_054136105.1 of Typopeltis vanoorti. Classification (NCBI taxonomy): domain Eukaryota; kingdom Metazoa; phylum Arthropoda; class Arachnida; order Uropygi; family Thelyphonidae; genus Typopeltis; species Typopeltis vanoorti. The sequence goes on along the minus strand of NC_143550.1, from coordinate 62,172,259 downwards.
TTCTATATTTAATTTACCATCTTCAGTAAAAATCGTGCCTAAGTAGCTGAAATGTTTTATTTGTACCACAGGTTCTCCATTCACTGCACAGTTGAAATTTTCAATGATTCTGCCTATTTTCATCGTCTTTGTCTTTTTATTGCTGACCTTCATACCATATCTATTACAACAGCTATTCAATTTAGTCAGAGAATCTTGCAGACTTGTAGCAGATTTATTTAGAAGTATAACATCATCCCCATAAAGCAAAGAGCTGACATTAACAACTCCAATTTTGATATCAGGTTTAATACCACTTTCCTTCATAATGTGATCCATATAGATAATGAATAACAGAGGGGATAATGTACATCCTTGTCTCACACCAGATTTAACATTAAACCATCTTCCTGTACTTCCTTCAATTCTAACTGCTGACTTACAATTCAAATAAAGACTATGTATTGCTTGATATAATGCCCCATTGACACCATATAACTGTAGCGTATTAAATAGCTCCTCTCTTGGCACCTTGTCATATGCCTTTTCCAAATCGACAAAACTTAAATACAGATCTCTGTTATATTCCCATGCTTTCTCGTAAAATGAAGATCTGATCCTGACAGCCTCTATTTGGCCTGAATCCAGCTTGTTCTTCACCAAGCTTTTCTTTCCACAATTCTTCTCAACCGTTTCTCAAGTATACTTGCATAGATCTTGCCAGGAACACTCAGTAGGGAAATACCTCTGTAATTCTCACATTCAATTTTATTCCCTTTTTATATATGGGTACTAAGAGAGCTCTACTCCAATCATCGGGAATTCGTCCCTCTGTCCAAGCTTTCTGAACTATGCAGTGAAGCTACTATAAGACTCTTAAACCACCATACTTCAGCATTTCTGGTCAAATATCATCTACTCCTGCTGCCTTTCCACATTTCAAGCCTTTGATGGCTTTTTCTACTTCAAGTATGGATATGTATTCCTGACTGCATGCCTGGTCAGTGTTTTTTACCACTGTGCTGTCATCACTGCTTGTTTCATTTAGCAGTTTTTTAAAGTAATTACTCCATACTTCAAGGATATCTTTTTCTCCCATTTTCATTTCACCTTTATCATCTCTAACTCCTTTTACAGCACTCTTTCCTCCATTCCTAAGCTTCTTCAGCAACCTCCAGAATATTTTGCCACCTTCTTGATATTTATTTTCTATATTCTTCCCAAAGTCCTCCAATGACTTTTGCTTAGCTAGTTTTACACACTGTTTAGCTTTCTTACATTTGTCTCTGTATTCTGTAAGAGTAAAAGCTGACTTATTTGCCAGGAACTTTTGATATGCTTTCTTCTTTTCCATGGAGTTCTAATTTTTCTATCCTTGCAGACAACTTCACCACATGCCTCTCTAGCTGAATTAATCAGGGCTTTTTTCAAGGCTTGCCACTGAATCTCCAAGGTTTAATTCCTGTTCTCAAACTCTTTCATTTTTTCTTCAATAATCATTGTGTATTTTAGTCTACAGTTCACATCTGAGAGCTGCTCAACTTTTATTCACTTTAAAACTTTCTTACATGTTATTCTTTTCAATATGAAATTCTATTTTATCCCTCAAGACTAAATAGTGATCACTTCCAATTTCAAATCATTAATAATCATAAAATTCTTCATTCACAATTTAACAAAGGCTTATTTTTCACACAAGACTCATGAGTGGAGAAAATAGACTTCTTATCTCCATTTCAAGGTCTTAAGTAATATCTAGTTTGAATAAAATCTAATTTATTACTACAGTCAGTATTTTTGTATCTCTCTACATTTTTACTTAGATTCATTCTGTTTTCATTACTGGGAATAGTTTGTCCCTTATTTTTGTAGTATAAGGATGTCTCATTGGAGCAGAGTCCCTCATTTCTGTCTCTAGTATTATGTCTTGATTGTCTCATAACTGGATTTTTCATTCTAATGGTACTTCTTCTGTGATCTCTCATTCCCTGATAATTCCTTCTCCTTCCCCATACATTCTCCAAAGAATCTTCTAAGTAGGATAGTCTGTCAGGCTTGTCCTTTCTTTCCCTTCTTCTTGCCTTATTAGATCTTGGATGTAAACTAACTGCTTTAGCAAAGTTGATTCCAACTATCAGTTGATCTGTTTTGCTAACTTCTAATTCAGGTGTAGATATTTGCTCTTGTAATGTTAAGTCTGTGGTAGGTTTAGCTTGAGGTTGATTAGGTTTATTAGAATTTATGATCTTCATTATTTTCATTATATTGATCTTTGTTATACTGAGAATATCATTGAAATCTTCAATTGACTCATTAGTAGTTGATTGTACTTTACTTGTAGGTTGTATCACATTCGTCTTACCATGCCTTTCTGTTGGTTGCTTCCATCCAATATTTGTAGGTGTATTATTTCTCTAGATATTTCTTCTTCTGTTCATTATGGATATTTCACCCTTAGAAAAGTCACATGAGAAGCAATAATTTTTCATAAAGTTAGTTCCCAAAATGATGTGAGAACTTGAATTGAGTGTTGATGGAATAATTAGTAGATCCTGCCAAACAAATTACCCAAAATTTGGTAGAAAAATCCTTACATGAGCTTTCTTATATGCCATAAAAGTAGAGTCAGAGAGAGAGAGAGTAGTAATTCGCACTGGTCTCCTCAATTTAATAATATTTTTCCATATTCTGTGCTTTATATGCATGAGGTAGCTTCCACTGATAGTTGAAGCATTGCAACCTGTATCTAGTAAGATATTACATTGATACCCTTGGATATTTCCTCTGATTTTCATTATTGATTCATTCATCTTAAAAGAGTTATCAAGATTACTATGTATTTTGTGAGGAATCTGTCCAAAATTCAAATCCCATCCATTGTTTGAGTATGTTCCTTTAGCATCGAAACAATTCCTGGCAATATGCCCAGTCCTATGACATCGAAAGCATCTTGGAGGATCCTTATAGTTTGAGGAATACTCTTTCTTTGCTTGAGGTTGAGAGGTAATGGGCATCTGTAGATTGAGTCTTTCTAATCCATGCACCACTTTGTCCAGATTTGCTAATATAGGTTGATTCTGTTTTTTTTCTTCTTGTTCCACCAATTTCTTGATTCCATCTGTTGTAGGGTTGTGGTTTTCATGAAAGGTTGTAGTAATAACTACCAGCTGCTTCATTACTTCATCAAGGCGATCTATTACTGGTTGATGTAACCTTTTTACTTCATGGTGAATTAAGGTTTTTATTTCTTGCATTAAACTGTCCTTGTTGGATAGTTCTTCACTCTCAGCTATATGATTAACATTTAAGGAATTTTCTCCATTATTCTTCTTCTTTTCCTTTTCACTTTTATTTTCCTTTCTAATTTCAGATTGGTTTAAGGAATAATCAGTCTTATTTATAACATTCACATGACCTACAATGGATAAGGGACAACAGTCTCCTATCATTTATTCTTTTTCCTTGACAACTTTGAAACATTCTTCTAAGGTGTTAATTTTCTTCTTGTAGGCAGTCCCTCTCAATTTTGGTCTCACACCTTGGCGAAACTGCTGGAAAACAGCCCAATCCAAATGAGGTTTATTTTCATTAGACATGTTCAAACTGCTGGAAAGAGTCAACATGCGATTATAAAACTCTTAACACTTTCTTTATCCTTTTGTGTGATCCTCTGTAGTTTCCAAAATTTGGGTCCAATACTTCTCAATCTAGAGAACTATGAAATTAAGACATCTTTAAACTTCTGATATTCTAATGTTTCCTTAAGCACTGGAGATGAATATAAAAACGTCCCTGCCTTACCAGTCAACTTACTTCGTAGTAATATTAGTAATTGAAAATCAGTCCAGTTTGCTAATTCTCTAAGCTTTTTAACGAAGGAAAAAAAAGACAGTACATCATCTGATTCTTCCCCTGAAAACTGAGGAAAGACTTGTTGGGGATTTACAGTGCGGAAGAACTCACTATTCTCCATTCCTGTGCTAGATGCTTGAGTCATATCTGTTTATCAGTTATGCTATAATTCATTCAATTATAAATGTCAAGACTATTTAAAATTTACTTTTCCTTGCCTAATTGTTTCGCAACCAACTCATCACGATTCAATTAAATTTACTATTAAAGATTTTAGGAATTAATTCCTAGTAGGCTATTATGTCAACAAAACTTATTTCTCGATTATCGTTAGTGAATCAAATCCTGTCGACTGCACCATTTTGTTGGCTTTGTCTTTCATCCAACCTTATATTTGCTAGCTGTTGGTTGACCCCACTTTCAAACATAAAGAAAATTTTTATTATACTGTGCCACTCTATGTTTGAAATGACACAATTATTGTGAAGGAATCGAGCATCAAATAGCATAACAGCAACGTGAACTTACTACAGGCTGAAATTTTCTTATTTATACATAGGGTTTCCCGCAAGATTCATATTTTAATGAGCGGTGCAATGAAACTGAAGGCAAGCACAAGAATCAAGTTAAACAATATATTTAATTCTCTCACAAAATTATTTTTACATAAGAAACAAGAACTCTATTAAGATCAATACAATTAGAAAATAATTTATGCATTCTATAAAGTATTTAGATTCTACTCAGCTGAGTGCATCATTTACTGCTAGAACTTATAAGGGTTTTCACAATTCTCATCCGATAGGATTTCAACTTGGTTTCATTTTAAACTACATCAATATTCAGCAAAACACTTTAAAAATTCTTTTTTTTTCCCCCATAGAATAATCATAAACTTCAATTTTATCAAACACTTAGCTGGCATCATCAATATCTATCAGAGGATTAAAATAGTTCTTAAAAGGCTCAGTCTTGAATTTATATATACATTGTGAGATAATACAACATTCAAACACGAACTAATTCTTCAATGAAGTTTCTCAGATTAGTTTCACAAGGAAATGTTTTATAATGCCACTCATTCAAGCTTGACTGGCTGGCTCCAGCAACACGAAATTTGACTAAGTTCTCCGGACACAAGTAACACTATCACACGTTAGTTATAGAATAGATATTCTTACCGGTATGATCATCATAGCTTGCAGATTATGGAAAACTCTTACAACACTTCTAGGCACTCGATAATCTTCCACTATAGGCAACACAAAACTTATGTTATTCCTGAGTTCAATAACTTATTTGTTAAGACTGGAAAATGTATCTTCTTGCTCGTAATAACTTATCTTACGATAAATCTCGATCATATTATTATCCTTTCACTCGGGTAAATTCCTTTACAGGAAACTATAAATAAATATGAGTTAAAAGTAAGATTCATTAAAATCAGAACAAGTTTCCAAATCTTTGTTACGTTTGTACGATCCCAGGTTAGATCACATCTCACGACCTTCCTACACTCTCTCCATTTTCCTTCTAGTTCCTTCTTCCTATATCCCATAAATCCTCTCTCTCTAACCCGCCAAAACTTGTTTTTCTCCACTCTTTCAGTTTACAACAAAATTCCCACGTGATCGTTGTACAGTTCCTAATGCTAAGGCACACGCTATCTCAAAATAACTTAGTTTTCTGACAACAGCCAATCAAATCACATTAGCAGAGTCCCTTAGAAATACTTTCACTTTTAGTAACAACAAATAAAATGCATATATTACAGTTCGCTTAGGATACATTTACAAGTTAATATAAAGAATTTATATAAGATAAATAACTTAAAAAAAATTACAATTATTATTTCAATGAACAAAAAACAGTAAGTGTTTAAATTACAATTTACTTAAGAGCACACTTAGCTCAGGAAATGCAATTCATGTTAAATCATGAATGAAGTATTAATAATCATAAAATTCTTCATTCACAATTTAACACCAGTGTATCCCTGAAAATGCTGCCAGATATTAGTCAGTGAAATATGTCGGTTATTAAACAATTATTACTTGACTAGCATACCAAATTAAGTCTTTAATTTATTAAGTCTTTCCTTTTTAAATTTACTATGGTGAAGCATGGTGGTTTTCTTCCAGGAGATCCTGTGGGTTGTAGCTTAATGAGGTCAAGGATTTCTGTCAAAGGTCCATTAATAAATAAGTAATATCAAAACTGACCATGATGTCAGAATATGTCAAGGTTAAATATTTTATTAGTGATTTTATTACCTTTCATTCAACTAGCTTTCTTTGTTCATTCTCCCTAAACATCGATTTCATTCTTTTGCACATCCTGGAGTGTATGAAGTTTCTTGTGCCTGCAATTTAACCTACTTGAGACAGGGCAGTAGATCAGTTAATATCCGCTTTGAACACAAAAATTACGTTCACAATCATCTGAATGGCAATTGTAAATTAGAATTAGCAAACCATGCTCTGGATGCTATATCACATAGGATTAGATACTAAAGTCATTATAGGTTTGACAGACTATTTTTAGGATCAGCATCAGCTAGCATTCTCCCAAACCTCAACAAGTATAGTTGCATTAATTTGTCAAAGATCTAGGAAACGGTCATTTTGAAATCTGCTAACCTAACTTCTCCAAATTAACTTATGGTTATCCAGCCTATAGAGGGCACAGTGTATGGACATTACTTCAATTTCAGTTACAATTTGTTTTCCATATTTATTTAGTTCAGTACTATGTGTGTGTGTGTGTGTGTGTGTGTGTGTGTGTGTGTGTGTGTGTGTGTGTGTGAATGATTCAGTTATCCAATGACACTGTATCACAAAGAATTGCAGATTTGTCTTCAAATGTTAAGGAGCAGTTAATAGAAAAAGTTCAGGCTAGTAAATATTTTCCCATACAATTGGATGAAACTACTGATATTACCAGCATGGCCTATCCTCTTACGTATATAAGATTTATAGATGGGAAAACAGTGAAGGAAGAGTTCTTGTTTTGTGAACAACCTCAAATGAAATATTTTTAAAATTGGACCAATTTATGAAAATGAATGATATAGAATGGAATAAATGTGTTGGTATTTGTTCTGATGGAGCATGTGCAATGGTTGGGAAACACAGTGACATTATTGCAAAAATTAAAGTAGTAGCTCCACAAGCAAAATTTGTACGTTGTAGCATTCATCGTGAGACTTTAGCCACAAGAAATATGCTTGTTGCTCTGAAGACAGTTTTGAATGAAAGTGTGAGAATTGTTAACTTCATGACTATTTTGCGCAATGAAATGGGTGCTGAACATGATTCACTTTTACTTCACACCGAAGTTAGTGGCTATCAAGGGGAAATGTATTGAGCTGCCTGTTTGAACTTGGTTCAGAAGTGCAGATTTTTCTCTCTGACAAATCCTCAGACTTGAATTATTTCACTGATGAACTGTGGCTGAATGGTTGGCTTACCTGGCAGATTTATTTTGCCACCTCAACCAGCTTGCAGGGTGCGTGTACTTCCTTATTCTTGGTACAGGATAAAACTGCGGCTCTTAGGAAAAATCGATACTGGAAACGTGTTCTTTTCCATTGTTGGATGCTTTCTTAACTGAGAATGAAATTCTTCTTCATAGTGAACAGGATTTCAAGGAATTCCCTGAAAACCTGGCTTCAGAATTTTGGATTGAAGAGCAGTTTTCCATTGATAACACCTTACCAGAAACGTTAACTCCTTCCGAGAAAGATGAACTGATCGAGCTCTCCTGTGACGGAAGTCTCAGGCAAACAATCAAGAGAATGTATTTAACAGACTTCTGGTTGGCAAGAAGAAATGAATATCCAATGATCTCAGAAAAAGCTAAAATTTCTGTTGGTGTTTGCAACTACTTACCTTTGTGAATGTGGGTTTTCTTCTTTCATTTATATCAAAAACAAGTACAGGAATAAGTTGAATGTTGAACCTGATTTAAGACTCAAATTAAGTCAATTGAAACCAGACATTAAGAACCTGTGTTTAGCTAAACAAGCACAACCGTCACATTGAAACAAGAACGTGAGATCTGTAATTAAAATGTTACATTTATACCCTGTACTAATTGTAAGTTTATTTGAGAACCGAAGTACCATTATCAGGAATATGTGTTTGTCAAAATTTGTTTATATTCACTCATTATTATTTTAATTTTTAAAAATTGCCCATGGGGTGCTTGAGTGTCAAAGCTGTATAACTGAGAGGAGACCTCCACATAGCCTTTAAAGGAATGCGAAGAACTGATCATGGCTTCTGATTTAATGTCCAATCTTCACCTTCTCGTGGTGCAACCTGTTTGGTATTTACCTGGATACTCAACGAACGAGGATGGGCTGGCAATTTGGGATTTAGCTGACAAAATTGTAATTCTTATTGGCTTAAACCAAATTACAAAATGATGGTACAACATGACAAAATTTCATGCCGGCTGGGGCGTTGCCAGTTAAACAAGGCCTGCACTGTTTTCACCAGGGAACCAGGGTGAACAGCGAAAAGCCAGCTACTGGAACAAATTTGAAAAAACAAACCAACTCAACATCACCAGATTTAAAGATCGGTACTATTAATATAAGAGGCCCGAATGGCAAAGAAATGGAGCTAGCTGAGGAATTAGATAAGTACCAGATCGACATAATAGGGGTGACAAACAAAAAAGACAAAACTGGTGAAATCTTCCTGAACAATAAATACAAAATGTTATATTCAGGCAATGACAATCAAGGAAAAGGAGTAGCCATAGTATTCAACACAAAATACGAGGCTTATCTTCTTGAATGGCAGGCAGTCTCAAGTAGAGTGATGTGGGCAAATATCAGAATGGGGAATTGTACAATGAGACTTATTTGTGCCTTTTGTCCCACAGAAAGTTCTACTAAGGAAGAAGTAGAGGAATTTTTTGAGGCTTTAGATAAAGCAACTGACACAATGAAAATGAAAAAGTTGGTCCTTGTTGGGAATCTAAATAGCAGACTAGGAAATGATTGTCAGACATACAAAAATATATTGGAAAATTTGGAGAAAAGAGCAAAGCTAATAATAATGGCAAATACCTGTTGGATTTCTGCTCAGGACATGCACTGGTTATTATTAACACCATGTTCAAACATAAACATGTGCACAAATTCAGATGGAGAGAACAGGCAAGAAATAAGAAAAGTATCATTGACTATATTATTGTAGATAGTGATATTTTCTCCCTTGTGCAGGAGACCAGAGTGTACAGAGGATTTGAAATTAGAAGTGATCACCATTTAGTCTTGAGTAGGATAAAATTGAATTTCATATTGAAAAGAATAACATGTAAGAAAGTTTTAAAGCGAATAAAAGTTGAGCAGCTCTCAGATGTGAACTGTAGACTAAAATACACAAAGATTATTGAAGAAAAAATGAAAGAGTTTGAGAACAGGAACCAAACCCTGCAGATTCAGTGGCAAGCCTTGAAGAAAACCGTGATTGATTCAACTAGAGAGGCATGTGGTGAAGTTGTCTGCAAGGTTAGAAAAATTAGAACTCCATGGTGGACACGGGAAGTTAAAGAGGCAGTGAAGGAAAAGAAGAAAGCATATCAAATGTTGCTGGCAAATAAGTCAGCTTTTACTCTTACAGAATACAGAGACAAATGTAAGAAAGCTAAACATTGCGTAAAACTAGCTAAACAAAAGTCATGGGAGGAGTTTGGCAAGATCATTGAAAATAAATATCAAGAAGGCAGCAAAATATTTTGGAGGTTGTTGAAGAAGCTTAGAAATGGAGGAAAGAGTACTATAAAAGGAGTTAGAGATGATAAAGGCGACATGAAAAAAGGGAGAAAAAGACATCCTTGAAGTATGGAGTAATTACTTTGAGAAATTGCTAAATGAAACAAGCAGTGAAAGCACAATGGTAAAAAACACTCAACATGCATACAGTCAAGAATACATATCCATACTTGAAGTAGAAAAAGCCATCAGAGGCTTAAAATGTGGAAAGGCAGCAGGAGTAAATGAGATTCGATCAGAAATGCTGAAGTATGGTGGTATAGAAGTCTTACAGTGGCTGCACGCCATAGTTCAGAAGATCTGGACAGAGGGACGAATTCCAGATGATTGGAGTAGAGCTGTAATAGTACCCATATATAAAAAGGAAAATAAAACAATGTGAGAATTAAAGAGGTATTTCCCTACTCTGTGTTCCTGGTAAATATATGCAAGTATACTTGAGAAATGGTTGATTAGAATTGTGGAAGAAAAGCTTAGTGAAGAACAAGTTGGATTCAGGTCAAATAGAGACTGTTAGGATCAGATCTTCACTTAACGACAAATAGTGGAGAAATAATGGGAATATAACAAAGATCTGTATTTAAGTTTTGTCGATTTGGAAACGGCATATGACAAGGTGCCAAGAGAAAACCTATTCAATACGCTACAGTCATATGATGTCAATGGCATTATATCAAGCAATACTTAGTCTTTATTTGAGTTGTAAGTCAGCAGTTAGAATTCAAGGAAGTACAGGAAGATGGTTTAATGTTAAATCTGGTGTGAGACAAGGATGTACATTATCCCCCCCGTTATCTGTATGAATTGCATTATGAAGGAAACTGGTATTAAACACGATATCAAAATTGGAGATGTTAATGTCAGCTCTTTGCTTTATGTGGACGATGTTATACTTCTAAATAAATCTGCTATAAGTTTGCAAGATTCTCTGACTAAATTGAATAACTGTTGTAATAGATATGGTATGAAGGCCAGCAATAAAAAGACAAAAACAATGAAAATGTCAACTGCATTGTGAACAGAGAACCTGTAGAACAAGTAAAACATTTCAGCTACTTAGGCATGATTTTAGTGAAGATGGTGAATTAAATATGGAAATAGACAACAGAATCAATAAAGCTAGTATAGTAGGAAGTCAATTGAATAAATTCATATGGAATAAGAGAGAAATTAGTCGGAACACTAAATTAGCTGTATACAAGACGGTGTTCAAACCAGTTTTAACTTATGGATCTGAGAGCTGGGTCAGAAGTAAAACACTTGACCAAAGACTAGAGACCACAAATATGAGAATCTTGAGAAAGATTAGAGGTGTGAACAGATGGCATCACTGGCAATATCAGATTAAAAACGAAGATATTAGGAAAGATCTTGACATTGTCAGCATCCAGGAATGCGTCAGCAGAGCTAATTTCAGGTGGTATAGTCATTTAAACAGAATGGGCGAGGAAAGATAGGCAAAACAAGTGTTCTCTGCCAGGTTGGCAGGAAAACAACCTAGAGGAAGACCAAGATATAGGTGGATTGATACGGTACAAAGTGCCTTAGATGACAGAAATATAAGATCTGATAATTGGAGTCTTGAGAAGTAACAGACTGATCTGGAGGAAAATTGTAGATAGGAAGTTAGTAGTGATGTAAATTTTTCATGTAGTACTATCATATCCTGTACACCCATTGATTGTACATGGCAGGAATCTGATGATGAAAAATTGCCCATTATACAGAATCCATTGAATAGATTCAAAGAGTATCTGTTTCTCCAATAAATATCTGAATAAAATAATAAATAACTAATTAAATCACTAGTATTGTAGAAAAATGCTTATTTTGCCACTGGGACCAACAAATCACACTTTTCCAGAATAAATTTGCTTACTGGTACATCAAATATCCTGAATTAAATATAGTGGTATGCCACTAGAAAAGGTTGAGAACCCCTGCTTTATGCAATGAAAATCTACTGAAACAGTTAGCACACCATCATAATTCTGGCTGACTTTCTGTACTATAGTTTTTTTTTTTTTTTTTTTTTTTTTTTTTTTTTTTTTTTTTTTTTGCTCATATTTTTAAATTTCATAATCTTTAAATCTATTGCCTTCCAAAATTGTTTTATGCTTTTATGGTGTTATTCTTATCTTTTGTTCATTATCTATTTTTTCCCAATCTCATATGTTTTGGCTCATTTTAAAGAATTTTATTTAAATCTCATCATCATCTTGATCTTCACATTATCTAGGTATTCCTGATTTATTGCCCTCAAATTTAAAATTTTAAATTAATAAATAATCCATTAATGTAAAGCCTGCTGGTTAGTAAAAAAAGGGATGGCTGCATTAACACAAAGCTTAGCTTTTAATTATTATCTTACAACTAGGAACCTATGTGAATCTTGTTCCAGGATATTCAAAAACAATAAAGCTCATTTTTAGACTTCATGAGGCCAAACAACCTATTTATAGCCAAATAACTTGGGTTATTTCAACATGGCAGAACAGTTACCTCTCTCTCATCAGCTGTGTGCATATGTGTGTGTGTGTGTGTGCTAAATCACATGCAAATTAAATGACATTATGGAACCATTCCTTTAATGCTCATATCCTATATCACTGAATTCATTTCATTTTGTAGGATGTTGCAACTTTCACTTAATCAGACAATTTAAAAAAGCCTGCTCAGAAATAATTTAAGGAGTGTGAGTAATAAATTCTTTCAGTGGGTTACCTAACATTTTCTTTAATTACATGAATTAAAACAAAAACATGACATGCAACTTTTTTTCTGCAGTAATAAAAAAATTAAATAAGCAGACCACATAAGCATTCCATTTATGATAATACGAAGACTGGTTTCAGAAGAGACACTTGGGCTAAACCATAAAACTAATACAAATTGGGTAGTCCTCACATTTTTTGAATATTGTTTCAGGAGGAGCTATACCTTCAGTTGTTTAGAATTACTGTCAAGGCAACTTAAGGATATGATACATCAATATTTTTAGGTCTGTTGACTGTATATATATTCTCAGATCAGTTGTTCTGCAAAAGAAAGCTGTCACCTTCAAGGCTCTCACTGTGAAATCTTGAGACAGACTTATTTGGATATGGTAAACTTTGCGACATGGTATAAATTTCAGTTAAATGAACAAAGGCAGCCAGTCCTGATGAGATTCCATCCACTGTGCTCAAGAGGTGCTCCTGAAACCTAACACCTTTTCTCTATCAACTATTCACTACCGATCTGGCATCCGATCTCCAAGCATGGAAGAAAGCTCATACAACCAGTTCCCAAAAAAGAAGAGAAATGTTTACCATCAAGCTACTGACTTATTGCTCTTACATCAGTTTTTGTCTAAAGTAATGGAGAAGGTTATCAACAGTCTGCTTCTTCAACATCTTGAGAACTGCTATCTAATTAATGACCACCAGTAGGGATTTTATCACTCCAGATCCACAGGAGATCTCCTGGCCTACATCACTCACTGGCATGGAGGGCTTCTCAACAAGTTACCATCATTTGGACTGCCTTCATCCTTGTGCAAATGGATTGCCAACTTTCTCTCAGATTGATCCCTATGTGTAATGGTGGATGGTATTCTCTCCTCAGACTTTCCTGTCAATGCTAGTGTCCCTCAGGATGATGTCATTTCACCTGCCCTCTTCTTGATATTTATATAAATGGCCTGCTCTCATTCAAACTCTATTCATAGTTTTGCTGATGATAATACACTCCACTCGTTCTACTCATATGACAGGCCACTGAACTCACTGAACCTGCTACTCCGTTATCTTTCATTCGTTCCACCTCAATTCTGTGGAACAGTCTCCCTCATGAAGCATTTCTAAAAGACTATAATCTTCAGCAGTTCAAGAACAATATCAAAAGATTGCTGTATTCCTGATCCTGCTCTCACACAGCAACTGTTTGCTATAAACTCGTATGCTTTCCATGTGTGGGATAAATATAATAATAAAATAAATAAATAAAAATCAGAGTTGTCAGAGCCAGGTATATTGCTGCTTTAAATATCTGCAATACATACTGTACAGAGAAGCAGATAAACAACACAGAGAATCCAATTAATGAATCACCATACCATTATTGTGACTCTTAGATGTGATATGCAGTATATTCTGCTAAAGCCATGTTTTCACAGTTTCCTTATTTTATACTGTAACAACTATAATGGTATTTAAACAATCATTCATGCTTTCTTTGAAATATCAGTTGAAACAGTGACAAAATATCATGAGCATTTGAATTTTTATAGGTATTTCTTTGAACATTTCATATACCTTTACATAAAACAACTAATATGTCAGAGTTGAAACATACTGTTTGCACAGTATGTTTCAAAAGCTGAAATGAAAAATTAAAGAAAATACTGAACTAATTATAATTGATACTGAATAAATAAATTAGATTCACTTACCTATGTTTTCTCCTGTGTCATAATCATATTTATACATCTTAAAATCTTCACCACCACATACAAATACAGTCTTATCGGGGTGCAAAGATGCAGAATAGATTAAAGTAGGCATTTCAAAATCTTTCGTTTTCTCACAGCTGAAAAAAAAAACAAAAACAAAAATTATGCCTTGAAACTATTAATTTTGATACAAGTACTTTCTATTTATTTACAACATACATGTTTTAAAATCACAATTTTCTGACATTCAATTAAAAAAAAAAAAATCAGAAATAAAGCAGCAATTTGAAAGAAACTGCTGAAGGAAAAAAAAAAAGTTAGTCTTAATAATTCCAAGCTATTAGATCTCGTAACTGGGAAAGTGAAGATTAGATCTGGTATATTCACTTCTTTACTGTTTGCAATTATACCCTAAGATGGATGTATCCTTTTGCAATCCTCCTCCCTTCTTGCTTGGTTTGCTAATATGTGCATGTGTAATTAGCAATTTCAATATACTTCGATTTACTGCCTCAATTCTTATAATAGCTGACGATTCATTTTTAGTTGGTTCTATTATTGTATTCTTCTCTTAAGAAATTAAATGTAATCTCTTGTTATTATTATATTTTGTCTACTATTTGCTGATTTATAGCTTTTTTTTAAATTACTTCCACATGGAAGCCTCAACACCTATAGTATATTAGTATCGCATGTGGAGGACACAAAATGAAAACAGAGAAGGAACTTATTAATATTCTTGAACAGATGGCAACTAATCCTTCAGATTATAGAAGTATAGTTGCCTCTCGCTATAGCAAACTCACTTGCTGTAAGTACCAAAAAGTTCCAACCAGAGATACAACACTATGCTAAATAAATTTACTATACAAACTGTTTGTGTGGTTCCTACACATTTGTATGATGAGCATGAATAGTAAATTGAATGAAATAAAGAGAATATGATTACAGATTTGAAATTAGGCTGCCTACTGGTGTCGATTACTGCCTCCCACTTGTCTCTCTCTCTCTCTCTCTCTGTGTGTGTGTGAGAGAGAGAGAGAGAGAGAGAGACTATAATTTTTCAGAAAATTGGAGGAATAAAGCTTTGGAAGAACAGTGCTCATCTACAGAAAATGCATGAAGCAGAAACAAGCCCATCAGTTAGAGTGAAGAGACTCTGTAAAGAGGGAAACTTATCAATTAGCTAAATGGTCTCTGAATTTTTAGAGGCTTTGGTGCACCAGTCCAAACATGGAAATAATACTTTATGATGGTAGAGATCTTGGGGGGGGGGGGGTCTCTTAGCTGGAAGAGGACAGTTTTGCAGAGCTATAAGAAAATGCTGGAGCAAATGTATGCCCACCCAAAACAAAATATCTATTCTTATGCTTGACAAGAAATCACATTCTTGCTTTAATTCTAAATAATAACTCTTTAATTCTCCTGTTTTAATTTAACTCTTTAATTCTAATAAATTTGCATGTCAAGTACCTTCACGACATATGTACCTGTACACAGAGGCTACTGACTTCAAGTCAATTGCCTTTGAATCCCACAATACAAAGCACACTTCCTTTTGGTGTAAACTGTGTATATGTAAATTTTGATTATACTCGGATAAGGATTAAAACAAGAATATAATTTCTTGTCAAGTTTAATATACTTTATAACCAAGTGTAAAAACTTCCTACAGATCTGTTCTTGTTCTATGGATCTGGGTTTTATTAAAATTAAGAAGCGATGTGCAATTCCTCCTCCCAAGAAAGAACCACATTTTAGGTGAATTAAATTTGACTAAATTGTCCTCATCACTAAGCATTTCAAGGTATTAGTTATAGATGACTTCGAAACTTGGAGTGTTTAAGGAGGAGGAATGGAGTGTGCTATCAGAAAACCCATGTATATAATTTGAGGTTACTGATAAACAGAGAGAAGTTAAGGAAGGAGGAAAAGAGTACTAGGGGAAACTGCATTTGTAGGAAGTCAAAAGGACTATTATATGAGCAGCCTAAAGAACCAGAATGTGGTTAGAAAAATGCCAACTGGATACCTTGGAAATATCAAGACCAATTGTGCAAAGAGGTGAGTAATGCAGTAAGAAGATACTGTGATTAACAATGGCAGAATCCATTTTTTGACAGATGCTGATTAATTAGCAACCTTCCAGGTGGTAAAGTTTCTGTTAATGGCCTTCACTATTTTAAAGAGACATGAGTAAGGCTCATGTCTCTAAGATTTTTTAAAATCTACTGTCCAGCAGATTTTTTTAATGTCAATCCCACTAAAACATCCCAAAAGTTATATTATATTACAGCATATTTAATACTTGGTGAACCAAAGGTTAGATAATAGAAATCCTGCTCAAAAAACATAATGCTATTGGATCAAGATAATATGCATCCTACAACAGCTGAAAAAATAAATTCCCCTTTAAAAAGGCAAGTGCAGAAAACTTGCCCTCTGCCCACTGTCGGTCATGTTAAGGTACCAAATGTTCTTTAATATGCCTTCTAGTCCCCTTGAAAAGGATACAAGGTACAACTTTGTACTAACATCTGAAGAGAGGAAACCATCTGTGATGACAAGCAAGCTAAGAGGAAACTGGTCACCAGATTATGGAAGGCAGAACTATAAAATGGTAGTTTAAGCTGACCTCTATGCCTGACCAGATCAAAGATGTCTCTCACCATACAACTTATGAACATGAACAATACTAATCTGATTTTAAAAAAATGCAGTCAGATATTTTGGGACTTTATGTCTCAACAAAATAACGGTTCTGAAAAATATAAATAGTAGAATAACTTCTAAATGACGGTCTCAAAAAGGTCATGAACTTATAAGTAAATTGGTACTCTAAGGAGTGAAAAATGAAATGTTTTGGAATAATTTTTCATGCCAGTAATGCTGGTTGTTCAATTCCACAACAGGACTGAATGAATTGTGTTTAAAACAAGACTAAACTGGTAGTGCTGTAGCTCACATATTCACAACTTTAGAGGAGAATAGGGAAGCAATATCAGAAGAACAACGTCCATGGAGGTATCAACAGAAAAGTTAGAGTGCAGAGATTGGGCATCTGTACACAAGAGTGAAGCAGGATGAATCTGTAAGAACAATCAATCCATCTAATAACTGAAATGACTGCTCTGTTAAACAGCATCTAAGATTTCTAAACATTTTTGGTACTTTCCAAAACATAGGAGCAATACCTCCATTGATAGGCATTGGAGGTATTGCTCCTATGTTTTGCTTTTGGGACTTATAGAGATGTAAAGAATGAGATTGGGATTGGATGAAAGTATGGCCAAAGAAATTAAGACCATCAAATCAGTATATTCTTTATAGATAACCTTATACATTAGACATACTTCTAATTTTTTTTAGGAAATTACAATGTAATTTCCCAAAAAACATTAATTTCCTAAATTATTAATTATAAAAACTTTAATTAATAATTACAGGTAACCCTCGTATAACACGGATGTTAGGTTCCATAGAAATGCCGTGTTATGTAAATCGTGATGAAACAAAATACATAGTATAAACTTATAAAAATACGAATTGTACGTAAACTTCATTGCCCATAATGCATAACTGTTTTAGGCAAAATAAAATAAAGTGCTTAATCGTTAAAAATACCAAGCAATTTTAAATACCAAGTTATAAATTTGTTTGATATTTGTTTGACAATTGCTTGGTATTTATCGTTATAAATACCAAGCAATTTACTTTCTACAAAGTGCTTAATCGTCATCATGGTCTTCAAAACAAACATTCTGTAAATGTTCTTTATATACGAGTGGCCAGACGTCTCATATATAAAGTTATCAAGAAGTTAGTAATAAGACCTTGCTTACCGCTATGTTGCAATTTTTTATTAAGTTCATCATATGGAGCTAAACAAATATCCAGTTGTCTCGTGAATTTTCCGGAGCGCTCCATTGAGGGATCATTATCCGTAAAATAACTTCCTAACTTTGTTGCCAAGTCCAATCCTTCTGCTAAATTCTTTAACGGTTACACAATCAGAATCTTTGGCAGAACTTTCTCTGACTTTTGGTTCGACATCATCTATTAATTGTATCAATTTCTCCTCATTTAAATCTATTTCCCCATCAATTAATTCACTAATTTCGTTTTCAACCAAATCCCAAAAGCCCTCTAAGTGGGCATTACTATAAAAATAAAATTTTTACATAAAAAAGCATTACATATTATATGTAACTCACCAGAAAATAAAGTGCTCAGCTTGAGATTAACACACTTGATTTTTAATGGTTTTCCTGGCAGAAAACGAAGACAACTATCAACAATAATCACTTTATATGGTAAGCAATTGACGTGCATGCATGCTAAAGGGTATTTCTCCTAATATAAATTCATTACTTATAACTATGCACGATACGGCAGACACAAATTTAACAAAGATAAAATTTGATTTTTAAGTCGTGTGGTAAAAAAAAAAAAAAGATAAAGGTTTAGTACAATTTGTAGACTGTGTTTTTATCAAAACCAGTCGTATAAGTAATGCGTTATACAAGGGTTACTACAATTTGTAGACCACGTTATACTGAAACTGCGTTGTATAAGTACCGCGTTATACGAGGGTTACCTGTACCTATATTTTGGCAATGTTAATTCCATCTTCAGAGATCACAAAACAATGATATATGTATAACCAAATGAGACTGGGGAAAGGCAACTGAAGTCGGTCCTAGAGTCCTAAAGGTGCTCCCCAGCAGGCCAAGACAATCCAATTTAGCCCACTAGGGGAGAACTTTAGGGCTCTAAGACTAACTTCAGTTGTCTTTCTTCAGCTTCATTTGCGTGCCTGTGTGCACATACTGTTTTGTGATATCTGAATATGCAATGTAACATTGCCGAAATATAGGAAGTTAAAGTTTTTATAATTAATAATTTAGTTTATGTTTCATTTCATAAAAAATTAGAAGTAAATCTGTATGTTGTGTCAATTGCACATGTTCTCTGGACATGTGCAATTGACATGTTTGTTTTGCAAATTAAAAAACATGAGTTTTCAGGAGGAATGACCCTGTCACCCTTATAAGCAAAGTTGAAGAGCCCTTACAAAGGTTTCTCATATCCTAGACAAGATTTGGACCCAGCTTGTTTCAACTGAAGGTCACATATTACATCATCATCGGAACTTTGCTATTAGGATAATATGATATTTCTAACTAGATCCAACATCTGCCATACAGTTGTCACTTATAGATATAATAGGATAAATGTTTAACCTATAAGTACACTGGTTATCATAGAGAGCTTCTGCAGTGTATATGGACAAGTCTGAATAGTTCTGCCATTTGAAGAAAGGGAAGGATCCTTACTCTGGACAACCTCAATGCTGAAAAATTCTGAAATTGTAGAAAAGTGACAATTTAGTTTAATATGATCATCAATTCACTGTAGGCAAGAAAACAGAAGAGGATGGAATTTCTATAGACTCAAACAACTCAATTTTAATCCAAACTTTTACATCAAGTATGTTTCAGTAAAGTGCATATGCTGCATTTGCTAACACAGGAGGAACAAAAAATCATTTCTCATCATCCTCTGATTTATGTGAATGTGTATTATTATTATAGGCCACTCCATGAAGTCAGACTCATCAAGGGATGCAGTAAACATCATGCCAGGCACTATCCAACATTTGCACAATATCTATCATAGTTTGGCTTTGAAGTCATTTAGAGTGATGGAACACAGCAGAATATGGCAACCTATTCATCACTCTTACAGCAAAAAATCTGGTCCTGACATCCCTGCTAACTATTCTCTTCCTCAGTTTCCAAGTATGGCCCTAGTTCTCCCACCACCAGATCTCTTCTGAAAAATTTCCTCTGTATTAATCTTGCAAAAGCCTTTTAGTAATTTGTACATCTCAATCATATTACTCCTTTTCTACCTGTCAACCAATTTCTGTAACCCACAAATCTTCAACCTGTCTTCATAAGATTCATTCCATAGACCTGCTACCATCTTTGTCACTCACTTTACCCCTAAGCAATGCAGATGACCAGATCTGCACACAGTAGTCAAGAATTAGATGTATCGAGGCTCTATAAAGAGGTATAACAACCTGCTTGTCTCTGCTCATCAGGGTATTCTTCAGTAACAAGTAATCCAATGAGCTGCTTTAGCCACTTTTGCAATATGCCCTCTAAACTTTAACTGCCTATCCATAACATCCCCAAATCTCTGACTTCATCTATTTCATGAAGTACAGTTCCATCAATGTGGTAGTATATAGCTGGTAATCTTTTCATCCCAAAATGCATTAATTTACCACATAGTCTCTCCAACTCATCCTGCAAAATTTTAACATCTTTATTAACTATTCCTCTACCCAATTTTACATCACTGGTAAACAAATGAATAGTTCCTCTCAGATCCTTCCCTATATCATTAATGTACAAATTAAATAGTAGTAGCCCAAGAATAGAGCCCTGTGGCACACCACTAGTCACAGGCCTTCCTGCGACTAGTGGACTATTCCTGAATAAACTACACCTGATATCTTTCTATCAACCACCCTCTTATCCACTTCAACTTTATATCCAACCTCGTGTACTGCAATTTATTAATTAGAATTCCATGTGGTATAATCCAGTCAAATCCGTTGCAAAGTCCAATAAAGCTTTATCCAAACTCAGATGTCACTGTATAATAAAATGTGAGCAAGTTATTGAGGCATGACCTACCCTTTACAAAATCATGTTGCCCCTCCATAAAATATCCCATTTCTGTCTATCCATTCCTGTATTTTGTTCGTGACCAACTTCCCCAGTATACCTTTGACTACAACTCTCGATATGCTGATCAGTTAGTAATCTGCTACATCAATCTTGGAGCCTCCTTTTTTGGAACTATTTTCCCCTCTTTCCCACCCCTTGGGACTAACTCAAGCCAAGACTTAGATTAAACAATGTGGTCAAAGGCATTGCCAATTCCCTAGCATCCTCTAATAAAACTCCAGCTGGTATGCCATTTAATCTCACAGATGTATTCACATTAAGGTTCTGTAATATGATGTGCACCTGGAGTTCATTTACATCAATAATTCTGATATAAGCCTTTGCCTTTATTGTTACTGCAATATATCCACTCAAATGATATACTGTTGCAAAGTGTTCATGTAGTAATTCTACTATTTTGCCTGATTCAGTTACCTCCCTACCATCGGCATTCATTAAACTCATTCTGCCATAAATTTTTCCATTTACTTACAACATACTGAAATAACTCTTTGGGATTATCTTTGTCCTGTACTGCTAATTTCCTTTCATACTGTGCTTTTGCCTTTCTTACCACAGTGGTTACCCTTCTGGCCTGTGCTTTATACTGCTCATGTGCCTGCTGGCACCTTTCTCCTTGAATTCCTTCCACAAATTTTTCTTTTTCTTTTTTTTTTGTAGCCTCAGCTTAATGATACTATGCATCCATTTAACTCCCACTTGATTTATTCTCCTTACTCTAGGTATGCAGTCTACTATTACTTCTCTCACACTCCTTTACCACTTCCCATGCACTATTAATATCCAGCCCTTGCAGTTTCACATGTTATAGCACTGATCCAAACAATCTCCTGAGTTTTTCATACTTATCAGGTCAGTAATTCTACATATGCCCTCTCTTAACTGAAAATTTCACACCTTTAGCTACCTCCCAGGTCAAGACCATATGATCACTCTCACTGGTGAGAATTGAGCCATATTGATTACAGACAAATTCTCTGATGCAATTACTAGATCTAGCACTCGCAAATACCTAGTACATTCCACCACGTGCTGCCTCAGGTAATCATTCCTTAGTAACTGCATAAATTTCATTTCCCTCCTCCCATGCATCCTTTCCTCCTCTTAATCTATGTTCCCATAGTTGAAGTACCCCATAATAATTACCTGCCCTCTACTCATCATTGAGCTTATTTGCCAATGCATACTATCCTCCATCATCTTTTACATCCCCCTGGTCAATAGAAGCAATCAACTATATATATATATATATATATATATATATATACATACATACATACATACATACAGGGTGTTCGGGATAAATTTGACATATTTATAATTAATTATATTTTTCCATAAGTTACATGTATTAACACACACTTCTCTTCATTTAAAAGTTTGGACCCTTCTTCATTCATATACAAGATGTCAGAAAGGATGGATAGCTGGAACCCACCTGAATCATGGAAGAGAATAACTTGTATCATGATGATTCGTGCCCGCCATCAAAATAAGGATATTACGACTGCTGCCCAATGCTCCCTGAATACAGTAAAAACAATCAGGCATGAACTAGAGACTTGCAATGGTGACTACGAGGATGTAGCAAGAAGAAAGATCCCTAGCAGACGATCTGATTGCGTTCGTACAGCAGAATTCCTCGCAAATCTGCAGGAACAGGTGTTGAAGAACCCTGGCATTGGAATTCGGGCTTTGTTCGTGGAGTTGCTAACTGTAGTCAAGCCCTGGATAACAAGGGTAGCCAATGGTAGGCCATATGTATGGCAGCAGGATTCGGCCCCTTGCCACACCTCTGGGAAAAGTCAAAAATGGTTGTCTGAAAATTTCTACGACTTCACCAGTCCAAATGTTTGGCCTCCAAACTCCCCAGACCTTAACCCCATGGATTATTTTGTATAGGGTGCAGTTGAAAAAGACACCAATCGCACTTCCAGTAATACAAAAGCCCAGTTAATGGATAAAATTAAAACAGTTTTTGCGGCCCTTCCCAAGGAGACTGTAGCATCAGCTTGTTCGAGGTTCCGAAGCAGAATTGAAGCTGTGATCGATGCTAATGGTGGTTATTTTGAGTAAATCTTGTTGATAGTATTGTAATTAACTCTGCCTGTAATGTTTTTTTGTCAATTCATTAAATTTAATAGATACAAAGAAGATTTTCTTTTTCCTTACGAAACTGTCAAATTTATCCCAAACACCCTGTATATATATATATATATATATATATATATATATATATATATTGTTCTGCTGGCCACTATCGCACATCAGATAGTTTCAAATGTGGTTACACTGCAGTTGGATGCCTACTCTCTCTCTCTTTAGTTGCAGTTCATTGGCTATCACCAATAATACCCCTTCCCCCCCATTCTTTACTCTTGATATCCTCCCTGAACACACTATACCATTCACATTCTATCCCACTAACTATATCATCTTCTGTCAGCCATGTCTCACTAATACCAATAACCTTCAGCAAGGATGAGTTAACCAATGCCAAAAACTCTTCTCCCTTGTTCTGAATGCTCCTGGCATTACTGTACATAAAGGGCAATAGACTCTTAGACCCACTGCTGTCCTTATGCTTTATACTAACTATCCCATTCTGGTTTGTTACCAATGGTACTAACTTTGGCATTTTATGCACATTCTTACACTCAACTACATCACTAGTATCTGTGTACTCACTTAACAGCTGCCCCCCCCCCCCCCAAAAGCTCTAGATTCCCTGATTTTGCACATACACTTTCACACCATTCAACATTTTTTTCTAGACTTCGAGCACCAAATCCATTCAGATGCTATCCTTCTTATATAGGTCCTTTTGTTTATTAAACTCACTCCACACATCCACAAATTCCATCAATTCTTCTGCATAACCTATACATACTCAATCACTATTATGGCCCTCCTCAGCTCAATTGTCATACCACAACAGACCCATTATCTTAACTCTCTCACTTTTCTTTTGCTACTTTCAGTAACTCTTTCACATCCTCCAACAAACCACATTTTTCTACTTTCATATCATTAGTACCAGCCAAAACAAGTCTTTCAACTTTACCCACTTGCATTCTAATAGTCTCACTAACATAATTGATTTTTGCACACAGGAAGCATAGTTGTTTCACTCTCTCACTAATCACCTTTTGCGATAGAATTGCTGTACTGTAAAAGACTACTTAATTTTTCCTTGTCTTTTTTTGCACTTCTTTTTTTCTGCATTCGCTCCACCTCACGTTTTGTCCAGTGTATTACTCTGCATAATCACACTATCTTCCTCATTATGGCCAACTCTTCATTCTTTACATCGTCATACTACCATTCTTTCAATCATCACTTTTATCCTCTTTCTCAAATGTATCACTTTTAATATCTCTTTCAATCTTGTCCTCCGTTATGCCCATCACACGCATTTTCTCTGTTCCATCTACTGCTTCGATCTCTAAACCTGACCCATACTTCTGATCCTTGCTTTTGTAACATTTTCAGCACACAATCCCATCGCTATTACTTTTCAAAGTCCATTTGCTCTTTTAAGGTTGCACAATGGTCAACATTCATAGTTAAGAATTTATGGAGACGAATATGGAGATGAATAGCTGTTGTAATAGATATGGTATGAAGGTCAGCAATAAAAAGACAAAGACAATGAAAATAGGCAGAATCATTGAAAATGTCAACTGTGTTGTGAATGGAGAACCTGTGGAACAAGTAAAACATTTCAGCTACTTAGGCACAATTTTTACTGAAGATGGTAAACTAAATATAGAAATAGACAACAGAATCAGCAAAGCTGGTATCGTGGGAAGTCAATTGAATAAATTCATATGGAATAAGAAAGAAATTAGTCGGAACAGTAAATTAGCTGTATACAAGACTGTGTTCAAACCAATTTTAACTTATGGATCTGAGAGCTGGGTCAGAAGTAAAACACTTGACCAAAGACTAGAGACTGCAGATATGAGAGTCCTGAGAAAGATTAGAGGCGTGAACAGATGGCATCAATGGCAATATCATATTAAAAATGAGGATATTAGGAAAGAACTTGACATTGTCAGCATCCAGGAATGCGTTAGCAGAGCTAATCTCAGATGGTATGGTCACTTAAATAGAATGGGAGAGGAAAGATTAGCAAAACAAGTGTTCTCTGCCAGGTTGGCAGGAAAACGACCCAGAGGAAGACCAAGATATAGGTGGATTGATACGGTACAAAGTGCCTTAGACGATAGAAATATAAGATCTGATAATGTTGGAGTCTTGACAAGTAACAGACTGATTTGGAGGAAAATTGTAGATAGGAAGTTAGTAATGATGTAATTTTTTCATGTAGCACTGTCATATCCTGTACACCCCTTGAGGGTACATGGCAGGAATTTGATGATGATGATGAAGTAAGATTCAACGTTTCAACCTCTGTATTGAAGTCATCATCAGGAAATACATATGTATAAGATACAGACTACATGCTACTGAACTTTACAAAAGGTAAAATAAAATCTAACTGCTTATTAATCTTTTAACTAGCCTGACCTCTTGTGGAAAAACTAAATTAATAATATTAAAATTTTAAAAAAATTATAAATAATTAAAAAAACAAATAAATTTAAAAATAAATAAAAAAGAAACAAAATATTTTAAAAAATCAATTAATTAAAAACAGAACTACAATAAACATTTCTACAAGTCCTCTCGTATTGAGATTTTCTTCTAGGCTTGTTCCAGTTGTTATGTGGGTTGCAGATGGGTCCTCCACATTCTTGGAATGATTAATCCATCATTTAATTAATTTTTTTAAAAGAATTTTGTTCATTTTTTATTTATTTTTATATTTATCTGTTTTTTTAAATTTTTTTAACCTATTTATAATTTTTTTTATTTAATATTATTAATTTTGTTTTTCCACAGGAGGTCAGGCTAGGTAAAAGATTAATAAGCAGTTAGATTCATTTTACCTTTGTAAAGTGCAGTAGATGTAGCTTGTATCTTATACATATGTATTTTCCTGATGATGACCTCAATACAGAGGTCGAAACGTCATATATTACTTTTCTAATATTACGTAAAGTAATTATTTTAACACGTGTGTTGTGTCTCCATAAATTCTTAACTCTGAAAGTCCATTCGCCTTCATCAATGCATATCTCTTACAGACATTGCACCGAATAAAGTGAAGGTTACCTTCCCTGGGTGAGGCTCAAACTGACAAGCCCTACATCTCTCACAAGTGCTATCTTATAAGTACTGTGTGCTAACCAACTCTGCATAAATAATGAGGTTTTTCTCTGATCAAGCAACTATCAAAGGATCCCATGACCTAAAAAAACATGGCATAACCAAGGCCATGTTGTTGGATTTTTTCTCCCTTTTTTTTTTTGTGTGTGTATGTGAAGGTGTGCAATGCAACTAAATCTTCAACAACACAGAAAATCAACTCAGAATTGTATACTGAGGTTCTGTGATATCAGTGAGTCTGGTGGAAAGGCCTAAAGAAATTTAGATGCAAAAGAAATAGCAATATCTTAAAAAACAAACAGAAATAAAAGGAACTTACACAATAAGCATTTGATGAGCCATGAAATTAACTCTGTAATGAGGCCATCTTTGCTGTCTAATGGAAAATTATGTGTAACAATAGAATTACATCCAACAATGATACACACACAGAGAGAGAGAGAGAAATTTTTTTTTTTTATCCCAAATAGTTCTCCTGCACTAGACTAAACATGGCATTATATTTTCAAGCTGCAGAAGGGAGGGCTCACACAAAGTAATGAAATTCATTTACCTAAAGAAATTCATAATTTAACACATGCAAGCGAAATTAGAATTTATTAAAAACTATATATTCTGCATACTGAAACATGAGAATCATTCAAGAAAAGAGCAAAATAATTGGTTACAACATTCAAAATATAAATGCAACACTTTATAAACAAAACTAAGAACATCACAGTCAACAGTGAAGATTTATTGGTCAGTTTGATGTAATATCCCTTTTCATGAATATCCTAATCACTAACCCAATTCTTCTCTTAGAAAATACATTTTTCCTCCCAACATCATGACACTCTTTGTTCACATCCTTTGGCCCAGTTATTTTGTGCGGCAAAATTGCTTCCACCTATAAAAGGTACAGCCATGGGCTTCCCACTTTATCCTCCATAACAAACTTTTTTTTTTTTTAAGGAACATTTTGAGCAACAAGCTTGAGATTCAGCAACATTAAAATCCAAAAATATGTTGACAACATATTTTGCCATTTGGCTCCACAGCCACCAAGCTTTAAACAATTTTCTCAGCTACCTGTGCATCTATGCTGTCTGCATAAGAAAAACAGATGCATTCAATTCATCACTGAAATCAAAAACACACTTCCATTTCTGGATACACCTGTTACATGTCTTCTCAGAGGCTGTTTATCCTTCACTGGCATAAACCCATGCAAAGATTCATACCACCACTCTACAACAGAAATTAAGTAATATTAGCACCCTCAAAATCAGGGCCTTAACAATTTGCTCTGATGAGCAAGCTCTGAAAAATGAATTTGAAATAATAAAAAGTTTATAAAAAATAGCTACAACAAGAAAACAATCCCTAGACTCCTTCACAAAAATAAAAAAAGATTATAGTAAGGCCATAGCCATCTCCTATATATAAGTATTATCCAAAAGAATAGACAATACATTACAAAAATGCAACATTAAGACCAAATTAAAGAAATGAAATTTAAAGGAATTAAATTTCATTTCTTTAATTTGAAATGAAAATTAAAGGTATAACCAGCTTTTTTAAAGATCCTCTTCCTTCCTTCCCTTGCCCAGGAAAGGAAGGCCTTTCTGGCCATATACTTCAAATGTGCCAATGGACTGAGTGGAAAGCAGCCATTTCTTACATTGGACCAAAACATGATACGAATATGTCCACAAATGTTCACCCTGATTTCAACTGGCTATAATATTTTAACAATGAAACTAACTGAATAAATTTGTTACAGGTAAACTTGGACACTCATAAAGTTTCCATACTGGTATCTTCAGTATACTGTTTTTTGCCACCAGGAGCACTGCTGCTGATTTTCTTTAAAAATAGCTTCAGTACAGGAAAAAGCCCGATGTGTTCTGTGGCTAGCAGAAACAAAATCTCCAGTTACAGTGCGAACATTTGAAATTATTTGCGTACAAAGTCCAAATTGTACAGGAGATAAAGCCAGATGATCGTCCAAGGCGTGAAGAATTTGCTAACCTCATTTTGAACCACATCGACAAGGTTAATGATTTTTTGCAGCATGTTTGTTTCTCTGATGAGGCAACATTTCACATGAGTGGAGTAGTCAACAGACACAATGCAAGGATCTGGGGATCTGAACACCCACATGCCATAAGAAAATACATTCGAGCTAGTCCAAAATTCAATGTGTGGTGTGGACTAATGCATGATTGAGTGACTGGCCCTTTCTTCTTTTTTTGGAAAAGAAAGTAATGGAAATGTGTACTTAGACATGCTCAATAATTATGCCATTCCCCAGCTACAGGAGATGCAACCAAATGTTATCTTTCAACAGGACGGAGGCCCTGTTGAAACTTGGTCTCTAACAAAAGCACTGACAAATAAACTAGCAACAACTCAAAGAAAAATGGAGAGGATGATGCTAGGCATCACATTAAATGATAAGAAGCAAAACACTTGGGTAAGAAGCTCATATTACTGACATCATTCTTTACCACAAGCAACTAAAGTGAAAAACGGGCCTAGACATCTATTTAGAAGAGAAGATGATTGATGGACCACCATACTAACAGACTGGATTCCAAAAGAAGGTGGAGTGATGTTAGTTGGGAAAAAATTGGTCAACCATTGCCAAGAACAGAGAAAGGTGGAAGGAACTGGATGAGACCTGTCCAGCAGTGGACAGAAAATAGCTGAAAAGAAGAAGAATGTAGTTTTACCAATATATTTATGGATGTTTTTTTAACTTACTGTTTCTTTTTTTTTTTTTTTTTTTTTGTTATTATGTTCCACAAGAAGTCAGGATATGGTCAACAGTTCACCAAAACAGTTATTCTCAGCCCACTATAGTGCTGTATAGATGTTGCTTGTAATTCTGTGCATGTATATCTTAGGATGACTGATATAAAGGTCAAAACATTGAATTTTATTTTAATATAATTAAAGTAAGTTCTCTAACATGGTAGCTTGTCTCCATAATTATTCATGGCGATTGCTGATCACCGTGCAACCCTGAAAGAAAGAAAGGTGAAAAGTTGTTTGTGATCTGAAGATGCCAATTTGAAATGTAGCAAAACAATAGCAGCTAAATAGTCATATTTCAGTGAAATAAAATTTCATTTAAAACAATAAACATTTAAAATCAAATATTTACAGTAAATAAAATATTTTTAAAAAAAATCAAACAACCAGTACATGCATAAAGTACAACAAACACAAAACCTTTTGTTTCTTCCCATCTTTTTTGAATAGAAATAATAAAATCCAATTGAGATATACAAATTTGCATTTCAAAGGGAAAAAATGTTTTTGATTTTATAGCAAATGGAAGATAAATGTCTCACAATTTTGAAGAAGTATAATACGTGTTTCCTAAAATAAAAATAAATATTAACAAAACATGGTTCTTCCCTACCTGGATGTATTCCAAAAGCTAACAGTCTGTCCATAAGTTACAATTAGCATAGTGCCATCCTGAGACACTTCTAGGCTACTAGGAGGTGTACTGAACTCTAATTTTTTAATTTCTTGACAACTATCTCGATCCCAAAACCTAGTTTCAAAAAAAATTTTAGTTGTTTTAAGATTCACTTCTGTTACTTATTTTCAGAAATTTGTTAACCATTGAGCACTCACCTCAATTTTTATAACATATGCTTGCACTGAATAAAAGTACCCAATGCAGCATCAGTATTTTACAAAAAATACCTTAAGTGATAAAATACAGAAACAAATACGCTGAAAAGTATATTTTTCCAAATTTGACCACTAGTAAATCCTATTTTAGCTCAAAAAGTTGAAATTCACATTTGATGTCTAAGAAAAATGCAAATTTCATACAGAAAGTTTTTACTGACAGGCTCAAGAAAGTAGGGGATTCATTGACAACTAAACAAAAAAGAAACAAAGCAAGATGATATAAATAGTAAATGACCAAGAAAGGAAGATAAGAATAAGATTATTGAGCATACTAACACAGAATGAGGACCTAGTGCATGTTATAAAGGAGAGGAAATTGGATATTTTAAGTTGAAGTAAGACAAAATGGAAAAAATAAAGATCAACTTAAAAGGAGATCTGTTTTGTTTTGGATAGGAGCGATATCAGGAGTACATATCAATACTACAGATGTTTGAGAAAAAAAATCCATCAGAAACCTAACATATGGAAAGACAGCTGAGTAGATGATGTTTAATAACTGCTCAAATATGGAGGTATAAAAAGTTTTACAGTGGCTGTACTGCATAATTCAGAAAACATGGTTAGAGGATTGAATTCTGGATGACTGGGAATAGGAGGGGGGGGGGGGGCAGAGCCCTCTTAATACCCATCTGGAAAGAGCTCTGCTCCTGCCTCTTCTCCCAGTCATCCAGAATTCTCACATTCCTGAAGAATCTTTCTACTGGGTGTTCTCCCAGGTAAGATTTATGCAAGCATACTTGAGAGGAGGCTAAGAAAAATACAAGGATTTGTATTTAAGTCCTATAAATCTGAAAAGGCATATGACAAGGTGGGAAGAGAAAAGCTGTTCAAAATGCTACAATTATCTCCTCTACCTACAATGCTATGTGATACAAGAGTGTACATTCATTGTTATTCATCTGAATGATTCATATGAAGTGGCATTAGTCCTGATATCAAAACTGATGATTTTAATCTCAGCTCTTTATTGTAAGTAGATGTTATACTACTAAAGAAATCCTGCACAAATTTGAAAGATTCCTTACCTAAATTGAATAACTACTGTAACAAATTTGATATGAAAATTAGCAATAAAAAGACCATGAAAATAGGCAGGAACATTAAACATATCAACTATATCCTGAATAGGAAACACTGAGCAATGTTTCCTATTCGGGATACATTGCTCAGGATTCATTGTACCTAAATAGATGAATAAAACATTCAGCTATTTAGGTACACTGTTTGGTGATAGCAACTGAAATATAAAATAGATAACAGAATAAGCAAAGCTTGTATGGTAGATAGTCAACAATAAATATATATGGAATAAGAAAGAAATTAAAACTCTTAAATACTAGCTGTATATGAATGTGTTCAAACAAATTTATGGACCTGGGTTAGAAATAAAACAGCTGATCAAACTATTCTGAGTTTTCTAAGAAACACACCACCCTCATATCTAGAGACCACAGATGAGGGTTCTAAAAAAGATTAGAGAAGTAAACAGATCAGCAATGGCCAAATCATATTAAAATGAAGCCATTGGGAACCTGAAAATGTCAGCATTCAGAATGAGTGAGCAGAACTCTCAGGTGGTATGCTCACTTCAACTGGGAAAAAGAAAAGGTTAACAAAATAGTTGTTTTATTGCAAAGATGGCAGTAAAAAGATCCAGAGAAAGACTAAGATCTAGGTGAACTAATAGTTAGAAGTGCCTTAAAAGATCAAAATATAAAATCTGATAATATTGGAATTCTGACAGACTAAACTGGAGGAAAATATCAATAGGAAACAGTAAATTTCATGTAGTTCTATCATAATATCCTAATGCACCTTGAGAGTACACATCAGCCACCTCTCAACACTTCCATTATACTTGATCACCAATCTTGCTTTCCTTTCACAAATCTTTTTCCTCTTTATATACAATGCATTTCAACAGACAACACTGAACAAAATCTCACATTAAAATTTTCCCAACAAAGAAGTCTTAGTTGACATTGTTTTATTATGCATTGATGTCATATCAACAACAACAACATGGAGTAAATACAACTTTTTTTTTTCTTTGAAAAAAAATTTAATATCTTTCTTCTCTTCACAAACAACCCATAGCACAAGAAGAAAAAAAAATTAAAAGAAAATATTTACAGGAAGATAAAAATACCAAGTGGCCATTTTTACATCTGAACCCTGTTGTAATCAGCATGCAACTGATCAACAATATCTACTAGAGATGTACCAGACCACGATTTGGCCTAAGCAACAAATACTGAATATTCGGTCTGAAATTTGGCTAAAGCATCAAATTCAGCATGCTAAATTTATTTAAATTTATTTATTTATTCATTGGTATCTCCACTTCTGGGCCTGGCTCCCACTGACGAGACCTCAATAAAGGTCGAAACCGGTCTGGGTAGTGGCCCTTCCCTTAATGCATAACATTATACATACCTGCAAGGAGATGTGTTTTGCATTATGGGAGATATGGGATAGGAGTGATGTTAGCTTGGTCCACCTTTGCTCCGAGTTGCCCGGTGTTGTACTACCTTACCTCAGTCCTGAAGACATTTTCAGGCGCAAACTTTGGTTTGCTCACACTTGGGTAAAAGATTAAACTAAATTTATTACATGCTGAATTAAATTTTTTAAATTTGAATTAAATTTTACCTCCCCAAAACATCTGTTTTGGGGAAGAAAAAAAATACACTACAGGAAAACCTCGCTTAATGCGAATTTGATATAGGCAATAATCACTTAGCACATCTGAGTGAAATGATACTATTCTCCGCTTTAAGCAAGTGATTAATCAGTTAAAGTGATTTTTTTATGTTACGTGAAATTTTTTGTCACCAATCTGCAGCAAGTGGAAAAGCTGGAAGTCATTAAGAGACGTGAAAGTTGGTTGGTTGGTTTATAGTTTATTTGGCACAAAAACTACAATGGTCATACTGTGCCATACCAAAGGTTACAACATTAGCATTTACAGAAAATTGTAAACAATATGTCTGTACAAGAATCTAGTTTCACAAAGCAGCATCTCTAGGTAAACAGAACTGCTGCAGAGGGCACAGCAACACACAAGGTCAGAGGTTATTACAGTAGCACAAAAATAGTTAATAATATAAGTTAATACATAATATATGAAACACCAAGCTAAGGAATGCAGTATCTACATATATATAAAATTAAAATAGATGCCTTTATAGCAGTACAAAAATAGGCAAAAAGGGATTATTATACAATATGCATGGATGAAAATTAAATTTAGCAATGCAGTAGAAACAGAATTTAGAATACATATAAACAGAATTACTAGAAAGCACACAAATAGGTAAGATGTCCTACAGCACTACATGATTATTCGAAAAATAAAGTAGTAAATAAGATGTATACACAAAATGTACGTTAAGTGATGCAGCATCTACATACAAACAAAATTACTGCAGAGATTTCAGCAGTACATAAATAGATAACTATAGGTTAACATATGTATATACAAAACAAGTCAAGGAAAGCAGTGTCACAAACATTATTACACTAATACTTAAAGAGTCAGAAAGGAATTATTATACAGCACTGATGCATAAAATTTAAGTTTAGCATTATGGTATTTACATATTAACAAAATTACAGCAGGGTGATACAAGTATACAAGATCAAGGCCCATGGTAATACATAATTGGTCAGATTTAACCTAATGAATAATATATATATGTATAAAAGTTAAGCAAAAAAAAAAATATATTTACATATAAACAAATTTATGGTCAAATGTGTTTGTACCAATTAATTCTTTCTAAAAAATTAAAAACATCATGCAATTTGCCTGAGTCTGCTAGCATTTCCCTGAGTGCATATGGCTTGGTTAGATAGATGAAAATTTCATTCCTCTCTTGTGTAAATTTTTGACAATCTACCAGAATATGATGAATAGTGAGATGTGTGTTGCATTTTTCACATATGGGAGGATAATCAGCTCTCAGTAAATGAGAACATGTAAGGTGACTGTGACCTATGCAGAGCCTAGCAAGGACAACCTCCTCCCTTCTCTTTGTATGTTGACTAGAATGCCAGTGTTTAATTTCAGGTTTAATGTTATATAATTTGTTTGTTGATGTTTCTTGCCATGGTAACTCCCACTGAGCAATTAGCTTTGATCTTATAAGTTGTCTGTATATAGAACTGTCAAATAGTATGTGGAGAAGGTATGGACCGATTTAGCAACTACATCTGCAGCCTCATTTCCTTTGATTCCGATGTGGCTTGGAATCCAGCAAAACTGAACATCAAAATTAAGGATTTTCATTTTGTGAAGCAGGTGTAGCACTTCATAAATTACTGGATGTGGATTACACATAGGAGAGGAGAGGAGAGAGCCTGTAAAGAGCTCAATGAGTCTGTATAAATTATGCACTTTTGGTAGCAGCTTTCTTTTATATGCACAAGTGCAAGCAGAATGGCATGTAACCCTGCTATATAATTACTGCAGTCTGATGGGATCTGATTTGAGATAATAATTCCAGGAAACACAGCAGCACAGCCAACAGAGGTGTTAGTTCTTGAACCATCAGTATAGATGGGTAAGAAATCAGCATGTGCTGCTCTGTGTGCATTAAACAATTGCAGATAAATGGATGATGGGGTATAATATAAGATTTCTGTAGTTGACAAAGTGAGAGGTTGCAGGATGGTGTGCAAACCTGCATGGAGGAATGCTGTTATGTTTAGTGTAGCTAATGTTGTCAACATTTATACTAACAGCTTGCACAATTTCTTTAATATGCATATCAAAAGGATGTATAGCAGTTTGATGTGTGTGATATTGAGCTTCCCAATGCAGAGAGAAGATACTATTCCATGTAGGGTGATCTGGGAGAGATTTTATTTTTAGGATGTAATTAAGAGATAACTGTTTCCGTCAAAGTGATAGAGCCAGTTCATTTGCTTCTACATAGAGACTTGGAGTGGGTGAGGTGTGAAAGGCACCAGTAGCTATCTGTATACCCTGATGATGGATGGAATCAAACCATCGTAGGTTACTCTGTCTTGCCAAACCATAGACTTGGGACCCATAATCCAGCTTTGAACGTATAAGTGCACGATAAAGATGGAGCAATGAAGCTCAATCAGCACCCCACCCAATAGAGGATAGAGTGCGAAGGAGGTTCAAAGTTCTTCTGCACTTTTCTCTTAGTTGATGAATGTGTTCTAGAAATGTGATTTTCTGTTGGTGCTAGTAATACAATGATTGTGTGAGACCTGGGATACAGCGAGTCTACAGTTCAGATTATATTAAATAAGAGCAAAGAATATAAAGAACAACAGATAAGTTGCAACTGCTTAATGATCGAGATGGAACGTCTTCTATCACTTTGGATTGAGGATTATAATAAAAAAAAAGGAATATCTCTTAGTACAGGGAATATTCAGGCAAAAGCTCTCAATATTTTTAACTCATTGAAAGAGACTAAATTTCAAGAAGAATGCTAAAGCTTGACTGCGAAGTTAGGATGGGTTGACCGTTTTAAAAATCTAACTGGACTGCATAATGTAAGAATAACTGGGGAATCTGCTAATGCTGGTAACGATTCTGAGGCCAAGTTTTTTGCAGAATTGCAAAGGATAATTCAGGAGGGCAATTATGACGATCGGCAAATATTCAACGTCGATGAAATTGGTCTCTTTCGTAAGCGTATGCCAACAAAAACTTTCCTATCTAAAACTGAAGTATCTCAATCAGGATACAAAGTATCTAAAGATCATCTTATGCTTTTATTAGGAGGCAATACAGAATGCGACTTTAAACTCAAGCCTATGTTAGTTTATCGTGTGCAAAATCTAAGATCTAACATTATTGAGGAAATCAGCAAAATTGGAAACGAACTTGGATTTAATAAACTGGATAATGAAGATGTGAGAAACTTGATTGATTCTCATTCAGAACAGTTAAGCGAGAATGATCTCCTTCAACTAGAAGGACAGCGTGTATATGAATAAAATAAGGAGTGTGAACAAGAAGAGAATGTTACTACTAAGAAGCTAACTGCAAACGAATTTGATGTAGTTTTCAATCACATCAAGTATGCAAAGGAAATTTTGTTTGATGCTGATCCTGATATGGAATGAAGTTTCGAAGTCCGTTGAAATCTTGATAAAGCGATAGCCAGCTATTGCAAATTGCATGACGTCGAGCACAATTCAAACATCATTACTACATTTTTTTGTAAAAAAGTAGCCCAATCAAAAGTTTAGACATTAAATAAAAATTTAAGCAATCGATTTTTTATTAACTTTGATGATTTTATCCTCTGATATAGCTTATACTGCAATTTTGTTTTCCAAATTTGTGCTAACTGATGGATAAATTATAATTATTCTTATTATTTATTGCATTCGCTTAATGCGATTTTACTTAGAGCACATTAATTGGTGGATTAATTAATCGCATTAAGCAAAGTTTTCCTGTAATTAAAAACTGATAAAAAATCTTAATGTATGTATATTTTTTGTTCAAAAAATTTGTTTCTAAAATTAATTCAGAATAATGCTTCAGTCAAATTGCAGAATGAAGAAAGATTGAAAAATGTGAAATAATACTTCACCTAACCATGTAACCATAAGAAAATTCAAAAATAAAAAAATCGTCCTTAACACTAATTAAAAGACCAGGCGCATATATATTTGCTTGTTATTAGTGTGTATATATATATATATATATATATATATATATATTTTTTTTTTTTTAATTAAAATTTCACTGGTCTGACAGTTTCAAAATGTTGGTTCTCATCAGAGATCAGACAGAAACTTAAGATAAAAACTCTCATTCAATCTCTTTCAAGTAATCCTGGAGAATTGTACGTTTCATACGCAAGTGGTAAGTAGGAGTAATTATCAGGGAAGAGCATAAAAATCTTTATTTCAGCATTGTAAAATAAACAGATCATTCCATATTCGACTATGAAATATATATACACATATATAGAAACATGGAATGTAAATAGTGCAAGCTAACAACTGCACTCTCTCTCACACACATACTCTCACCATATGTCATATGTATATAATATAATCTCTTCTGAAATAAGCATAAATGTTTAATATCACCTATTTCTATTTATTAAAGATTATTTTACATTGCCAAAATGAAGATTTTTAGGATCTTTAATAAAAAGCAAAAATAAATTTGCTTTCTGTAAATATATAAAACTATAAATTATTAAAAAAGAGCCTAGAGGCTTAAATTTAACATTAGTAAGATATTAAAAGGTGAAAGAGATATTATGGATATATACATATTTTATAGCCAGATGTTGAAAAATTTAACAGATCTTACAAAAACAACTTTCTCATAAACTAGTATATTTTCAATACTTCCACATTTGGTTATAAAATACAAATATATCTATAATATCCTCCATTATATACTGATGATTATTTATTCCAAAT
Source organism: Typopeltis vanoorti (assembly GCF_054136105.1). Lineage (NCBI taxonomy): Eukaryota > Metazoa > Arthropoda > Arachnida > Uropygi > Thelyphonidae > Typopeltis > Typopeltis vanoorti. The sequence continues at coordinate 62,135,076 of NC_143550.1, read as the reverse complement.
TAATTCTCTTTGCTCTATACAATATTTGATTATGCACCGACCCAGAGTTTACTATAATGAATTTAATTTTTTGACATAGGATTGCTATGGTATATTAAGCAGAGGGTTGCTGTTCCTTTTAAAGTTTCTGTATGATCTATGATCAGAACAAATAGTTCTCAGGCCAGCGAAACCTAATCAATGCACTAAAATAAAAAAAAAAATAATAAATAAATAAAAAAAGACGAATATTTGCTCCTGCACAGAGTTATGTCCTTTAAAAGAAGTGTTTTTCGAACTTTTCTGATCGCGACCCAGAAATATCCCAAAAAGCGTCTATGCTTTTAAAAGATTCTATTGCTTTTATCGCTTTTCAGGTAGTTCAATGCAAAGCAACTCATGACAAAGGTGAAGAAATATACAAGCACTTTACCTCTTTCCAAAAAGAGTTTATCTTAAATCTCCATGGAGCCCATATCAGATATTACTGATAAGAACAGATACAATTTGATTTTAGCTAAAAGGACAAGATACAAAAAGTGTAGTACCCATTCACAAAACATGTGCTTTACTACATATAATAAATAAAATTAAAAAGGTAACAAAGTTAATATCAAACATGGTTTTATTAATATTTAAATACAATATTGAAAAAAAATTCACCACAATACAAAAACAGAAATAAAGGAAATATTTTCTTTAATGTGATGGATGAGTTTGCCATAAATTATTCTTTCCTGTCAATAAAAATTAATATTTTGATTGGCAGGAATAAGAATTTTAGAAGACTGGAATGAAAATGTCCTTGCATATTAATAAACATCCCCTCCCTAACAGACACCATACTGCAAATGCAAGAAAAACATATCTTTTTACCGTATCATTAACAAGTAGTCTATATACTAAATGCAGCAATAATTAGTGTAAATTGGAGACAACTGGAATGAAAACAACCCTGCAATAATGAAAAACAACTTCATTCCTCCGTCCACAGCATGCACTGTATACAGGCTAGTAAAACGTTTTATTGTGGCACCAAAAACACAGTATCTAACTAAATACATTGTCCTAACAACCTATTTTGAAATTTCAGTTGTGCAAAATACATGGTCACATATGTTCATAATACAGTCAATAGGTGCAGAGACCAATCGATTTATGAAAAGCAAATATATAATACACACACACACGTACATTTATTCCGGTGATGTTCCAGCGCCATTATCCCATCTCTGTAGTGGTTCTCAGTAAGATCTGCAAATTACCCCACTACAGCTGCAATCACCTCTTGATTCAAGGAAAAATGCTGACCAGCGAGGAAGAGATAGAAGTGAGAGACAGTCAAATCTGGGGAATAGGGTAGATGTTCCATTCATAGTGCAGATCCCTCAATTTTCCCATTGCCAAAAAAGATGATTTTTTCTTGTGCAAACCTGTCTTTTCTCACAAATTTTTTTTTGTCTAGTCTGGTTAAAAGATCGGAATAATATTCTCTGGTGTAAAAATCGTTTTAATTATTGTTTTCAGTTAATCTTATAATTTGTTCTTGTTCGGCTTCGTCCTTGAAAAATCTGCTAATTTTGTTATTTACTTATATGTCATGTTTTGCCCCTTGTCTAATCTTAATCCTTGGTAGTACTTCAAGCTTATGGCCACTACTAACATATTGCTCGTGTGTGTGAAACTCTGATAACAAAGACAGTGCCTCGGGCTAGAGCCAAATTCTTTGTTAGACTACTAGTGCTCAACCTGATTAAATAAAAATTTATTTTAGATATTTATTTGATTAAGCTGCACCACCAAAATTTACAGGATAAGAGAACTTTCTTTATCCAAGATTAAAATACTCAGTATGACACACAATCCTTAATTCTCTATCTTACTCCTATACTATAATCATATGTTTCTCGCTTTGCAGTCGTGACTATATCAAAATACATACGCATAGGTTCTGTTTATGAGCAGTGCATTGAATTTAGTAATCAGGCAAGCTATTTGTTTGACAAGAAAAGAATTTATTCATTACTAAAAAAAAAAGAGATATACAATTGTCATTCAATAAATTCAACTGAGTCTAGCATATAGGGCAGGGGTGGCCAACCTTTTATAGTTCATGCGTCATTTTTTTCATTTTTTAGTTAAGATGCACCATACAAACTTATACCACTTTTCAGCCCTTGTAAAATATGGTAATATCGATATATTTAACAGTTATGCATAAAATGATTTATTATATATATGGTAATATAGACTTTTAGCAGTTTTAAATAAAAGGATTTCATATAAAGACAAGATAAACATTAATTATTTTATTGAGACTTTTGAAAGTGCTTTGCTTTTGCTAAGTTTGTAATGTTTGGAGTTAAATCAGTTACAGAAAGCATCAAACAGTTTTTTAAATTTGAATCCGTCACTCACGACCGTAGTTTGTTCTTAATCATTTTCATTGATGAAAATGCTTGTTCACATCTGCATGTAGTTTCCAAACGACAGATATAACTCTGAACAAATTTTTTTAGTTCTGGAAAATGTTCACAGGACATCAATTGTTAGAAATTAATTATATCAGAAGCATCTGGGAGTGATTGACGTTCATTAAATTTCATTTTCAATAAAGAATTGGTTTTGAGATCAATAAGTTCCATTTGTATGTTACTAGGCATCATCAAGATTTTTCGTTCAGCAAGTGAAAAGGGATTTATAAATGCAAGTATGCAGTCTTCTTCTTCGGCAAAATCGCTAAAACGACTGTTAAAGGACTCTTGCAATAATCTGAGTTTCTCAGTATATTCTGTAAAGTTGCCATCATCTTCAACAGATTCACAATGTTCTTTTAAATGTAGAAATTTACTTAAATCCCCATTTTCTAACTGGGAGATGAAAAGTTTTAATTTCATTTTGAATGCACTGATGTCATTTACTAAGCTAGGAAACAATTTGTTCTTGCCCGGCAGTTTCAAATATAGATCACTGAGGTGGCCAGTAACATCAACTAAAAATGCTAAATCAAATAGACATTTCTCATCACACAACAGGGCTTTTCCCCCATGCAGCTCATCCTTCTCTTCCAGAAAATTACAAACACTTTCTTTCAGCTTCCAAAATCTACTGAGAACTTGTCCTTTAGAAAGCCAGCACATCTCACAATGAAGGATGAGATCACCATATTCCACATCTAGCAGTTCACAATATTCTCTGAATTATCTTCTATTTAATCCTCTTGCTCTAATTTGATTCACACACTTTACAACTGGTATCATAATATGCTTCAAGTTTAGAGTTTTTCCACACAGAGATTCTTCATGTAGAGATACTTTAGTAGAGAACGACCTAAAAACCTTTCAAGTAAAGTTACAGTCCCAGAAACTCTACCTAACAACTTCCTCTCCATCAGAGAAAGGCTTGTTTTTTAGCCAACACAAAGACAATTTCATAAGACGCCTCCAGCATTGCCACGCTTTCACAACTTCATTTCACAAATATATTTTGTCTCTTTTTTATTTCTTCCTTTTTCTTAACCACATATTCTTTCTGCAACTCAGACTCAGGAACTAACTTCAGTTTTCTTCTAATTCAGCTTGATGTTTTCTATAGTATCTATTAAGATCATGTCTTCTATTATCTGAGAGAAGGCTTTCACAAACAATGCACAATGGTTGTCCTGAAGGACCCGCAATAAATAAGAACTCATTTTCCCAGAGTTCATTAAACTGGCGCTTGCTATCACCTTCTGCTCATTTTCTTTTGCAAAGTAATGGGTAACTGACTGTAAAAAAAATATTTCAAAAAGTAAAGCTTACTATTAAATAATTTATTTAAATTATTTTATCGTTTTAAACATTATGAACATTCAAAAACAGTTCTACAAGTTTAAGATAAGATTCCTGTTTTCATGAAAGCCTAATACAGTTCTATAAGTTTAAAAATCATATATATATATATTTTTTTCATAGAGTTTTCATCTCTCTCTCTCGTAATATATTATGTCCAATGAAATACGAGATCGCTTCCTGCCATAAAACAGTCTATCAGTTGGCAATCACACACACACACGACCCAAACATCCTCATTACAAAAGCTTTGCTTTTGTAATGAATTTACAGAACTACATTAAGCCTTCATGAAAACAGAAATCTTATTTTAAACTTAAAGAACTGTTAATAAAAACATATAAGTTCGAAAACACAGAATTGTTCACTCACATCAAATCAGAAGTTCATCTAATGTTATGACATGAAAGTTAGCTGTAAACATCAAGTAACTGGTGACGCATGTCAGCATTTGCCGGTGCCTGTTGCTTCAATATCAAACAAGTATAATAAGTGCACACTCTAGAATTCAGTGGCAGGTTAATTGTGTGTTTATACATATATATATATAAATTGTATATAAAAATTTTTAAAATTTTTCTCTGGGGTTCAGTGCGCCACTTTTGGCGCATGCGCCATAGGTTGGCCACCCCTGATATAGGGTCTATTAAGCAACTCAATATAATACATACACTCCTGTCCCTTAACTAATCTTTAACTTTTCAGGGACCACGTGCCTAAAACTTTACTCCCCTTAGTTTATATAAGATTATCATTACATAAAATTCAGGTTCAGGAATTATCTATTAACATCAGATTCTAGAATTACACTCTATAACTTAGCTATGTTCTCTAGCACAGAGTAATTGATCTCATCTAATGGTATAATTCCTAAAGTCCTGCATTACTACATAAAATACAATTCCAGTTAATTTTCATTCACCATCACAAAATTTACTAATTATCTTCTTATCAAACAAAATGGAAAGTTCTTACTTGGTAGTGAAGTCAGAATCTCTCTAGCTTTTACTAGCAAACATCTTTTGAATTCCTATGGCTCGTAATTTTACATCAGTCCCTTCCTAGACGAGTTTCTTTTGCTGCTACGTTCCTCTGGCCTTTGCTTCTTGTATGTAGGTGTGGGAATACGGTCACGATTCATTGCCTATGATCCCTGCGAAGCTCAGCTGCCATTGTCCGACCTCGTATTTCCACATAATCTCCTCGGGTTACATTGACTTCATCGCCATACGCAGCCCGGAATTCTACTTGACCACATAACTGCACTCAGACGCTCCACTCCCGACCATACTGGAACTTCGACTCTCTGGAAACAACAGGAAAAAAGCCTCTTTTCGGCATCATAATCTTCTATATACATATGGCTCCGATGACCTTCCCGCTCTTACGTCATCATCCACTCGATACTCTGCACCCGATACCGTTGCTTGTCGTTACATTTCGACGGGAAATCCCCAGGCAACATTGACCTTTGCATTCATGTTAGCCTCAGGTCACGAATTAATCCTCTTATTTTGTCTGGAACTTCAGCTTGACCTTGGTATGCTTATGCACAATTCACCATATATACCATTTCTATTTTTTTTTCATACAAAACACTTGATAATACAATATTCAAAATTTAAAGTAAAAGACATTAACGTTGTTAATAATTGGTGGATTTTTATATAGATAAGGATATTCATAGATATTATCTTATATTTAATCCTACCATAGAGAATGATCTCTGTTTCTAACAATTTTTTTTTTTTTATTCCGAGTGTACCTATATGTTATTATGTGCACAAGAGTTCACTCCAATTGGTGCAATGACCTTAACTCTTTCAGAATCCAAATAATCACTGACTCAAGACCAAAATACAAAATAAACACATTTAATATAACAAAAACAACACATATATATACACTTCAAACAAATATTACATAACTAATTACAAAATTAATTGGATCCAAGGCCTTTTAAAAATAAACTTACACTTAAGACTAGACTAAACACTTTGTTTCCACAATGACAAAATGTTCATAGTCAGTTTCTTTCTCTGTCACGGCCCTTTTCCGAAGACATATGACTTTATTCTTCATTTTCACAGGATCCTTTATCATCACTTATGTAACACACACATTAATTCTATCTCTTTTCTTCAGTAGAAATAATAGTCAGATCCGGCATCCTTAATACAGATGAAACTTCCTAATCAGAGTTTTCTCGAACATTCCTTTAGAACATAAATAGCAAATTCTTCTTTTATTCACTAATGCTTATTGACAGTCTTAACTCTTCCACTTTAAAAAAACACAGTTCTAAGATTCCCTTTTCGGAATCTACTATTAATCTTAAAATCAGCATTTCCTCTAATATTCCTTTTAAAATGCCTATAGCAATATTTCCCTTTTATTTATCAATACTTATTCCACTTTAAACTTCATAGTTCCACGATTCCTTTTTCGGAATATACTATTAATTTTCCACCGACTGTCACTTAAAAAACTTAAGTTCCTTTGAATCTAACTATCTGCCGGCCTGTGTAAATTCCTCCCGAACGCCATCTTGTTTACAACTGTTACCCAGATACCAAACGCTCTCTTGTCAGCTGTCAATCACTCCATAAAACTTCTCCGCGAGCATGCACACTCCACGAAAGTCAGAAACTAAGTACTGTAAAATGGCTGACACGTTGTATCCGTTAGCAATAAGAGAATGTCCTGATAAAACACAACTTTTGATAATTTTAAATTACAATAAAATTTGTTTAAAGTAACACAATTATTCAAATCCAGTAAGTACATAAATTTTTAACTGCTTTACATATCACTTTTAACAAAACAATTTCCATAACGGGCACATCGCAAGTGCCGACAATGTATGTTATGAAAGCAAAACTAATAAACATAAACAATACGTAAAAATATTCAGATTTTTAATTACGATTATTTTTACGTTATTTCATTTACACTCAATTGCTCTTATTAACAGACAAGTATTTAACAGGATTTTGATACTTGTTAAATCTGAACAATAGGTATTATATTACTAAAATTCCTTCTATTCAAGATTTAACACTGGTTATTGTTTTACCCCTTTCAAGATAATTAATAAACAAAATGCCTTTAGCATCTCAAAACACCAATGTCATGACCTTTCCTGCTGATTGAACCAATTTTGTCTTCTTTGGCACTGAACAACTGGCATCTGTCCACTGTTTTGACTGCTCTTTGGATTCTGGTGATGAACCCAAGTCTAATCCACAGTAATAAATTGACACACAAAATCAGTTTTATTCTTGTTAAAATGCGCCAAGCACCACTCAGAGATTTTCATGCGAGTGCATTTTTGATCTGCTATGAGCAAGCACGGCACCCATCTTGCCAAAGTTTTTTCATTTGCAATTCTTCGTGCAAAATACATCCTACACGTTCTTTTGAAATGCCTAGTCTCAGCAATTCAACACAATTTGACTCACCGGTCATCCAATACCATATCATGCACACGATCAATGATTTCTGGTGTTGTTACACTTTGTCAGATGTCCTTCACATGGATCATCTTCAAGGCTTGTACGGCCAAGTTTAAACTCAGCAGCCCATTTCTTAATTGTCGAAAACAAAGGAGAAGAGTGCCCATAAACTTTTATGAACTTCGAATGAATTTCTTTTGGCATTAAACCTTCTTTTACAAAGAATTTTATAACCGCATGATATTGAATTTTAAAATCAAATACAGTGATTATCCATTTCAAGGGAAACTTTTGCTCCAGACAGCTGTATTAAAAAAACTGCTTGATAGAATGATTTGCAATTTCACATGGATGCTTATTACAGATGTATCAACTGAGAAAAAAAAAATCTTGCTGATAGTGTTGCCATTTATGGTCGAGGCCAAGAACTTTTCAGACCATCTTTATATATAAAAACTTGAAATCAGAATTGAATTTGCGATTTTTTGTAAAGACAATTCACTAATACTAATTTTATGAATAAAACTTAATTGAAAATATTCAAACTAGCATACCATATACATTTAAAACTTTGTAAAAATGCACCCACCCAACAATGAAAGGGCATAACATACTGTCACGTGATTTCCCACTAGAAGTGAAGCACAGAATATGACACTGCTAGTGCGAATGTATTAAAGTATCAATTTCCTTAAAAATGGTTGGTCTCCACCTGCTGAACTACAATGCCTACTAATGGATCATGACCACCTGCAGTTTGAAAAAGACTGCTTTAAATCATGCATAGCAACTCAGATATGGAAAGTTATGTGCTCAGAATCTCTCTGGTAAACTTTCGAAATTAAGTTCTTTCTATATATATGGCTATAAAATTTATAGTTGGATCCATAATACTCTCCATTTTAATATAATAAAAATGGCAACAAATTTTAAAGCCTAAAAATCAATATTGCACTTATTTCCATAAATAACTAAATGAAACTATTACCAGAAACTTTATTTTATATTTTAAATTTTGAAGTATAAAAAATAATTATGAACAAAACGAACGAATAATCAGCGTTTTTTGGGGAAATCTATCTGGTTTCTTCATAAATATTTCCTCTTCTGAAGAAAAAGCTCTTTTAATGAATATACTGATGAAAAATTTTCTGAGAAACTGTACTGCAGAATAAGTTTATTTGCTAGCCTTGGATTTTTTTTTTTTTTTTTTTTTTTTAATGACTGAGCATGACCTGGTGTCCAATGCAATAATTTCAGACATAGCATACTGCAAAGATTTATTTTACTTTTATCATCTGCATCCTATTTTATTATTTTATAGATTATTCATTGTCTTTTTTGCTTTAGATTCTGACTGCTTATTTGCTCTTGCATTCCGATATGATAATAAGTTTCATTTTGTTTTACAAATTCATTCTATTCTTGCGTTTTTACATGATTAATCAAACATATGTACTTTATTTTTTTTTTACTCCCCTGTATCGCAGGTATTTTTTATTTTTTATATTTTGCAAATTTTGAATCTTAGCATAAATCATAAAATTTTCAAATATGACATATTTTTATTATCCGTGGCCAAAATTAAAAACTCTTTTTCAATATTTAAAAAGAAATTTCAATACTTTAAGACTGCATAATATAAACTTAAATAAAAAACACCAGAGAAAGTGCCTATAGCAAATGTGACAAATCTTTGTATGCAGTCATCTGAGATAGGTGGACTCATTTCCCAATTTTTTGCATTTGTTATGATGGATGTAGCCTTTGTAGGTCAGTCAGTATAGAGGAAGCCCTTTGGTCAGAAAGATATGGGTTCATTTCCCATCCATGACATGAGGAAACTTTATCTGGTCTCTTTCAACTAAAGGTGAGTTAGCCAGTCTCATACAGAGGCAGAGGATTTTATTCTCCTGGAAACTCTGGTTTTTCATTCCTCAGAACAGGCAAACTGGCGGTAGAACACAAGCAATTTACAGACAAAAATACTTGGAGGAATAGGATATAACTGTCTCATCCTCAAATTATGGTTAGGAAATCCAAGGGTATTTAGAAGGCTATGGACGCTTAAGTGCTTGTTAAAGTCACTGTAAGTACAATGCATGTAATAGGAATTTTTCTGCTTTGGCTAGCTGAATAACAAATATTTCTACTGATTTGGCTGAAGCCAAATACCCAAAAAACAAGCTGAACTGGCCAAACACCGAAGCAGAACCAAATATTTGACACATTCCTAGTGTCTACTCCATCTTTTAATTGAACTTTACATTATGAATTCGCACAAATGAAGATGAAATTAAAGCATTTCATGATGTTGTCATTGTGATCTGATAATGAAAGCAGCAAGAGGTATTTCTTTGAGTCATAAGACAAAAAGATGGATTTAAAAATACAGTTGACCCTTGATCAACACTGTAGTTAGGGGCGCCGATCTCCCAGTATAGTTCGAAAAGTCACATAACTTTTGATTCCCCAAAAACTTTAGTAAAGTTTCTGTAGTACTAAGAGACTACTGTTAACCAGAAGCCTTACCAATAACATCAGCAGTCGATTAACACATATTTTATATGGTACATATATATACTATATTCTTAAAATAAAGTGAGCTAAAGAAAAGAAAATGTTATTAAACAAAATGAAGGAAGTGAAAATACATTTACAGTACTGCATTTATCGATACCGTAAGTTTACATCTGTTTATAAGATGAATCATGCATGTTAGTAACTGCATCAATATGATACATAACACTGTAGATGTTATACGTATTACTAACACTTTTTTCACGTTATCTTTTCATCAAAAATGAAAAGATAACGAGAAAAAGAAATTATTCATATTTATTTACAGGTATAACAAAGCAACAACATGATTGCTTTATGGTAACCTAGTGCAAATTGATAAGATTGCTTCATGGTAGCCTAGCCTAAACACTAATGAATGAATCATTACAAAATTTTTATTTTATGCTAATTAATTAACTATTTAACTAATTAATAACAGTTAATTTTATGCAGTTATGATTTAATACTGCATCTTTATGTTTGTTTACATGTCTCTCGACTGCAAATGGCCACGTATGGTCTGTAAGTGTTTGTGTGCATAAGTTTAGATAAATTTTAACTTTTTATAATAGATCTGTGTATGTTTTATGGTAATAAAGAATAAAATAGACAAATACTGTCCGACCACAGATACCAGATCCCTCGCTGGCAAATTACCAATTCATGTTGAAGGGAAAAAAGGAATAAGGCGATGTAGAAATTAGTCACCAACATGTGAAATCACATGCTTTATACATAAAATTTTCCAACTGTTGTTTTCATAAAAGAAAAGCAAATTTTCTAATGTATAATAATAAACACTCATCCCACGAAATGCATTGATTAGCCTATTATCGGAATGGATTCGCCTTTTTCGGCCATGTGCAGAAGTATCGAAGGGTCTCGCATCTGTGATCGGACAGTATCTACATATGTTTTATACATTCATGACATACCTAACATTTTCTTAATTTTTTCGATATTTTAAGCTATGCAGTTCATCTGTGAGTTTTTTCAAATTGTTGCAAATCTCCAAAAATTTTTCCACTATATTTAGTCATAAAAAAATGCATATAAGTGGATCTCTGTACAGTTCAAATCTGCATTCTTCGAGGTCAATTTTAATTATAAATTGAATGCAGTTTCTTGGATTTTCAAAAGATGAAGCTTTATTTGTTGTTTTTTTCCTTATTCAAATACATAACATACACTGGAAACAACTGATTAGCTATTAAGACTACAGTTCTGAAAATTACTTGAAATCCTTTCCTCAATATCAGCTGGCCTGAAATTAGCTTAAAAAGATCCCCAATTACAATGTATAGTATATTTATAAATTATATGTACGATATTGGGAGGTTAAGGGCCAAAGCTGTATAACTGAAGGGAGACTTCCACATAGCCTTTAAAGGAATGCAGAGAACCGACCAGGGCTTCTGACCTAATATCCAATCCTCACCTTCTCGTTGTGCACCCTGTTGGGTATCTACCTAGATACTGAACGAACGAGGATGGGCTGGCAATTTCAGATTAGCCGACCAAATTGTATTCTTATTGGTTAAACCAAAATAAAAAATGATGGTACGACATCACAAAATTTCAAAAAACAAGGCCCCATTTGTTTTCGCCAGGGAACCAGGGCGAACAGCGAAAAGTCAGCTACTGGAAGAAATCTGAAAACAAACCCCAACTCAACATCACCAGAGTTAAAGATCGGTACTATCAATAATATCAATAAGAAGCCTGAATGGCAAAGAAATGGAGCTAGCTGAGGAATCAGATAAGTACCAGATCGACATAATACAGATGACTGAAATAAAAAAGACAAAAAATGGTGAGATCTTTCTGAGCAATAAATACAAAATGTTATATTTAGGAAATGACAATCGAGGAAAAGAATGATTAGCCATAGTATTCAACACAAAATACGAAGCTAATCTTCTTGAATGGCAGTCAGTCTCAAGTAGAGTGATGTGGGCAAATATCAGAATGGGGAATTGTACAATGAGACTTATTTGTGCCTTTTGTCCCACAGAAGGTTCTACTAAGGTAGAAGTGGAGGAATTTTTTGAGGCTTTAGAAAAAGCAACTGACACAATCAAAAAGGAATAGTTGGTCCTTGTTGGGGATCTAAATAGCAGAGTAGGAAATGATTGTGAGACATACAAAAATATTTTGGGAAAATTTGGAGAAAAGAGCAAAGCTAATAATAATGACAAATATCTGTTCGATTTCTGCTCAGGACATGGACTGGTTATTACTAACACCATGTTCCAACATAAAAATGTGCACAAATTTACATGGAGAGAAGAGGCTAGGAATAAGAAAAGTCTCACTGACTATGTTATTGTTGATAGTGATGTTTTCTCCCTGGTGCAGGACACCAGAGTGTACAGAGGATTTGAAATTGGAAGTGATCACTATTTAGTCTTGAGCAGGATAAAATTGAATTTCATATTGAAAAGAATAACATGTAAGAAAGTTTTAAAGCGAAAAAAAGTTGAGCAGCTCTCAGATGTGAACTACAGACTAAAATACAGAAAGATTATTGAAAAGAAAATGAAAGAGTTTGAGAACAGGAATCTAACCTTGGAGATTCAGTGGCAAACTCTGAAGAAAACATTGATTGATTCTGCCAGAGAGGCATGTGGTGAGGTTGTGTGCAAGGATAAAAAAATCAGAACTCCCTGGTGGACACAGGAAGTTAAAGAGGCAGTGAAGGAAAAGAAGAAAGCATATCAAAAGTTCCTGGCAAATAAGTCAGCTTTTACTCTTACACAATACAGAGACAAATGTAAGAAAGCTAAACAGTGTGCAAAACTAGCTAAACAAAAGTCATGGGAGGACTTTGGCAAGAATACAGAAAATAAATATCAAGAAGGTGGCAAAATATTCTGGAGGTTGTTGAAAAAACTTAGGAATGGAGGAAAGAGTGATGTAAAGGAGTTAGAGATGATAAAGGTGATATGAAAACAGGAGAAAATGATATCCTTGAAGTATGGATTAATTACTTTGAAAAACTGCTAAATGAAACAAGCAGTGATGACAACACAGTGATAAAAAACACTGACCAGGCATGCAGTCAGGAATACATATCCATACTTGAAGTAGAAAAAGCCATCAAAAGCTTGAAATGTGGAAAGGCAGCAGGAGTAGATGATATTCGACCAGAAATGCTGAAGTATAGTGGTTTAAAAGTCTTACAGTTGCTGCACTGCATAGTTCAGAAAGTCTGGACAGAGGGACGAATTCCCGATGATTGGAGTAGAGCTCTCATAGTACCCATATATAAAAAGGGAAATAAAACTGAATGTGAGAATTACAGAGGTATTTCCTTACTGAGTGTTCCTGGCAAGATCTATACAAGTATACTTGAGAAACGGTTGAGAAGAATTATGGAAGAAAAGCTTGGTGAAGAACAAGCTGGTTTCAGGCCAAACAGAGGCTGTCAGGATCAGATCTTCACTTTATGACAAATAGTAGAGAAAGCATGGGAATATAACAAAGATCTGTATTTAAGCTTTGTCGATTTGGAAAAGGCATATGATAAGGTGCCAAGAGAGAAGCTATTCAATACGCTGCAGTTATATGGTGTCAATGGGGCATTATATCAAGCAATACTTAGTCTTTATTTGAGTTGTGAGTCAGCAGTTAGAATTGAAGGAAGTACAGGAAGATGGTTTAATGTTAAATCTGGTGTGAGACAAGGATGTACATTATCCCCTTTGTTATTCATTATCTATATGGATCACATTATGAAGGAAAGTGGTATTAAACCTGATATCAAAATTGGCGTTAATGTCAGCTCTTTGCTTTATGCGGATGATGTTATACTTCTAAATAAATCCGCTACAAGTCTGCAAGATTCTCTGACTAAATTGAATAGCTGTTGTAATAGATATGGTATGAAGGTCAGCAATAAAAAGACAAACAATGAAAATATGCAGAATCATTGAAAATGTCAACTGTGTTGTGAATGGAGAACCTGTGAAACATTTCAGCTATTTAGGCACGATTTTTACTGAAGATGGTAAATTAAATATAGAAATAGACAAAAGAATCAGCAAAGCTGGTATGGTGGGAAGTCAATTGAATAAATTCATATGGAATAAGAGAGAAATTAGTCGGAAAACTAAATTAGCTGTATACAAAACAGTGTTCAAACCAGTTTTAACTTATGGATCTGAGAGCTGGGTCAGAAGTAAAACACTTGACCAAAGACTAGTGACCGCAGATATGAGAGTCCTGAGAAAGATTAGAGGCGTGAACAGATGGGCATCAATGGCAATATCGTATTAAAAATGAGGATATTAGGAAAGAACTTGACATTGTCAGCATCCAGGAATGCATTAGCAGAGCTAATCTCAGGTGGTATGGTCACTTAAATAGAATGGGAGAGGAAAGATTAGCAAAACAAGTGTTCTCTGCCAAGTTGGCAGGAAAAACGACCCAGAGGAAGACCAAGATATAGGTGGATTGATACAGTACAAAGTGCCTTAGACGATAGAAATAAAAGATCTGATAATGTTGGAGTCTTCACAAGTAACAGACTGATTAGGAGGAAAACTGTAGATACGAAGTTAGTAATGATGATGTAATTTTTTCATGTAGTGCTGTCATATCCTGTACACCCCTTGAGGGTGCATGGCAGGAATTTGATGATGATCATTGACTATGTTAGTGTTGATTTCTCCCTGGTGCAGGACACCAGAGTGTACAGAGGATTTGAAATTGGAAGTGATCACTATTTAGTCTTGAGCAGGATAAAATTGAATTTCATATTGAAAAGAATAACATGTAAGAAAGTTTTAAAGCGAAAAAAAGTTGAGCAGGTCTCAGATGCGAACTGTAGACTAAAATACACAAAGATTATTGAAGAAAAAATGAAAGTTTGAGAACAGGAACCAAACCTTGGAGATTCAGTGGCAAGCCTTCAAGAAAACACTGATTGATTCAGCCAGAGAGGCATGTGGTGAGGTTGTCTGCAAGGATAGAAAAATCAGAACTCCAGGGTGGACACAGAAAGTTAAAGAGGCAGGAAAAGAAGAAAGCATACCAAAGTTCCTGTCAAAAAAGTCAGCTTGTGCTCTTAGAGAATATGGAGACAAATGCAAGAATGCTAAACACTGTGTGAAACTAGCTAAACAAAAGTCATGGGAGGACTTTGGTAAGAATATAGAAAATAAATATCAAGAAGGTGGCAAAATATTCTGGAGGTTGTTGAAGAAGCTTAGGAATGGAGGAAAGAGTGCTGTAAAAGGAGTTAGAGATGATAAAGGTGACATGAAAACGGGAGAAAAAGATACCCTTGAAGTATGGAGTAATTACTTTGAAAAACTGCTAAATGAAACAAGCAGTAATGACAGCGAAGTGGTAAAAAACACTGAGTAGGCATGCAGTCAGGAATACATATCCATACTTGAAGTAGAAAAAGCCATCAAAGACTTGAAATGTGGAAAGATGATATTCGACCAGAAATGCTGAAGTACGGTGGTATAAAAGTCTTACAGTGGCTGCACTCCATAGTTCAGAAGATCTAGACAGAGGGACAAATTCCAGATGACTGGAGTAGAGTTCTAACAGTACCCGTATATAAAAAGGAAAATAAAACTGTGTGTGAGAATTACAGAGGTATTTCCCTACTCTGTGTTCCTGGTAAGATATATGCAAGTATACTTGAGAAACGGTTGAGAAGAATTGTGGAAGAAAAGCTTGGTAAAGACCAAGCTGGATTCAGGCTAAATAGAGGCTGTTAGGATCAGATCTTTACTTTACGACAAATAGTCGAGAAAGCAAGGGAATATATTTAAGTTTTGTCGATTGGAAAAGGCATATGACAAGGTGCCAAGAGAGAAGCTATTCAATATGCTACAGTTATATGGTGTCAATGGGGCATTCATTATATCAAGCAATACTTAGTCTTTATTTGAGTTGTAAGTCAGCAGTTAGAATTGAAGGAAGTACATGAAGATGGTTTAATGTTAAATCTGGTGTGAGACATGGATGTACATTATCCCCTCTGTTATTCATTATCTATATGGATTACATTATGAAGGAAAGTGGTATTAAACATGATATTAAAATTACAGATGTTAATGTCAGCTCTTTGCTTTATGCGGATGTTATATTTCTAAATAAATCCACTACAAGTCTGCAAGATTCTCTGACTAAATTGAATAGCGGTTGTAATAGATATGGTATGAAGGTCAGCAATAAAAAGAGGCAGAATCATTGAGAATGTCAACTGTGTTGTGAATGGAGAACCTGTGGAACTAGTGAAACATTTCAGCTACTTAGGCACGATTTTTACTGAAGATGGTAAATTAAATATAGAAATAGACAACAGAATCAACAAAGCTGGTATGGTAGGAAGTCAATTGAATAAATTCATATGGAATAAGAGAGAAATTAGTCAGAACACTAAATTAGCTGTATACAAGACAGTGTTCAAACCAGTTTTAACTTACAGATCTGAGAGCTGGGTAAGAAGTAAAACACTTGACCAAAGACTAGAGACTGCAGATATGTGTCCTGAGAAAGATTAGAGGTGAACAGATGGCATCAAGGCAATATCATATTAAAAATGAGGATATTAGGAAAGAACTTGACATTGTCAACATCCAGGAATGCATTAGCAGAGCTAATCTCAGGTAGTATGGTCACCTAAACAGAATGGGCGAAGAAAGATTAGCAAAATAAGTGTTCTCTGCCAGGTTGACAGCAAAACGACCCCGAGGAAGACCAAGATATAGGTGGATTGACGGTACAAAGTGCCTTAGACGATAGAAATATCATCATCATCATCATCAAATTCCTGCCATGTACCCTCAAGCGGAGTACAGGATATGACAGTACTACATGAAAAAATTACATCATTACTAACTTCCTATCTACAATTTTCCTCCAAATCAGTCTGTTACTTGTCAAGACTCCAACATTATCAGATCTTATATTTCTATCTTCTAAGGCACTTTGTACCGTATCAATCCTCCTATATCTTGGTCTTCCTCTGGGTCGTTTTCCTGCCAACCTGGCAGAGAACACTTGTTTTGCTAATCTTTCCTCTCCCATTCTATTTAAGTGACCATACCACCTGAGATTAGCTCTGCGAACGCATTCCTGGATGCAGACAATGTCAAGTTCTTTCCTAATATCCTTGTTTTTAATATGATATTGCCATTGATGCCATCTGTTCATGCCTATAATCTTTCTCAGGACTCTCATATCTGCGGTCTCTAGTCTTTGGTCAAGTGTTTTACTTCTGACCCAGCTCTCAGATCCATAAGTTAAAATTGGTTTGAACACAGTCTTGTATACAGCTAATTTAGTATTCCGACTAATTTCTTTCTTATTCCATATGAATTTATTCAATTGACTTCCCACGATACCAGCTTTGCTGATTCTGTTGTCTATTTCTATATTTAGTTTACCATCTTCAGTAAAAATTGTGCCTAAGTAGCTGAAATGTTTTACTTGTTCCACAGGTTCTCCATTCACAACACAGTTGACATTTTCAATGATTCTGCCTATTTTCATTGTCTTTGTCTTTTTATTGCTGACCTTCATACCATATCTATTACAACAGCTATTCAATTTAGTCAGAGAATCTTGCACACTTGTAGCGGATTTATTTAGAAGTATAACGTCATCCGCATAAAGCAAAGAGCTGACATTAACATCTCCAATTTTGATATCAAGTTTAATACCACATTCCTTCATAATGTGATCCATATAGATAATGAATAACAGAGGGGATAATGTACATCCTTGTCTCACACCAGATTTAACATTAAACCATCTTCCTGTACTTCCTTCAATTCTAACTGCTGACTCACAACTCAAATAAAGACTAAATATTGCTTGATATAATGCCCCATTGACACCATATAACTGCAGCGTATTGAATAGCTTCTCTCTTGGCACCTTGTCATATGCCTTTTCCAAATCGACGAAACTTAAATACAGATCTTTGTTATATTCCCATGCTTTCTCGACTATTGGTCGTAAAGTGAAGATCTGATCCTGACAGCTTCTATTTGGCCTGAATCCAGCTTGTTCTTCACCAAGCTTTTCTTCCACAATTCTTCTCAACCGTTTCTCAAGTATACTTGCATAGATCTTGCCAGGAACACTCAGTAGGGAAATACCTCTGTAATTCTCACATTCAGTTTTATTTCCCTTTTTATATATGGGTACTATGAGAGCTCTACTCCAATCATCGGGAATTCGTCCCTCTGTCCAGGCTTTCTGAACTATGCAGTGCAGCCACTGTAAGACTCTTATACCACCAAACTTCAGCATTTCTGGTCGAACATCATCTACTCCTGCTGCCTTTCCACATTCAAGCCTTTGATGGCTTTTTCTACTTCAAGTATGGATATGTATTCCTGACTGCATGCCTGGTAAGTGTTTTTTATCACTGAGCTGTCATCACTGCTTGTTTCATTTAGCAGTTTTTCAAAGTAATTACTCCATACTTCAAGGATATCTTTTTCTCCTGTTTTCATTTCACCTTTATCATCTCTAATTCCTTTTACAGCACTCTTTCCTCCATTCCTAAGCTTCTTCAACAACCTCCAGAATATTTTGCCACCTTCTTGATATTTATTTTCTATATTCTTGCCAAAGTCCTCCCATGACTTTTGTTTAGCTAGTTTTACACACTGTTTAGCTTTCTTACATTTGTCTCTGTATTCTGTAAGAGTAAAAGCTGACTTATTTGCCAGGAACTTTTGATATGCTTTCTTCTTTTTCTTCACTGCCTCTTTAACTTCCTGTGTCCACCAGGGAGTTCTGATTTGTTTATCCTTGCACACAACCTCACCACATGCCTCTCTGGCAGAATCAATCAATGTTTCCTTCAGAGTTTGCCATTGAATCTCCAAGGTTTTATTCCTGTTCTCAAACTCTTTCATTTTCTTTTCAATAATATTTCTGTATTTTGGTCTACAGTTCACATCTGAGAGCTGCTCAACTTTTATTCGCCTTAAAACTTTCTTACATGTTATTCTTTTCAATATGAAATTCAATTTTATCCTGCTCAAGACTAAATAGTGATCACTTCCAATTTCAAATCCTCTGTACACTCTGGTGTCCTGCACCAGGGAGAAAACATCACTATCAACAATAACATAGTCAATGAGACTTTTCTTATTTCTAGCCTCTTCTCTGCATGTGAATTTGTGCACATTTTTATGTTGGAACAAGGTGTTAGTAATAACCAGTCCATGTCCTGAGCAGAAATCCAACAGATATTTGCCATTATTATTAGCTTTGCTCTTTTCTCCAAATTTTCCCAAAATATTTTTGTATGTCTCACAATCATTTCCTACTCTACTATTTAGATCCCCAACAAGGACCAACTTTTCCTTTTTCATTGTGTCAGTTGCTTTTTCTAAAGCCTCAAAAAATTCCTCCACTTCTACCTTAGTAGAACCTTCTGTGGGACCATAGGCACAAATAAGTCTCATTGTCCAGTTCCCCATTCTCATATTTGCCCACATTTTTCTACTTGAGACTGACTGCCATTCAAGAAGATTAGCCTCATATTTTGTGTTGAATACTATGGCTACTCCTTCTTTTCCTTGATTGTCATTGCCTGAATATAACATTTTGTATTTATTGCTCAGAAAGATCTCAACAGTTTTGGTCTTTTTTGTTTCAGTCACCCCTATTATGTCGATCTGGTACTTATCTAATTCCTCAGCTAGCTCCATTTCTTTGCCATTCAGGCTTCTTACGTTGATAGTACCGATCTTTAACTCTGGTGATGTTGAGTTGGGGTTTGTTTTCAGATTTCTTCCAGTAGCTGACTTTTCACTGTTCGCCCTGGTTCCCTGGCGAAAACAACGGGGGCCTTGTTTAACCGGGCGACGCCCCAGCTGGCATGAAATTTTGTGATATCGTACTATCATTTTTTATTTTGGTTTAACCAATAAGAATACAATTTGGTCGGCTAAATCTCAAATTGCCCATCCTCGTTCGTTCAGTATCTAGGTAGATACCCAACAGGGTGCACCACGAGAAGGTGAGGATTGGATATTAGGTCAGAAGCCCTGGTCGGTTCTCCGCATTCCTTTAAAGGCTATGTGGAGGTCTCCTCTCAGTTATACAGCTTTGACCCTTAAGCACCCCCGATAGAAATATAAGATCTGATAATGTTGGCGCCTTGACAAGTAACAGACTGATATAGAGGAAAATTGTAGATAGGAAGTTAGTAATGATGTAATTTTTTAATGTAGTAGTACTATCATATCCTACTCTTCTGATTCCGTTCTGTGAGATGAACTGAATAAAATTAAAAGTAATCTGATGTCTAATGGATACAACAAAACTACCATTTAAAAATTGATAATTATCATCCTTCTATCCGACTACAATTCAATGTGAAAAGAATTTCAATATTCTACCTTAAAGGAACCTTGGAACAAATAGCATGGATTCTTCATAAATTCAGTCTATACACTTCCTTCAAACCAGCTCAGAAACTGTCTTGCTTCCTACCATCTACAAAAGATGCATTACCACCTCTTTCTTTACCAGGTACCAATCAAGTACCTGCTCATATGATCCTTGCTATTTTGGACAGTCAGACCATTCTGCCTCGATTAGAATCGAAGAACATCAACTCTGTATTACACTTTTAGAAACGGACAAGTGTGGCCCTGTTTCTCACATTTCTCACAAAAGAAAATTTTGTTCACTGTTGACTAGGCACAGAGTTCTTTGGAACGCTGTGCCTAGTCAACAGTGAACAAAATTTTCTTTTCCTTGAAATATGTGAAATGCTACAGAATCACGCAAACCTCAACTCAATGGAATCGCACTTCAGGTTATTGCTCATAATTTTTTAAAATTAATAATTATTTTAAATTATTATTTTTTATCTATGCAACATTTTTACAATTGTTCCTTTGAAGTCTAATAGAGTAATCATATACTTCACCTGAGACAGACACAAGCTAGCATATACATGATTGATGACCTATTGTGATTCATGTTTTGAATGTTGTTAATGGTCTGTCTCCCTCAAGATGTCCAATGCCAGATAAAATATGTTGAAGTTTTTGAATAAAATTCTCTATATTTTTGTTACATGTGTAGGCCATGAAAGTTATTAAACAATTTTAGTTATCTGAGCTATATTAGTTACAAAAGATTTAGCCATTTCTAACAAAATTGACAAATTCTCCAAAGTAAGAATAATAAATAAAACATTAGGGCTAACTGCAGTTGCTGAAATACAGACTAAGAATGTGTAATATTTTATAGAAACCAACATTATTATATGGCAGTGATTCGTGAACAATAAGAGAGAGAGATAAGAAAAGAATCACAGCAGCAGGAATGAAATATATGAGAACACCAGGTTATACAAACTAAGACATACTGAAAGAACTAAACCAAATATCAATAATGGAAACAATAGAAAAATACAGAACCAAATGGAAAGAGTATCTAGAATTAATGGCAGATGACAGAATACCTAGATGATGTAATTCATCATCCAGGAAGATGATGAATTACAAACGAAAGGATCAAAACAACAGGCAGGATAATGAAATGCTGGGATGAGACTGAAACATGCAACTAGGTCTAGATTCATGAAAGGAGGAAAAAAAGAAGACTTATCCATACCAAAAGTCATAGCAGGAACTGTTAAAAGTCAGTAATATAAATAGTAACTGACTAGTCTTAATTCTTATTATAAGAATCAATAGAACCAAAGTCCAACTTTAACTGGAGTCACTACTTTCATTTAATAAAATGTATTCAACAGTACAAGATGCCAAATTTTAAGCATTAAATCAAATTAATAATAAAAACAAACTTGAGCATTTAAAAATGCTGTTCAAAAAAAAAAAAAAAAAGAATTTTTTTATCTCCATTTCCTCATCTAGAGAAAACTCTAGATGTCACTTCATTCAGAGTTTGATAAATCTAGAATAGTGGTATCTTCCACTGCTGAAGGGCCTCTGAAAAATTCAACCTAATTGGCCTATACTAAAGTGAAGAAGAGAATGCTTCCTCTGCCAATACTTCTACAAGTCACATTGTTCAACCAATTTTGATTTTTGGACATTAAGGTTCTCTGAAAAATTCAGTCAACTAGAATTGCAGGAACCCCTTTCTTTACAAATTGCACCATAAAGAACGGGACTTTGTGCAAACTTCATCATCATCATCAAATTCCTGCCATGTACCCTCAAGGGGTGTACAGGATATGACAGTACTACATGAAAAAATTACATCATTACTAACTTCCTATCTACAATTTTCCTCCAAATCAGTCTGTTACTTGTCAAGACTCCGACATTATCAGATCTTATATTTCTATCGTCTAAGGCACTTTGTACCGTATCAATCCACCTATATCTTGGTCTTCCTCTGGGTCGTTTTCCTGCCAACCTGGCAGAGAACACTTGTTTTGCTAATCTTTCCTCTCCCATTCTATTTAAGTGACCATACCATCTGAGATTAGCTCTGCTAACGCATTCCTGGATGCTGACAATGTCAAGTTCTTTCCTAATATCCTCATTTTTAATATGATATTGCCATTGATGCCATCTGTTCACGCCTCTAATCTTTCTCAGGACTCTCATATCTGCGGTCTCCAGTCTTTGGTCAAGTGTTTTACTTCTGACCCAGCTCTCGAATCCATAAGTTAAAATTGGTTTGAACACAGTCTTGTATACAGCTAATTTAGTGTTCCGACTAATTTCTTTCTTATTCCATATGAATTTATTCAATTGACTTCCCACCATACCAGCTTTGCTGATTCTGTTGTCTATTTCTATATTTAGTTTACCATCTTCAGTAAAAATTGTGCCTAAGTAGCTGAAATGTTTTACTTGTTCCACAGGTTCTCCATTCACAACACAGTTGACATTTTCAATGATTCTGCCTATTTTCATTGTCTTTGTCTTTTTATTGCTGACCTTCATACCATATCTATTACAACAGCTATTCAATTTAGTCAGAGAATCTTGCACACCTGTAGCGGATTTATTTAGAAGTATAACATCATCCGCATAAAGCAAAGAGCTGACATTAACATCTCCAATTTTGATATCAGGTTTAATTCCACATTCCTTCATAATGTGATCCATATAGATAATGAATAACAGAGGGGATAATGTACATCCTTGTCTCACACCAGATTTAACATTAAACCATCTTCCTGTACTTCCTTCAATTCTAACTGCTGACTCACAACTCAAATAAAGACTAAATATTGCTTGATATAATGCCCCATTGACACCATATAACTGCAGCGTATTGAATAGCTTCTCTCTTGGCACCTTGTCATATGCCTTTTCCAAATCGACGAAACTTAAATACAGATCTTTGTTATATTCCCATGCTTTCTCGACTATTGGTCGTAAAGTGAAGATCTGATCCTGACAGCTTCTATTTGGCCTGAATCCAGCTTGTTCTTCACCAAGCTTTTCTTCCACAATTCTTCTCAACCGTTTCTCAAGTATACTTGCATAGATCTTGCCAGGAACACTCAGTAGGGAAATACCTCTGTAATTCTCACATTCAGTTTTATTTCCCTTTTTATATATGGGTACTATGAGAGCTCTACTCCAATCATCGGGAATTCGTCCCTCTGTCCAGGCTTTCTGAACTATGCAGTGCAGCCACTGTAAGACTCTTATACCACCAAACTTCAGCATTTCTGGTCGAACATCATCTACTCCTGCTGCCTTTCCACATTCAAGCCTTTGATGGCTTTTTCTACTTCAAGTATGGATATGTATTCCTGACTGCATGCCTGGTAAGTGTTTTTTATCACTGAGCTGTCATCACTGCTTGTTTCATTTAGCAGTTTTTCAAAGTAATTACTCCATACTTCAAGGATATCTTTTTCTCCTGTTTTCATTTCACCTTTATCATCTCTAATTCCTTTTACAGCACTCTTTCCTCCATTCCTAAGCTTCTTCAACAACCTCCAGAATATTTTGCCACCTTCTTGATATTTATTTTCTATATTCTTGCCAAAGTCCTCCCATGACTTTTGTTTAGCTAGTTTTACACACTGTTTAGCTTTCTTACATTTGTCTCTGTATTCTGTAAGAGTAAAAGCTGACTTATTTGCCAGGAACTTTTGATATGCTTTCTTCTTTTTCTTCACTGCCTCTTTAACTTCCTGTGTCCACCAGGGAGTTCTGATTTGTTTATCCTTGCACACAACCTCACCACATGCCTCTCTGGCAGAATCAATCAATGTTTCCTTCAGAGTTTGCCATTGAATCTCCAAGGTTTTATTCCTGTTCTCAAACTCTTTCATTTTCTTTTCAATAATATTTCTGTATTTTGGTCTACAGTTCACATCTGAGAGCTGCTCAACTTTTATTCGCCTTAAAACTTTCTTACATGTTATTCTTTTCAATATGAAATTCAATTTTATCCTGCTCAAGACTAAATAGTGATCACTTCCAATTTCAAATCCTCTGTACACTCTGGTGTCCTGCACCAGGGAGAAAACATCACTATCAACAATAACATAGTCAATGAGACTTTTCTTATTTCTAGCCTCTTCTCTGCATGTGAATTTGTGCACATTTTTATGTTGGAACAAGGTGTTAGTAATAACCAGTCCATGTCCTGAGCAGAAATCCAACAGATATTTGCCATTATTATTAGCTTTGCTCTTTTCTCCAAATTTTCCCAAAATATTTTTGTATGTCTCACAATCATTTCCTACTCTACTATTTAGATCCCCAACAAGGACCAACTTTTCCTTTTTCATTGTGTCAGTTGCTTTTTCTAAAGCCTCAAAAAATTCCTCCACTTCTACCTTAGTAGAACCTTCTGTGGGACCATAGGCACAAATAAGTCTCATTGTCCAGTTCCCCATTCTCATATTTGCCCACATTTTTCTACTTGAGACTGACTGCCATTCAAGAAGATTAGCCTCATATTTTGTGTTGAATACTATGGCTACTCCTTCTTTTCCTTGATTGTCATTGCCTGAATATAACATTTTGTATTTATTGCTCAGAAAGATCTCAACAGTTTTGGTCTTTTTTGTTTCAGTCACCCCTATTATGTCGATCTGGTACTTATCTAATTCCTCAGCTAGCTCCATTTCTTTGCCATTCAGGCTTCTTACGTTGATAGTACCGATCTTTAACTCTGGTGATGTTGAGTTGGGGTTTGTTTTCAGATTTCTTCCAGTAGCTGACTTTTCACTGTTCGCCCTGGTTCCCTGGCGAAAACAACGGGGGCCTTGTTTAACCGGGCGACGCCCCAGCTGGCATGAAATTTTGTGATGTCGTACTATCATTTTTTATTTTGGTTTAACCAATAAGAATACAATTTGGTCGGCTAAATCTCAAATTGCCCATCCTCGTTCGTTCAGTATCTAGGTAGATACCCAACAGGGTGCACCACGAGAAGGTGAGGATTGGATATTAGGTCAGAAGCCCTGGTCGGTTCTCCGCATTCCTTTAAAGGCTATGTGGAGGTCTCCTCTCAGTTATACAGCTTTGACCCTTAAGCACCCCCGATAGAAATATAAGATCTGATAATGTTGGCGCCTTGACAAGTAACAGACTGATATAGAGGAAAATTGTAGATAGGAAGTTAGTAATGATGTAATTTTTTAATGTAGTAGTACTATCATATCCTACTCTTCTGATTCCGTTCTGTGAGATGAACTGAATAAAATTAAAAGTAATCTGATGTCTAATGGATACAACAAAACTACCATTTAAAAATTGATAATTATCATCCTTCTATCCGACTACAATTCAATGTGAAAAGAATTTCAATATTCTACCTTAAAGGAACCTTGGAACAAATAGCATGGATTCTTCATAAATTCAGTCTATACACTTCCTTCAAACCAGCTCAGAAACTGTCTTGCTTCCTACCATCTACAAAAGATGCATTACCACCTCTTTCTTTACCAGGTACCAATCAAGTACCTGCTCATATGATCCTTGCTATTTTGGACAGTCAGACCATTCTGCCTCGATTAGAATCGAAGAACATCAACTCTGTATTACACTTTTAGAAACGGACAAGTGTGGCCCTGTTTCTCACATTTCTCACAAAAGAAAATTTTGTTCACTGTTGACTAGGCACAGAGTTCTTTGGAACGCTGTGCCTAGTCAACAGTGAACAAAATTTTCTTTTCCTTGAAATATGTGAAATGCTACAGAATCACGCAAACCTCAACTCAATGGAATCGCACTTCAGGTTATTGCTCATAATTTTTTAAAATTAATAATTATTTTAAATTATTATTTTTTATCTATGCAACATTTTTACAATTGTTCCTTTGAAGTCTAATAGAGTAATCATATACTTCACCTGAGACAGACACAAGCTAGCATATACATGATTGATGACCTATTGTGATTCATGTTTTGAATGTTGTTAATGGTCTGTCTCCCTCAAGATGTCCAATGCCAGATAAAATATGTTGAAGTTTTTGAATAAAATTCTCTATATTTTTGTTACATGTGTAGGCCATGAAAGTTATTAAACAATTTTAGTTATCTGAGCTATATTAGTTACAAAAGATTTAGCCATTTCTAACAAAATTGACAAATTCTCCAAAGTAAGAATAATAAATAAAACATTAGGGCTAACTGCAGTTGCTGAAATACAGACTAAGAATGTGTAATATTTTATAGAAACCAACATTATTATATGGCAGTGATTCGTGAACAATAAGAGAGAGAGATAAGAAAAGAATCACAGCAGCAGGAATGAAATATATGAGAACACCAGGTTATACAAACTAAGACATACTGAAAGAACTAAACCAAATATCAATAATGGAAACAATAGAAAAATACAGAACCAAATGGAAAGAGTATCTAGAATTAATGGCAGATGACAGAATACCTAGATGATGTAATTCATCATCCAGGAAGATGATGAATTACAAACGAAAGGATCAAAACAACAGGCAGGATAATGAAATGCTGGGATGAGACTGAAACATGCAACTAGGTCTAGATTCATGAAAGGAGGAAAAAAAGAAGACTTATCCATACCAAAAGTCATAGCAGGAACTGTTAAAAGTCAGTAATATAAATAGTAACTGACTAGTCTTAATTCTTATTATAAGAATCAATAGAACCAAAGTCCAACTTTAACTGGAGTCACTACTTTCATTTAATAAAATGTATTCAACAGTACAAGATGCCAAATTTTAAGCATTAAATCAAATTAATAATAAAAACAAACTTGAGCATTTAAAAATGCTGTTCAAAAAAAAAAAAAAAAAAGAATTTTTTTATCTCCATTTCCTCATCTAGAGAAAACTCTAGATGTCACTTCATTCAGAGTTTGATAAATCTAGAATAGTGGTATCTTCCACTGCTGAAGGGCCTCTGAAAAATTCAACCTAATTGGCCTATACTAAAGTGAAGAAGAGAATGCTTCCTCTGCCAATACTTCTACAAGTCACATTGTTCAACCAATTTTGATTTTTGGACATTAAGGTTCTCTGAAAAATTCAGTCAACTAGAATTGCAGGAACCCCTTTCTTTACAAATTGCACCATAAAGAACGGGACTTTGTGCAAACTTCATCATCATCATCAAATTCCTGCCATGTACCCTCAAGGAGTGTACAGGATATGACAGTACTACATGAAAAAATTACATCATTACTAACTTCCTATCTACAATTTTCCTCCAAATCAGTCTGTTACTTGTCAAGACTCCGACATTATCAGATCTTATATTTCTATCGTCTAAGGCACTTTGTGCCGTATCAATCCACCTATATCTTGGTCTTCCTCTGGGTCGTTTTCCTGCCAACCTGGCAGAGAACACTTGTTTTGCTAATCTTTCCTCTCCCATTCTATTTAAGTGACCATACCATCTGAGATTAGCTCTGCTAACGCATTCCTGGATGCTGACAATGTCAAGTTCTTTCCTAATATCCTCATTTTTAATATGATATTGCCATTGATGCCATCTGTTCACGCCTCTAATCTTTCTCAGGACTCTCATATCTGCGGTCTCCAGTCTTTGGTCAAGTGTTTTACTTCTGACCCAGCTCTCGAATCCATAAGTTAAAATTGGTTTGAACACAGTCTTGTATACAGCTAATTTAGTGTTCCGACTAATTTCTTTCTTATTCCATATGAATTTATTCAATTGACTTCCCACCATACCAGCTTTGCTGATTCTGTTGTCTATTTCTATATTTAGTTTACCATCTTCAGTAAAAATTGTGCCTAAGTAGCTGAAATGTTTTACTTGTTCCACAGGTTCTCCATTCACAACACAGTTGACATTTTCAATGATTCTGCCTATTTTCATTGTCTTTGTCTTTTTATTGCTGACCTTCATACCATATCTATTACAACAGCTATTCAATTTAGTCAGAGAATCTTGCACACCTGTAGCGGATTTATTTAGAAGTATAACATCATCCGCATAAAGCAAAGAGCTGACATTAACATCTCCAATTTTGATATCAGGTTTAATTCCACATTCCTTCATAATGTGATCCATATAGATAATGAATAACAGAGGGGATAATGTACATCCTTGTCTCACACCAGATTTAACATTAAACCATCTTCCTGTACTTCCTTCAATTCTAACTGCTGACTCACAACTCAAATAAAGACTAAGTATTGCTTGATATAATGCCCCATTGACACCATATAACTGCAACGTATTGAATAGCTTCTCTCTTGGCACCTTGTCATATGCCTTTTCCAAATCGACAAAACTTAAATACAGATCTTTGTTATATTCCCATGCTTTCTCGACTATTTGTCGTAAAGTGAAGATCTGATCCTGACAGCCTCTATTTGGTCTGAATCCAGCTTGTTCTTCACCAAGCTTTTCTTCCACAATTCTTCTCAACCGTTTCTCAAGTATACTTGCATAGATCTTGCCAGGAACACTCAGTAGGGAAATACCTCTGTAATTCTCACATTCAGTTTTATTTCCCTTTTTATATATGGGTACTATGAGAGCTCTACTCCAATCATCGGGAATTCGTCCCTCTGTCCAGGCTTTCTGAACTATGCAGTGCAGCCACTGTAAGACTCTTATACCACCATACTTCAGCATTTCTGGTCGAACATCATCTACTCCTGCTGCCATTCCACATTTCAAGCCTTTGATGGCTTTTTCTACTTCAAGTATGGATATGTATTCCTGACTGCATGCCTCGTCAGTGTTTTTTATCACTGTGCTGTCATCACTGCTTGTTTCATTTAGCAGTTTTTCAAAGTAATTACTCCATACTTCAAGGATATCTTTTTCTCCTGTTTTCATTTCACCTTTATCATCTCTAATTCCTTTTACAGCACTCTTTCCTCCATTCCTAAGCTTCTTCAACAACCTCCAGAATATTTTGCCACCTTCTTGATATTTATTTTCTATATTCTTGCCAAAGTCGTCCCATGACTTTTGTTTAGCTAATATTACGCACTGTTTAGCATTTTTACATTTGTCTCTGTATTCTGTAAGAGTAAAAGCTGACTTATTTGCCAGGAACTTTTGATATGCTTTCTTCTTTTCCTTCACTGCCTCTTTAACTTCCTGTGTCCACCAGGGAGTTCTGATTTTTTTATCCTTGCACACAACCTCACCACATGCCTCTCTGGCAGAATCAATCAATGTTTCCTTCAGAGTTTGCCACTGAATCTCCAAGGTTTGATTCCTATTCTCGAACTCTTTCATTTTCTTTTCAATAATATTTCTGTATTTTGGTCTACAGTTCACATCTGAGAGCTGCTCAACTTTTATTCGCTTTAAAACTTTCTTACATGTTACTCTTTTCAATATGAAATTCAATTTTATCCTGCTCAAGACTAAATAGTGATCACTTCCAATTTCAAATCCTCTGTATACTCTGGTGTCCTGCACCAGGGAGAAAACATCACTATCAACAATAACATAGTCAATGAGACTTTTCTTATTCCTAGCCTATTCTCTCCATGTGAATTTGTGCACATTTTTATGTTGGAACATGGTGTTAGTAATAACCAGTCCATGTCCTGAGCAGAAATCCAACAGATATTTGCCATTATTATTAGCTTTGCTCTTTTCTCCAAATTTTCCCAAAATATTTTTGTATGTCTCACAATCATTTCCTACTCTACTATTTAGATCCCCAACAAGGATCAACTTTTCCTTTTTCATTGTGTCAGTTGCTTTTTCTAAAGCCTCAAAAAATTACTCCACTTCTACCTTAGTAGAACCTTCATATTTGCCCACATTACTCTACTGGAGACTGACTGCCATTCAAGAAGATTAGCCTCGTATTTTGTGTTGAATACTATGGCTACTCCTTTTCCTTGATTGTCATTGCCTGAATATAACATTTTGTATTTATTGCTCAGAAAGATCTCACCAGTTTTGGTCTTTTTTGTTTCAGTCACCCCAATTATGTCGATCTGGTACTTATCTAATTCCTCAGCTAGTTCCATTTCTTTGCCATTCAGGCTTCTTACGTTGATAGTACCGATCTTTAACTCTGGTGATGTTGAGTTGGGGTTTGTTTTCAGATTTGTTCCAGTAGCTGACTTTTTGCTGTTCGCCCTGGTTCCCTGGCGAAAACAACGGGGGCCTTGTTTAACCGGGCGACGCCCCAGCCGGCATGAAATTTTGTCATGTTGTACCATCATTTTTTATTTTGGTTTAACCAATAAGAATACAATTTGGTCGGCTAAATCCCAAATTGCCAGCCCATCCTCGTTCGTTCAGTATCAAAGTAGATACCCAACAGGGTGCACCACGAGAAGGTGAGGATTGGACATTAGGTCAGAAGCCCTGGTCGGTTCTTCGCATTCCTTTAAAGGCTATGTGGAGGTCTCCTCTCAGATTTTTTTTTTTTTATTTGCATTAAAGTCTTCTTGACAATTGGGCCAAAATGGATAATTGATGTTCTAAAGGAGGGAGAACAAAGTAAAATGCCACATATCAAATGTTCAAATGATTATGACAATTTATACCTTGACTGTTATACTTTCTCCACTTAAACATATAAAAAATAAAATAAAATAAAATAAAATAAAAGCGCGAGCATAGCACTGAGGACGGAAGAGGGCTACAGTTCAGAAGCAACTATTTAAGTGAAATTGTTTATTTGTTAAGAGTTTACATTCTTCTTAGAAATTCAAGCAATAACAAAAGCAATTATAAAAATTCTGTCGATAAGTAGCCATTTCTAAACAGCAACCAACCTGCTTCCTTAGCACTTGTCTCACTTCTTTACACTTGAAACAAATGAAGTAAAGACTCTTTAAAGAGACTGCTCTTCATTTAAATGCATCTAAGTAGGCACTATTTCAAGTTCATGTCACATAGCTTTCTAAAATTACTGGAAATTGCATGTAAGTAAAATACAAACCTGACAGTTTTGTCATCTGAGGCACTGACAATTCTTTTATTATCATGAAGAAACAATGCATGTTTAACAGGTGATGAATGGCCACTAAATACCTGAGGATCTAAAAAATACCAAAATATATAAATACCTGATTAATATACATTAGTATTAAATCTGATACATATGGGGGAATTGAAAAACTGCATTTACCCATTTTTATAATTTTTAATTTCTTTTCGAAAGATAATAGTTGTATTCATTATTTTTAAATGTATATTACATTGTGTACTGTTAATATATATTTATCAGAAAAAAGGATGCAATTATGCAACATATATACAAGGTTTCTCCAAGAAATTTCTGAACTTTTGAATTACAGCACCAACAAGAGATACTAGCTGCATGCTTCAAATGCTGCAATCTAGTGGCAACATTGGGAAATAGTCTAGTGAAAACCGCAATGTGATATTTTGCTTAGTTATTGTACTACGTGGGCTGTTCAATAAGTAATAAGACTAATTTTACTGTGGCGAAACCACTCATCACAATATTAATTTCTGTGGAATAAAGAAATGTTGCTGTCTGTATTAACAAAAGAGGTTGATAGATGGCGTATACGGGCTGATGTGCCAGAGTTTCACGTGACTAAACGCAAGCTTGTTTCGGAGCGCCTATGAGGTGAGACCAGTCTTCGAAATGGAAGTGCCCTCGGAACAGCATTATGCGATTAAAATTTGTGTGCAATTGCAAAAATCGGCATCGGACACTTTTAACATGATACGCGAAGCTTTCCACGATGAAGCAATGTCGAGGGCAAGTGTTTTTCGCTGGCATAAAACTTTTAAGGAAGGAAGGCAAAATGTGGAAGATCTTGAACATGAGGGAAGACCTTCAACGTCCATCACAGAGACAATGATCAACACAGCAGCGATTATCATCAAGCACGTCAAAAGGAAACGTCCATTGCTGAAGAATGGCTTCTTATTGCACTACGATAATACAAGGCCACATATTGCTGGTTGTGTAGTGGAAGTCCTACAAATATATCTTACCACAACCCTCCATACAGTCCTGATCTCACATCGTGCGATTTCTGGCTGTTTCCTCAGCTCAAGAAACCACTAAGAGGCTGCCATTTCGAAAGCAACAAAGCATGTGTAAAAGCTGCGGAGCCGGTTTTGAAAGAACTCTCAAAAAATGGACTTTCACGTGTGTTTAAGAAGTGGATGCAACGTTGGGACAAATGCATCGTGTCTCACGGTAGTTACTTCGAAAAAGACCATGTAAATGATGACGATTAAAGGTAATCTGATTTCTCTATAAATATAGTCGTATTACTTATTGAACAACCTACGTATATCAGTATGTGTCAACGTGTTCGATGCATCTGGCAATTTTGTTTGTTTAAAATGAGCGATTTTCATGATCGATGAATTTGTATGAAGTTTTGCGTCAAATTGGGATGTTTTTCACAGAGCATTTGAAATGTTAAAAACAGCATTTGGGAACGAGGCTATAGGCCGGACTCGAATGTATGAGTGGTAGAAACATTTCAAAGATGGCCAGACTCGAATGTATGAGTGACAGAAACATTTCAAAGATGGCCAAACTTCAGTCAACGATGATCCCTGTTCCGGATGACTGCCAACATCGAAAATTGATGAAAATGTTGCAAAAGTTCACGAACTCATCCGTTCTAACTGCCATTTAACTGTTCATGAGGTAGTTTAAAAAGTAAACACTTCAAAAACTATCTGTCATGAGATTCTTATGCAAAATTTAGACATGCATTGCACTGCAGTCAAATTTGTGCTTTACCTTTTGACTGACAATCAAACATAAATACATGCATAACTGAAGTAGCATTTATTTACATCATTGGAAACTTTTTTTGTTTCCAATCTAAAATATGCCTTATCACTAAATTTAATAATTGTAATTTTAGTATCTAATGCAAGTGATTTGAGTCTGTCTTCTTTCAATTGAAAGCAATAGTATCCTTGCTTTAATTTTTATCTGCCATAACTAAGAATAAAATAAGTTATAAACAGTTTATAATTTACAGCAAAATAAAAATGCAGTAAGCAATGATGTAAATAAATTGAGTCCCTCAAACAACTTACGTGCAGGCTGATTCATGGCAGCATCATAGGTAATGCAGCATTGTATAATTGTCACTGGTCATAATTGAAAACTGTCATAAAGTGAAATATCATAAGACGGGTTCAATACATAGGCCATTTCGAGACATCTTACATACAGTAGTCATGACAGTTTTCCTCATCTTTGTCGGAGTGAAATTTGGGTTCTCATAATTCACATTTAAGCAATGGAAATGTCCAGAAATCACAAGCAACATGAATGCGTTATCTGATCAATATACATAGCAATATATGATGGCCACTGGCCCCTCCACTGCTTCATTCTGTACACCATGGTTGTGTAAGTCTTGAACAAAACCCAGTGGTTTGTGAATAGCTTTTTTTTTTTTTTTGAATTTCATACTGCAAGCAAGTCTTAATGCTTTTGCTCAACATTCACCAATTTCCTTCTGAGGTACTCAGTACTTAAAACATGCAGATGGAGTCAAAAAATTATCAATATTACTTTTCTAATCCAGTTCTGTGCAAATTTTCTTGGATGAAAGCAAAATCCTTTAATATGTAATTTTGATATTACAGTGTCTAATGCAAGGCTCATTATAATTATGAATAATAAATAAATCATTTTTGTTATTGCCAGACTTCCAAATGCTAACGTTTAGTAGTCTGGCAATGGAGTTGATTCATCAGTGTGATCTTAGGAACATGCCTTGCACTTGTTTAATCCAAACATAATATAGCAACTATTTCAAATGATACATTTAAACTGGCAGATAATTCCAATAAAGATAATCTTTTGTTTAAAAATAAATTATGCAAATAATTTGTGTGTCATACTAAAGAATTATTGCTTTTGTTTAAAATAAATAATAATAATAATAATACCATTATTTAAATTAAGGGGATATTAAATCCCACATTGTTTCAAAACCAAATAAGAAACTCAAAGATCAGAATCAAAGAGTTTCATGCTGAATATAGTAAACTATACTTTTATAGTAAAGTTTTAGCAAAAGGTGGGTAAAGCTCTGATCACTATTCCTAGTATTTCCCATAATATAAAAACACATCTCCTAGGAGATGTATGATGTTATACATTATGGTGGAAGGTCACTACCCAGACCAGTTTCGACCTTTATTGAGGTCTAATCAGTGAAACTTTTTAATTCCGATTTTTGAGTTTCTTATTCGGTTTTGAAACAATTTGCTATCATAACCAAAGATATTAATCTCAGCTCTTTCCTTTATGCAGATGTTATACTTAAAAACAAATCAAGTACAAGGCTGAAGAATTCCCTAACTAAACTGAAAAACTGCTGTTATTCAGGCAATAACAAGCAAGGAAAAGAAGGAGTAGCTATAGTATCCAACACTAAATAAGAAGCTGATCTTTTCATCATCATCAAATACCTGACATGTACCCTCAAGGGGTGCACAGGATATGATAGTACTACATGAAAAATTTACATCATTACTAACTTCCTGTCTACAATTTTCCTCCAAATCAGTCAGTTACTTCTCAAGACTCCAACATTATCAGATCTTATATTTCTATCGTCTAAGGCACTTTGTACCGTATAAATCCAACTATATCTTGGTCTTCATCTGGGTCGTTTTCCTGCAAACCAGGTAGAGAACACTTGTTTTGGTAATCTTTCCTCGCCCATTCTGTTTAAGTGACCATACCACCTGAGATTAGCTCTGTTAACACATTCCTGGATGCTGACAATGTCAAGTTCTTTCCTAATATCCTCTTTTTTAATATGATATTGCCATTGATGCCATCTGTTCATCTCTAATCTTTCTCAGGACTCTCATATCTGTGGCCTCTAGTCTTTGGTCAAGTATTTTACTTCTGACTCAGTTCTCAGATTCATAAGTTAAAACGGGTTTGAACACTGTCTTGTATACAGCTAATTTAGTGTTCTGACTAATTTCTCTCTTATTCCATATGAATTTATTCATTTGACTTCCTACCATACCAGCTTTGTTGATTCTGTTGTCTATTTCTATTTTCTATTTAATTTACCATCTTTAGTAAAAATCTTGCCTAAGTAGCTGAAATGTTTTACTTATTCCACAGGTTCCCCGTTCACAACACAGTTGACATTTTCAACAATTTTACTTATTTTTATTGTTTTTGTCTTTTTAATGCTGACCTTCATACCATATCTATTACAACAGTTATTCAATTTAGTCAGGGAATCTTGCAAACTTATAGCAGATTTATTTAGAAGTATAACATCATCCACATAAAGCAAAGAGCTAACATTAATATCTCCAATTTTGAAATCATGTTTAATACCACTTTCCTTCATAATGTAATTCATGCAGATAATGAAATAACAGAGGGGATAATGTACTTCCTTGTCTCACACCAGATTTAACATTAAACCATCTTCCTGTACTTCCTTCAATTCTAACTGCTGACTTACAACTCAAATAAAGACTAAGTATCGCTTGATATAATGCCATTGACATCATATAACTGTAGTGTATTGAATAGCTTTTCTCTTGGCACCTTGTCATATGCCATTTCCAAATCGACAAAACTTAAATACAGATCTTTGTTATATTCCCATGATTTCTCCACTATTTGTCGTAAAGTGAAGATCTGATCCTGACAGGCTCTATTTGACCTGAATCCAGCTTGTTCTTCCACAATTCTAATCAACCATTTCTCAAGTATACTTGCATATATCTTACCAGGAACACAGAGTAGGGAAATACCTCTGTAATTCTCACATTCAGTTTTATTTTCCTTTTTATATATGGGTACTGTTAGAACTCTACTCCAATCATCTGGAATTTGTCCCTCTGCCCAGATCTTCTGAACCATGGAGTGCAACCACTGTAAGACTTTTATACCACCGTACTTCAGCATTTCTGGTCGAATATCATCTACTCCTGCTGCCTTTCCACATTTCAAGCTTTTGATGGCTTTTTCTACTTCAAGTATGGATATGTATTCCTGACTGCATGCCTGGTCAGTGTTTTTTATCACTGTGCTGTCATCACTGCTTATTTCATTTAGCAATTTTCAAAGTAATTACTCCATACTTCATGCATATCTTTTTCTCACATTTTCATGTCACCTTTATCATCTCTAACTCCTTTTACAGCACTCATTCCTCCATTTCTAAAGCTTATTCAACAGCCTCCAGAATATTTTGCCACATTCTTGATATTTACTTTCTATAATCTTGCCAAGGTCTTTCCCATGACTTTTGTTTAGCTAGTTCTACACACTGTTTAGCTTTCTTACATTTGTCTCTGTATTCTGTAAGAGTAAAAGCTGACTTATTTGCCAGGAACTTTTGATATGCTTTCTTCTTTTCCTTCACTGCCTCTGTAACTTCCTGTGTCCACCAGGGAGTTCTGATTTTTTTTATCCTTGCACACAACCTCACCACATGCCTCTCTGGCAGAATCAATCAATGTTTTCTTCAGAGTTTGCCACTGAATCTCCAAGGTTAGATTCCTGTTCTCAAACTCTTTCATTTTCTTTTCAATAATCTTTCTGTATTTTAGTCTGTAGTTCACATCTGAGAGCTGCTCAACTTTTTTTCGCTTTAAAACTTTCTTACATTTTATTCTTTTCAATATGAAATTCAATTTTATCCTGCTCAAGACTAAATAGTGATCACTTCCAATTTCAAATCCTCTGTACACTCTGGTGTCCTGCACCAGGGAGAAAACATCACTATCAGCAATAACATAGTCAATGAGACTTTTCTTATTCCTAGCCTCTTCTCTCCATGTCAATTTGTGCACATTTTTATGTTGGAACATGGTGTTAGTAATAACCAGTCCATGTCCTGAGCAGAAATCCAACAGATATTTGCCATTATTATTAGCTTTGCTCTTTTCTCCAAATTATCCCGAAATATTTTTATATGTCTGATCATTTCCTACTCTGCTATTTAGATCCCCAACAAGAACCAACTTTTCCTTTTTCAATGTGTCACTTGCTTTTTCTAAAGCATCAAAAAATTCCTCCATTTCTGCCTTAGTAGAACCTTCTGTGGGACAAAAGGCACAAATAAGTCTCATTGTACAATTCCCCATTCTGATATTTGCCCACATCACTCTACTTGAGACTGCCTGCCATTCAAGAAGATTAGCCTCGTATTTTGTGTTGAATACTATAACTACTCCTTTTCCTCGATTTTCATTGCCTGAATATAACATTTTGTATTTATTGCTTAGAAAGATCTCACCAGTTTCGTCTTTTTTGTTTTTCACCTCTATTATGTTGATCTAGTACTTATCTAATTACTCAGCTAGCTCCATTTCTTTGCCATTCAGGCTTCTTACGTTGATAGTACCGATCTTTAACTCGGGTGATGTTTTTTTTAGGGTGTGCTTTTAGATTTGTTCCAGTAGCTGACTTTTCGCTGTTCGCCCTGGTTAAAACAGTGCAAGCCTTGTTTAGCCGGGCGATGCCCCAGCCGGGATGAAATTTTGTCATGTTGTACCATCATTTTCTATATTGGTTTAAGCCAATAAGAATACAATTTGGTTGGCTAAATCCCAAATTGCCAGCCCATCCTCGTTCGTTCAGTATCCAGGTAGATTCCCAACAGGGTGCACCACAAGAAAGTGAGGATTGGACTTTAGGTCAGAAGCCCTGGTCGGTTCTCCACATTCCTTTAAAGGGTATGTGGAGGTCTCCTCTCAGTTATATAGCTTTGTCCCTTATAATGTCAGGCAATATCAAGTAGAGTGTTGTGGGCAAATATCAGAACAGGGAA
This sequence comes from Typopeltis vanoorti, assembly GCF_054136105.1. Classification (NCBI taxonomy): domain Eukaryota; kingdom Metazoa; phylum Arthropoda; class Arachnida; order Uropygi; family Thelyphonidae; genus Typopeltis; species Typopeltis vanoorti. The sequence goes on along the minus strand of NC_143550.1, from coordinate 62,097,091 downwards.
CTGGACAATCAGACTTATTTGTTCCTATGGTCCCACAGAAGGTTCTATAAAGGTATAAGTGGAGGAATTTTTTTGAGGCTTTAGAGAAAGCAACTGATACAATGAAAATGGAAAAGTTGGTCCTTGTTGGGAATCTAAATAGCAGACTAGGAAATGATTGTCAGACATACAAGAATATATTGGGAAAATTTGGAGAAAAGAGCAAATGTAATAATAATGGCAAATACCTATTGGACTCCTGCTTAGGACATGGACTGGTTATTACTAACACAATGTTCCAACATAAAAATGTGCACATATTCACAGGGACAAAAGATGAAAGGAATAAGGAAAGTCTCACTGAGATTATTATTGTTGACAGTGATGTTTTCTCACTGGTGTAGGACATCAAAGTATATAGAGGATTTGAAATTGGAAGTGATCAACCTTTAGTCTTGAGAAGAATAAAATTGAATTTCATATTGAAAAGAAGAACATGTAAGAAAGTTCTGAAGCAAATAAAACAGCTGAGCAGCTCTCAGATGTGAACTATAGACTAAAATACACAAACATTATTCAAGAAAAAATGAAGGTTTGAGAACAGGAACCCAACCTTGGATATTCAACGGCAAGCCTTGAAGAAAACATGGATTAAGTTAGAGAGGCATATGGTGAGGTTGTTTGCAAGGATAGAAAAATCAGAACTTCATGGTGGACACAGGAAAGAGACAGTGACGGAAAAGAGGTAAGCAGATCAAAAATTCCTGGCAAATAAGTCAGCTTTTGCTCTTACAGAATACAGAGACAAATGTAAGAAAGCTAAACACTGTTTAAACCTAGATAAACAATAGTTATGGAAAGACTTTGGAAAGAACATAGAAAAATAAATATCAGCAAGGTGGCAAAATATTCTGGAGGCTGTTGAAAAAGTACTGTAAAAGAAATTAGAGATGATAAAGGTGACATGAAAACTGGAGGAAAAGATATCCTTGATGTATGGTGTAATTACTTCGAAAAATTACTAAATGAAATGAGCAGTAACAGCACAGTAGTAAAAGACACTCAACAGGCATGCAATCAGAAATACATCAAAAACCTGAAATCTAGAAAGGCAGCTGGAATAGACGATATTCGACAAGAAATGCTCAAGTATGGAGGTATACAAGTCTTAAAGTGGCTGCACTCCATAGTTCAGAAGATCTGGACACAGGGATGAATTCCAGATGATTGGAGTAGAGCTCTCATAGTACCTATATATAAAAAGGGAAATAAAATTGAATGTGAGAATTACAGAGATATTTCTCTACTGAGTGTTCCTGGTAAGATTTATGCAAGCATACTTGAGAAACAATTGAGTTGGATTGTTGAAGGGAAGCTTGGTGAAGAACAAGATAGATTCAGGCCAAATAGAGGCTGTCAGGATCAAATTTCCACTTTACGACAAATAATTGAGAAATCATGGGAATATAGCAAAGATCTGTATTTAAGTTTTGTAGATCTGGAAAAGGCATATAACAAGGTGCCAAGAGAAAAGCTATTCAAAAAATGCTACAGTTGTATGGTGTCAATGGGGCATTATATCAAACAATACTTAGTCTTTATTTGAGTTGTAAGTCAGCAGTTAGAATTGAAGGAAGTACAGGAAGATGGCTTGATGTTTAGATCAAGTCTGATTCCCTAATTAAATTGAATAATGGTTAGATTTGGTATAATAAGACATGTGCACATGCAATAACAAGTCAAAGACAATGAAAATAGTCAGAAACATTGAAAATATCAACTGCATTGTGAATGGAGAACCTACAGAACAAGTAAAAAATTTCAGCTACCTAGGCACAATTTTTAGTGATGATGGTAAATTAAATATGGAAATAGACAACAAAATCAGCAAAGCTGGTATGGTAGGAAGTCAACTGAATAAATTTATATGGAATAAGAGAGAAATTAGTCAAAACAAATTAACTGTATAGAAGACTGTGTTCAAACCAATTTTAACTTATGGATTTCAGAACTGGGTTACAAATAAAACACTTGACCAAAGACTAGAGATAGGAGAATTCTGAGAAAGATCATGAGCATGAACAGATTGAATCAGTGGCAATATCATATTAAAAATGAGGATATTAGGAAAGAACTTGACACTGTTAGCATCCAGGAATGTGTTAGCCAAGCTAATTTCAGGTGGTATGGTCACTTAAACAGAATGGGAGAGGAAAGATTAGCAAAACAAGAATTCGCTGTTGGGTTGGCAAAAGACCCAGAGGAAGACCAAGATATAGATTGACTGACAGAGTAAAAATGCCTTAGAAGATAGAAATATAAGATCCGATATTGCTTGGGTCTTGACAGGTAACAGGTGGATTTGGAGGAAAATTGTAGATAGGAAGTTAGTAATGATGTAAGTTTTTCATGTAGTACTACATATCCTGTACACCCCCTCTTGAGGGTACATGTCAGGAATTTGATGATGCGGTCTACTCACAGTTGACATGCTTCACCTTCATTACTTACTGTAGTGCCTGCGTGCATGTGTCTTATATTTTGTTCCCTAATGATGGCAATTTGATGTTGCTGGAAGCATTAATTAAATTTATTTAAGTTAACCTTTGTCTACGTTGAAATTTCTACTGTTATAATTAAGCAAAAGCTTCATAAAAATTATCTTGAATGCAAATGTCTTAAACTTATCACATATGATTATTGCATTTATATTAACTAGTAATTACTAGATAAATACGATTACTAGATCTATGATGTATAATTACTAATGAAATATAGATGCACTGTAATTATTTTAATATTACTAAGTCCTTATAGGATCTTATCGTAAAGAATAACTTTCATTACATTACAATAATACTGAATCATATAATTAAAGTATGAATAGAAGTATAACAAACCTGCATCAAATTTATTCAAATCATAAATACGGAGATTCTTTTCATTACTGCCAGTAAGTAATTTGTCATTATCATGACTGAAATCTACACTTCTTACAATATGAGGATGTTGGAAATTATGCAGTTCCTCTCCACTGACAGCATCCCACAACTAAATAATAAAATGAAATATATAACAGGGAATAACATTGAGATAATCTACAAAACAATTATTTTACATAAAAGTAATGCTTTTAAAAAATGAGAAAGATTACGAGAGAGAGTTACTTTCTGACATTTCTTGATAGCCTATATTAAAACTTGCGTTTATTTTCTTATAACCTCTTTTGTATATTAATCTTAGCATTATCAAATAAAAGGTTTAACTGGAAACCCACGGTGATGAGACAATGAAATTATGGATACCAATTTTGATCCTCTTAACCATGTTGCTGTCAAATATGGATAAAATACGGAATTCCTCTACATTTCATATCCATCATATATTTCAATGTAATATCAGTGGCATTACAATTTTAATATGTACTTCGCATCCATGATAACCTGGACGTATATATATGTCTTTGGCCGGTTGGGTGGTTAATCAGTACCAATTTGCTTGAGAATCATCATTTTTTGTTACAACCATAAAGAGAATAGCAGATGACAGTCAAACAACTGCTATTTCATGACTAATTCCGAACTGGTCTATTTTTAAGGTCTCTGATTTGATTGGTTTTTTTCATCTGCTGAAACAATCCTGACTATATATTACAACTCTTCAACCCCAACAGCTTGGGTTGAAGAGTTATAATTTTTTCCTTTTCCTGGCATGCTTTCAACTTTTATTGGCAAAGCATATACAACCTGCTCTCCAACCAAACAATCATAGATGGTAATGAATGTAAAAGGTGAATTTCAATGCACAGAGGAAGGACCACCACCAAACTAACATGAATGGTCCTCAACAAAAGAAACACGTGCCTTGATTGAGAGAACAGAGAAAAACATAAGAAAGCCAACTTATGTTAAAAAGCAGCTCAAGATAATGGGAAGACTTGGGGAAAAAATACATAAGGTAAGTAGCAAAATATTCTAAAGGTTATTGAAAAGATGCTTAGAAACAAAGAAGAGGATGAAGGAATTGGGGATGAAGCTAACAAAAACTGAAAGATATTCTGGATATCAGGAGTAATTACTCTGAATAAATGTACTGGTCACACAAATTAAAGCTGTTTTTTTTTTCTCCCCTGTAACTGAGTGAAGTGATTTAATTTTTTGAAGTATTAACAACAAACCAGGAAAAAAATAATAATTGTTTTTACTTGTTAATAATACCATAAAGAGCTCTTATGAATAACTAATACCTATCTGTGTGCATGTATGAATGTATGTGTGTGTGTATATATATATATCAGTGGCATTGCATGCCCATTTTGGTTGGGTGTGTTGTCACATGACTTATGCAACCCGCACAAAATTCACATCAATTTGACTGTAAGATTGCATCTTTATCGATGTATGAAAGTTTTAAGAGTGCATAGCGCATCAGCACTAATCTTAGTTAATTCAATGTAATTAATTATAGGATAACTTTGAATACTTTATCAATTAATTAGAACCAAATATGCACTGAGTAGGAGACAATGTATTTGTTTTAAGATATATTAGAAAACAATAATGAAGGAGAATGCTATATTTGGTTGGTAAGTTTGAAGAAGTCAAAGGTGTATATATAATAGTGAATTTGGAAGAGGATGAAGAGACTTACCTCCTTTGACTACAACCATACAATCCCCAAAAGCTCTGGCAGAAAACAGGACATCCAGTAGATTATCAACACTGTTTCCCATTGTAAATATGGGCAAAAAAGTCAAATTATTTATAGAAAATAATATTAAAAACTTATCTATATCCATGTCCTGAACACATCAGTTCACACTTCATGCACACAAAACAGATGAAACTCAGAAAACAAAAACAGAAACTCATGATAAATGACAACACCCTGCCTCACCTTCTGGGTGGTTTTAAACCACTGGAACACTAAGAATTTGACCCAATGCACCATCTGTATGGCTGTTCAAAGGTGTCCAATATTTGTGACCGCATACCCGGGCTATAACGTGAATATGATGCAACGTTTACGCATCAAAAAGTGTCCTCTTCATGAAGCATTAGTATATTGTGGTGTTTGATTTTAGGAATCACATAAAGCCAGGAAACAACTAGAGGGTCTTTAACAGGAATAAATGCAAAAGTATATCAGTTATATTGCTATCCCATGGGTGTACACCTCATACACACACACACACACACCCTGAATATACACCTCTGCCGTGTGTCACATTTTTTTTAAAAAAAAGAAGGGATGTGTTTTTCACATATTTTGAAATATTTTATCAAGAATTAGTAAAATATGAACATTTTAAATTATCATCAAATACCTGGTATATACACTCAAGGGCCTCATGTCTTGAATTTATGGATTATGAGAAAATCTTCAATTTGGTAACAACTTAAAAATACCCGAGATATTATAAATTGCAAGCAGAGGAGCCATATGTAAAGACCATCAAATCAGCATATACCTTACAATAACGTGACCAATTTTTTTACAATGAAAAGGAGGACGAAAAAATTTAAGAAAAAAGTACAACATAAGTAAATGAAACATTTTATTAATTTAAACAAAAATACACTAATTATGCTTACTTACATCCCTTTTTTATTTAATTAAACGAGTATTTTTCCATTGAATGAATATTTTTTGTCAATATATCATTTTCTAACAACATATTGGAAATTTCGGAGCAAGAAATATCCTTCATATTGAATTTTACAGTAAGTGCTGCAGCTAGAGTATCAACATTCAATCTTGATTTCTCACTTGTCCAAAAATCATTACCAATTGAAAAAACTCTTTCAACTGCTGCTGCATTAGTTCCAGGGCAGCACAACGTAAATTCAACAAGAATAACTAAATTTTCATATGAAATGTGTTCATTTTTGAAATGGTTAAATATTTCCGCCCATCTTTTATCAATTTAAACATGTTGATTTTCCCATTGTTCTAATTTATCAGAATTTAAATATACATTCAGTCTTCTAATTTCTTCAAACAGACAATTATCATCGATTTTAATATCAGGCATTTCTTTCGATAAAAACTCAACACAATTTTCAATATCTGCCCAATTTACTTGCGATGAAGTCAAAAAACACCATTGAAAACTGTTATTTCCTGTGATATTTGTTTCAGACCATTCTTCGACATATTGGAAACATATTTGGTAAAAATTTTGCACTTCTTTGGTAAACTTTTCTGTTATGCCCGGATTTGATTCCTCTAAGTTTGACAATTTCCTTTTTATTATTAAAGAAATAAATTTTTCTTCAAATCGTGATTTATATTGAAGGACAAAATCGTTCAAAATAAGACTAACTTCTGTAGCTGAAATATGTTCACCTTCAATCTTTTGAATCGTTTTGTGGAAAATAGATACCTGATTATGTACAAAATACATTAATATCTCCGATAATTCATAATTGAAAAAAAGATTCCAGAATTTTTGGACATTTGTCTAAACTTAAAAAATATGAACGGAGAGGCTCAAATAATTGTAAAACACGTTCTATAGCAGGTGTTAGAGCGAGCCATCTAACTTTTGAATATCCTAAAAGTTTTTTGTATTCAACATTTGCGTCTTCACAAAATTGTTTTAAAGTAGCCACATGAACAGTAAAACGACTAAAATACAAATAAATTGTCGTTATTATTATTTCTACATCAATTGGCATGGCACATGACGCTGTGTTGATTGCATTTGACAAAATATGTGCATTACAACCTATTCCTAGTATTTTCTTTTGGAGTAAATCTTGTAATTTTACATAGACATTATTCACTCCTTTGCGTCTTCGCCCACCAAAATTTGTATTTGTATTATCAGCTGTTAGTGCAACAACTTTAGATTTCAAATTGTTTTCATTTATTACTCTGCATAGGTGGTTTGACAAAATTTCAGCAGTTTCGCCTTCAATGGATTCTAAATTTAAAATTTTTACTTGAATGCCCTTGGTAACGTTATAATACCTTACTAGTATTGGATACAATTTGGTTTCATTATGATTTGATGCATCAGATAAAACCGTTACAAATGCTGCATTTTTCAATTTTTCAAGTCTTCTGCAAGTATTTTATCACAGTAATTTTTAAATACTGATTTAATAATAGCCTCACATTTTGTCCTGGCACATGAAAATTTAGCATTGTGAAAGTTTTTCAATAATTTAGTTGTACAATCCATACTACGAAAACTTTGATTGTGAATTATGGTATGAAATGCAAATGTTCCCTCCATTACAGCTAACTGTTTTTCATCTTCAGAATAATTAGAAGTTTTAAAAAAATAGGTTACTTTACTACTGGAAGCTGATGCATCTAATGATTGCTTATGTTTGTTGGTGTTCAAGTGTTTCGTTATAGCTGCTCTGCCTCCAACTGCAATACAAAATTCTCCTCTGCAAATATTACAGAAAACAATGTTGTCACTCTTTGATATGAGGAGTGGAAATTCCTTTCTCAACTGATCGTTGAAATGGCATAATTCTTGATATAAAAGTTGTAGAAAACAAAACAAATATTGCTTCAATTTTAGCATACAGTAATTTACTTTTAACTAAAGTAGTCTTTTAGTGTTCGTTGAACCATCCTTTCTTCTTTGTCTCTTCAAGTACTAGATCTCTGTAGAATTTGATGGCATTATTGAGACTTTGTCTCATTTTGATGCTGCTTCTTTCCAAATTCAGGTCGGCATTTATGAGAAAGTCGGAAGCTTTCATCGATTTTTCTCACAAAAGTTGAAAGGCCAGCAAAGGAAAATTCTTCAACCATGACATCAGTGGGATCATCTTCGTCTTCTTCTGCTTCATAGGCTCGTTGTTGTTCCAACTCCAAAAAGGGTTTCATCATCCAGATCATTTGAATGAGAATCAATACATTCATTCATATTGTTACAATCTAAACTTGTAAAACCAAGATCTTTACCGTCTGCACAATTTCTGTTGAGATTTCCTCTTTCTGTGTTGCAAAGGCAACAAAGTCCTTTGAACAATGCGGCAAGATATTATGCCATTCAGCTCTCATGTTGCTTTGAGTCACCTCTTGCCAAGATTCATAAATATTTTGAATGGCATCTTTGATGTTAAATTTCTTCCAAAATTAACTCAAAGTCCAAGAATCTTCTGCTGCTGCAGCTTTAATAGCTTGAGCAAAAGTTCGTCTTAAACAGTAAGCCTTGAAAGTGAAGATAACACCTTGATCCACCAGCTGCAGAATTAATGTTGTGTTTGGAGGGAAAAAATGAATCTTGACATTCTCATCTAAGTCAGTCAATAGAGTTGGATGGCCTCGCATATTGTCTAATAAAAGTAAAATTTTGAAAGGAATATCATTCTTTTTACAATGGCTTTTAACTTCAGGGCAAAAACAAGTTTTAAACCAGTCTTCGAAAATTGAACGAGTCACCCACGCTTTTCTATTTGAACACCAATGAACAGGTACACTGTTCTTTGTAAAGCCCTTAAGAGTTCTTGGGTTTTCCGCTCTGTACACTAACAGTGGCCTTCATTTAAATCACCTGATGCATTACCTCCTAGTAGAAGTGTCAATCAGTCTTTTGACACTTTATACCCAGCTTGTGCATTTTCCTTCTCTGCTAGAAATGTGCGTGATGGCATTCTTTTCCAGAACAAGCCAGTCTCGTCAGCATTAAAAATTTGATCATCTGTGTAGCCTTCCTTCTCAATAAGCTCCTTCAATTCACTGGAAAATAATTCTGCAGTTTTAGTGTAAGCACTTGCACCTTGGATTCTTACGTTATGGAGTCCCATACGCTTTTTGAAATTGTAGAACCACCCACGACTTGCTATAAAAGTTTCACTGGTTGTACCTCCTTCATTTTCACTTTCATTTTCTTTTATTTTGTCATATAGACTTGTTGCTTTTGCCTGGATTATCATTTGACTCAAAGGAATCTTTTTCTGATTACAATCTTCAATCCAGATCATTAGTAGGCGTTCCATATTTTCCATTGTAGATGATCGAGTTCTCGTGATCACTTTTGACATATAAGAAGCAGTGCTCATTCCATGTTGTTTAATCTTTTCTTTACTCTGAATAACTGTTCGTACAGATGACTCGTTCATTGAATTCTCATGTGCTATTTTAGCAAACGAAGTGCCATTCTCATGACATTTTATAATTTCAAGTTTCTTCTCTAATGTCAACCACTTGCATTTTTTTGTTACTCCAACAGTGTCTTCTTTGTTTTGTCTCTTTTCACTCATACTTAAATAATACAAAAATATTAAAACTAATATTAATGTGAATAATAAAATGCCACGGGGAAAGAATGTGTCTACGTGAGAGCCAATGGAATAACTACTGCACAAACGTGGCTCTCGACTGTCACTTGCAGCACCCTGGAGTCGCCAGTCAGTGTTGACAATGCTAATGTAATAATAAAACCCGCGTTAGACCAAAACCTGCGTTGTTCAAAACCGCACTATACAAGGTATTCCTGTACAAGTACATAGTATAATGCAATGCACATATCCCTAAGGCAATTAATATGAAATTATTAGTCTCTATATACAAGTAGCCTAGTCATGAAGTGACTTCATGTGCAAACTTTGTTTACACTTGGATAAAGGATGAAACCAAGAATATAATTTCTTAGCATCTTTAATTTTTTATATCCTGTCCTGTAAGGTGTCTTTTCCCTCCAGGAGATTGACTAACTTGTGCCTCCACCATCTCTACCAAAAAAAAAAAACTTTCAACATAGGTACAAATCCTTTGTTTTTTTGTACAAATCCATCTCATTTATCTGGTAAAGAACAAAAAAAAAAGAAATTTGAATACAACAGATTATAAATCAAGTAGTAACAATGAAAAGCTCTTATATGCAGTTGCATGTATGCCACTTTTCAATCTATAACATTACCTGAAAACACACTTGTTGTTAGCAGCCAACAGTCTTGTTTTTTTCCTCCAAATTTTCCCAAAACAATGTCTGGTATTCGTTTTCTACTCTATGTTTAGATCTCCAAAAAGAGGTCTGTCAGTTGCATTTTCAAATGATTCAAAAATTATTTGTCTTCTTTAATAGAACTGCCAAAACAGAAGAATAGACACGAATAAGTCTCACTATCCAATTCCTTATTTTGGTGTTTGCCCACATCACTACTTGAAATTCGTTACTAATTAAAAAAAGTTATCATGTTTAGCATAGAATATTACAGCTGCCCCTTCCTTTCCCAGATTATTGCCTGAATATAACATCTAATTGTAATTCAGAAGAAGCTTACCTGCTTTTTTTTTTTGCCTTTATTTCAGCAACACCAATTATGCCAATGCAGTATTTCTCTAATTCTTCTACCAGTTTTCCACTTATTTTTCACTGATATTTCTTATATTGATGACACCTATCTTGAATTCTGCTGATGATCAGTTTGGGTTTGTTTCAGTAACTGACTTGTTTCCAGACAAAACTTTTAAACCTTGTTTAACCAGACAATGCCCAGGAGGTATGATATTTCATCATCACCACGTTTTGTTTTAGAATTTAGTCAACTAAATCCCAAACTGCCAGCCCATCCTCATTTATTCAGTATCCAGGTAGATATCAACTTTAGGTGCATGACAAGAAGGCAAGCATACGACATTAGATCAGAAGCCTTACAGTTCTCTGCATTCCTTAAAAGGAATGGAAGCCTCTCAGTTATCTAGCTCATATTCCCCTGAAACCATTTCTTATAACCAAACCATTATCAGCTGAATCTGGAACCATTTTTGGCATATGAACCAGAGACAATTTTGTTTTGTTCATCAAACAATTAATATATTCAACTGAAATGACTTAATTTTAAGAAGGATTCTAAATACTAAATTTCAATAAACTGCATCGTCAGAAAAGAAAAATTGTTTGATAAATTTAGAAATAAAAAATGGTCCACTAATTTTAAAAAACTATCAATATATCTTTATCCCAAGGTTGAAAATAACTGTACTATAAAGAATGATTATTAAATATTATTATTACGGGCAGCTCCAAATATACACTGGGTAAGCAGACGGTTATTGGAAAAATTGGTTATATATACAATTTGTTCAAAGCTGAATTATCAATTATTGATATTTTGTTGTTTTTGCAAGAATTATGGTAAATTTGTGGTTCTTTCATGAAAATTTGATGACTGAAATATGTTACAGCACAGTTTGTGAAACTGCAGCTTGTTTTTCCTTTATGTACTGTAGACTTTGTTTTGCCTAATTTTACCACTAGAAATGGTCTTAAATATCAAATTAAAGAAATTCAAGTTGGAGAAATCCTAAATATCAAGTTTCTCTAACTTGAATCAAGTGAGGTATTCCACCAAATTTTGTCAATAAAAATAATACAATTGCAACCAAAACTGAACTGCACAAATATATTCTAGTGAACATCCTAAAGATTACTAAACTGCATACAGCAAGAAAAATAATTATTACTATACATAATTGAAAAATATTCAGTCCCCTTGTATTCCTGAATATAGTTCAAATGAAAACAAAAAATGAGACAAAGAAATTTTTGTAAGAATTCCAATTACCAATGAAAACTCTTTCTTACAGAGTTCAGAAATTAATCTAATAGGCTTATACATCCTATAAAGCACCTAAAAATGGACCCATTTCTGTAGCAAAGCTACCTCGTTGCACCACGATTGTTCTGCAAGTTACATTCGAGTAAATACGGTACTCTGAAACCGTATTTACTCGAATGTAACTTGCAGAACAATCGTGGTGCAAGATATATGGGGGGATTTTCAGAAAAAACTAAATTGACATTTATAATTAACTCCTCAGTATTCATTATAAGTTATAACTGTTCACATTATTTATAAAATGAATGCATTTAAATTTTAATTATCATTATTTATGTGATCAGCTACTCACATTCATCGAGCAATATATTTAAATCTTTAGTAGCAATGCTTCTGTGATTAAATTAAAACAGTTTCATTATTGCTTGTCATTTTATTATTTCGGAATCATAAGTTCCCATTTTTAAAAAACTGAAAATGGGTATGACTTACAAAGAATCTCCTATTCACTATCATTACTTCCAGTCTCGAGAGTGGTTTCCTCGTGTGCGTTCTCAGGGTAACTACCCAAATATCATTTTCATTCCCATTGAGGGTATTAGATGCCAGTTTTTAAAAAAACTCTTGGCAATTATTTCTGGCAAAATCATGTCCCAAGCTCTCAAAATCCAGTTGTATAACAGTTCTAATGATGGTCTCTTAATCTTCCTTGTCGAAGTCAGGTCATAGCCACTGGTTGCCATCCACTCTGTATAGAATTTCTGTACGTAGTCCTTGAATGGTTTGTTGACCCAAAAATTCAAAGGCTGTAGACAACATGTAAGTAGACTATCAGGAATAATGGTCACATAGGTCACATCCAAAAGTTTTTTACTATTTCAGTTTTTATTATTACTATTTTGTAACTATTTATTAAATGCTCTTCAACCAAATTCCAAAATATCTGAAACTGCCATAAAAATATTCACTATTTCTTAAAGTTTTAAACTTTCTTCCACGTGCAAGGTTTAATTTTTTTCTTTCGAAACCTTTTAATTTCTTTTTTTTTCGTAAAGTACACAAGGGTGAGTTATATTCAAGTAAATAAGGTAATAATTTTCAATTTAGAAAAAAATATCACCTTTTAATATATTTTTATGTGAATCCCACCCAGAATTGGTTGTAAATCCCTCTCGGTACATTACTACAGATGGACTACAGTTTGGATAAACTGGAAACCCTGTTCTATTACCAATAAATCTAGTAATTGGATAATCAAAGGCAGTCACAAATACTCCTGCCCAGAGGAATTTGAACCTACTAAAGAGTATTCAACCAACAAGGCTGGCAACTGTAACAGAAATAATAAAGATTGCCAGTTAGTTGCATTTATCAACTGAAAAATATCAGTTCCATGACAAATAAAAAATATGATGTCATAATGTGTTCGATTGTCTGTAAAAATACTAGTGGGCAGTAGATGGCATTGGTTTAGATAATGTGGTTTGTTGTAGTTAGTGGAGACAGTTGTAGAGTAGGTGCCCTCCCTCGATGAGTCTTTGGACTCCATGGAGGTGTCACATAATAATAATGTATCTCAACAGCTTACCTACCTTTGCTGTAAAATCTGCTGCTCCAGTGGCGGCTTTGCTGGCATCTTTATTTAAAGCCACACCCCAGACTGCACCCTTATGTCCAACAAAGGTTCCAATCCAATCCCCTGTATCACCTTGACGTAGCATAGGTTTCCCATCTAACAGAACATAACAAGAAAACATATGAACATTTTCATCAGAATATTTAGAAAATATTATATGCAATGAATTTATAAGGTACTACTGCAAATTACATAAAACTTTATTCAGTGGAGAAAAATCCCCAAGAAAGTACACTCCGGTGGTCAGACTCAATCCATCATTAGGGTATCCTATTAGTTATCGGTGCTTTTCACACAAAGAGAAAGACTGGAACTGAAAAAATATGAAATTGTATTTGTGCAAATTAATACACCAAAATTTATCTGCAGTTTAAATTTCCCCTAGAATGAATAAATTGAGGGAAAAATTTTTTTTTCTTTTTTAATTAATGCTGTATAATGCCATCAGATTTCATTTATAGTATAGTTTTAATTCAGTGTACATTTGGTTGGAATGCTTATTTTTTTATTTTATACATCGACATATTAAGTGATGCATATAACAGTGCAGGCACTTAGCCCTTCGTTCAGTTTTGACGTGAAGAATTTCATAAATGTAGCGCATGTGAAATACACTCATTGACAAGTGCAAGTAATTTGTGGCAAAAAGGAGATAATGGTGGCAGAATGTCCAAAATGGATGCTAATTAAGCAGACTGGGGAATAAGAGGTATTGAATGAGAGCATTCAGACTGAATAAGTTAAACTAGTGAATGGAGGGAAAAGGGGAGCTTGATTAAGTGTGTAACGGAAAGCTATCCGATGCTTCTGAAGTGCTATAAGTACTGTGCATTATGGGATACTGAGGCAATCAGATGTGAAGTAACATGGAATTCCTTGTTAATATTCTTGCCTGTCATGCAGGAGACTGGGGTTCAATTCCCTGGTGGGAAAGAAAATTTTTTACAAGAATCTGGTAGGGAAGCAAAAGCAATGTCTGGATCAGATCTCAGCTCTCAAAGGTCACAAGGAAGTCAAAAGCAGGAAAACACTTTTTCATAAAGGATGCTCCTGGATAAGTAGCAAATTATTGCCAAATCAGCATATTAGGAGTGGTGGTCAAGGTATTGGAGAGCTGGTTAAAAGAAAAAATTCAGGAAGGGGTGATCTTAACATAGTGGGAACTAAATGTAGTCTAAATGTTCATCATGACACAAATGGCTACAGATCTGTCTGGCAAAACTATGATAATCCACACCAGCAAGGAATTTGTTACACTCCACAGTGGTCTGAAGGCAGAAGTTTATCTTTAACTAGGCCTAGAAAAGTAGATATCTTGTTGACAGGATGGAAGGATTCTTGTAGGCCAGGGGTTTTCAACGTTCAGACAGTGCGGGCCACTAAGCTATACTGTGGTATTTAGAATTGTAAGATGCTTTCCAGGTTCACAAGGAATACTGAGCATTTGATGCTTTACATAAAATCCTATAAAAATAAACAAACTCAGCTTTAAGAGCATAGATAGGAGTTGGGTTCATGATAAGTAAATACAATCAATACTTAAAAAAAGATAATTTAATGAAGAAAACATTCATTTTTTACAATGTCAATAGGAAACTTGACAGTGCTTTTCCTTGAGCAGTTTGTCAATGTTGGCATCAATGTTGGAAGTCGCTATGTGCAGAGTATTCTCTAGATGATGGTCGGTAATCTCAGTTCTTGTCTTGGACTTCGCATGCTTCATTCTGGAGAATGAACTGCTCACATTAAGTATGTGTTTCCTAACAAAGCGCACATCTTCAAAGCATGTCGGCGAAGATTAGAGAATGTGTCCTCAGAAACGTAGTCTTTGTAAAATGTAAGCAGGGGCACATTGAATAATTTTTCTATCAAAGAAGAGTTGTTTTGGAGTTGAAAGAAGCTCCATTTGTACTGAGCCTGGCATTTCGGCAGCATTGACACTGAACGGCATTTTGAAAATAAATCTAAAGAAGACTGCTTGGTTACGAAAATCACTAAATCTCTCTTCAAACTCACTTTGGAACACAGCTAATTTTGTAGCGTATTCATCAAGAGACAGACAGTTGGACTCAGTGAGAAGCTGAAAACGAGTTGTCGTTTTTTGCTAGTTGTGCCTCCCAAAGTATGAGCTTGGGCACAAAGACTTTGATGTGATCAAACAGAGTTGTGCACCAGTTGATCTTTGGATTGTAGCCACATATTGAGGTCATTCATATGCAACGATATGTCGGTCACAAAGGCAAAGTTTATCATCCACTTCAGATCTTTGAATTCCACAATTGTCTTCCCCTTGGTTTGCATGAACTACTGTATTTCACTCCTCAAGTCAAAGAGCATTTTAAGAACGTTCCCTCTGCTCAACCAACGCACACCACTATAATAAACCACATCGCCATGATCCGCTTTGCACTCTTGGGTCAAAAACACTTGGAAATAACAACAATTCAATCCTCTTGCTCTAATAATGTTGATGGCAGTAACAATAACTTCCATGACATTCTCAAATCCAATAGTTTTCGTGCACAAATTCTCCTGGTGGATTAAACAGTGGTAATGGACGAAATCTTTTCCTTCTAGTTCCGGTTCTTTCCATAGCAGCGCAACAAACAATTAGTTCTTTCCCGCCATAGCAGGGGCACCATCAGTTACCACACCCTCGAGGAAGGTTAAGCTGAGGTCGAAATGTTGGAGCATTTTCTTGGCGGCTTCAAGAATATCAGTGCCTTTCGTCATTCCCTTCATAAGAACGAGCACCAGCAGTTCTTCTGTCAGAGTGCATTGTTGATCAATGCCATGAACAAAGATAGCGAGTTGTGTTGTATCCTTCACATCTGTGCTCTCATCTAAAGCAAGTGAATATGACAAATTCGGACGACCATTTTTTTAAAGTTCCTTCAATGTCATTGGGAAGTTCTTCGACACGTTGTGCTACAGTTACCCCAGACAAACTTGGTATTTTAAACACTTCCTTATTATTTGGGCATAGAATATCCCCAGCAGTGATGAGACATTATTTCACAAACTCACCGTCCCAGAAGGTTTTTGATTTTTTAGCAATTTTTTCAGCTATTACATAACCTAATTTGACACACGCTTCGCTCCTCTCTTCCCTCTACCTTTTAAATGTATCCTACTGGCATTTTAAATCAATCTGGAGACGGTTCACTTTGTCCACACAAAGCCACCCTTGAAGGTGATTAAAATTGGATGCATGCTTTGTATCATAGTGTCGTTTTATATTGTATTCTTTTGATACTGACTCACGACAAATTAAACTCACTGTCTTATTGTCGATCGGCACAAAAAAGTACAAATTGGTCCACTTTTCATTAAAAAACTGACAAGAATCACTTGATTTATGCTTTTTACTCGTAGACGCCATAGTGATGGAAGGTGAACCCAAAAAATGATCCAAAATGGCCATGTAACGGTTATTATCCACAGAATATGTCTCACACTAATGAAAAAAAGTCTGGCAATATAAAACCACAATAGGCTATGGCTGACACGACGAACCTGCGTGCACTTAGACACAAATATCACACTGTTCACGACTGACTGTGGATTAGACTTGTATTTATATGAAAATAATGAAGTATCGAGAACCTTCGAGATGTACCTGGCACTAGACAGTGTACCCGAATGAACTACTGCTTCAGCCATCTACCTGCAATGTTAGTACTAGTACTTAAGTGCCGCTCGACACTGGTAGATGGCTGAAGAAGCAGGTCTATTTAATATTTATTTTTATAGGATTTTATGTCAAGTATCAAATGAACAGTGTTCCTTGTGAATCTGGAAAGCACCTTACAATTCTAAATACCACAGTATAGCTTAGTAGCTCATGAGCTTCATTGAAATTATTTTTTATTTAATTGCGTTTTAATGTTAAGTAGTTATTTTTTCAAAATGGCTGGCACAAGTGGACTGCAGGCCATGCATTGAAGACCCCTGTTGTAGGCCAATGGATTTAAGTAGTTTGGCTATACCTTCTGAGATACCTTTAACACAGGTGATGGTGACACAACAGACCATCTCTATATCAGAATTTTGATGAGAGGCAGATTACAAGGAAACTGTAATTATCTTGTCGACATATGATTTGGTAAAAGCCATTAGTTAGGAAGGTGGACTTGATATAATTTATTACTTGGAAGAGAAACAATTCAGTGGAGCAAAGAAAGTGATGAACATTTAGACTTCATTAACTAAGCCTAGAAAAGTAGATATCTTGTTGACAGGATGGAAGTATTCTTGTAGGCCAATGGATTTAAGTAGTTTGGCTATACCTTCTGAGATGCCAGGAATAGAGCATGCTATCACCAGCAGACAGAGTTCATAGGAAGAAAAATAAGTTCTCCATAAAAGTAATATCTTGGAATATTTATGCAGAAAGAGTTATGAGGCCTTGAACATCAATTGAATCTCAACAGAAATGATGGACTTAAATTATTCAACTCATGGAAAATAGTTCTTCACAAATTCCAAAATTAACTTAAATTCTGGTGGGTGGGTTGGTATGTGTATTAATAAATCTTGTTAAAGTTATGTTTTACTAGAACCTTAATATAATAAGACCATGATACTCCATATGTACGTGCAATTCACACATCATTGTGGAACATACTGGTTTCTGTTCTTGTTTAATTTGAAAGTCATACTGAAAATGTCCTTGATGCCAGGGTGAAATTTTATACTAATAAAAATATATACATATATTTTAATATTTTTTTAAATTTAATTAATAGTTAAAATTTAAATTTAATAAATATATAAGGTAAATCCATTTTATGTTATTAATTATATCTTACATTCCTATATGTCAAGTTATTAGGGATAAAAGATTCAAAAAGGAATATAATTTGTTGAGTATAATTACTTTGTAAATAAGTAGAAGAAAAAAAAACATGCTGCAGTGTATTTGATTAAAAATTCTGAAAATCCTGGTTGGTCAAGTGATTAGAGCATCTACTCTCCAACCAACAAGTTGTGGATTAAAATTCCACCATGGACATGGATGCTGACGATTGTCATTGTGTAGTAGATAAATTTCCTCATTTAATGTGAGACCAGTGCCCTGTTACTGATCTAGAAACTCGGCTCTAGACACCAAACATGAAAAAAAAGTTCCATGTTTCGTCTCTAAAGCAGGGTTTCCAGATCAACTAAAAAAATAAATGAAAATACAAGAAAAATTTAAAAATTACTAAAAACGGGGGGTGGGATCTTAACCCACACACTTTGCTAATATACTTTAGGATTACAACCTTTCATTCGTGGGAGTAACAAAAATTACCATGACAAGAATTTACTAGTGGAGAAGTTTTGCATGGTCAAACTGTGGAGTTGCCTTTTTTTTTTTCTTTTTTTTCTTTTTATGCATACTTGACCACAAATGGCAGTTAGTCTATAGCAGACTACTATTAATAACAAGAGTAGAAGAAGGGTTAAATATGTGAAATCCTGCTCTAAAGACCAAATAACTTTTTCAAGTCACTTCAGGCCTCCAATAAATTGGTAATTGTGGTCTTACATTGGGCAATGAAATTCTCCACTTCCACCTAAATACATCCAACAACACATCCGTGCCCAAAGTCAAATTCAAACTTATAGTTTGTTGTTTGGAGAGCAGAAATAAAATGAGAAAATAAGCTGATGCATTTAGTTTTTCTCAGTTTGTTATTGATCTTATTCTCATTCTGAGGATATGAACCTTGGTTCATAAAATTAGCTTCATTTCATTTCTGATAACTAGGAAGGAATCTTTATTAAGTTTCTAGAGCATTCTACTCAAAATGCTACTTACCTATATAACTGCTAACACTATAAATCCCAAACCTTCCCAATCTTAGAATATGGTTCCTACTTTTGGACTGTTGCACTAAAAATCTCCCTTAAAATGTTCAATGCAAGCAGGACAAAGGAAATTCCTCAGAATTATTTTGCTTTGTGGCAAGTAAAAGAAAGTGTGTCTATGGAAGAATAACTTTAATGAGGGTTGATGGTAGCAAGATGAAAGAAACAGACAAAATAGGCAAATTACTGAATGACCAATTTAAAAGGGCCCATAATGTAAGTGAAGACACTGCTGTGATAGATATGACAGGAACTGGTATAGGAATAGAGGTTGATGAAATTAAACTATAGGGTCTACAGTTTTATAGAAGGATTGCATTCCAGAGGACAGTCCATAAGTCAAAACTTACATGAGTTCGATCAACCTATGAAACTGATGGTATCCAACAGAAATTTACCATATATGCCAAAAATGTTCACAATGTAATATATAATGCTAAAAGAAGAGAATTGTAAAATAAATTTTCCACAGTGAAGGGCATAAATTTAAAACAATTTAAAGCATCTATTACAATGAATTTCAATGATTCAGATAATTTAACATGTTTTTTTAAATCAAGTTCATCCTTAACAACTATATTCAGTCAACATAGCCAGTTTAATCATGTGATGGGCTTGCAGTGCCCTATAACTTTCATAATTCTTAATGATGTTCAATTTCATCTTGAAATCAGTCTTATGTTTATGGGATGCACTGCTTATATCACTTAGTCCTTTTACTTTATTTAACCATGTAAATCACTGTACAATAAAAAAGATAACACCATAGCTATCTATTCAGTGGAGACTATAGCAAACAAATGAGTATTGCTGATTGGATGATATGCTGCCAGTATGCTGTCTCTGACACATGGAATTTCATTGGAAGTGTCACTTCAACATGGAGACTGGTGTAGATTCACTGGGCTTTCCCAATATCATCTGTAACTCTGAATCAGAATATCTTGGATCTACGAAAATCAGGAGAATGCCTGTAGTTAGAATACTGGAGAATCTATACAAATACAGCCATGGGATTGCTTCTGACTAGGCTGTTTTAACATGCCCATCAGCTCTGGTAAAGCCCAGGAACAAGAGTAAAATAAATCCACTGCATAAGAGACTCCAACACTGAAACAGCAAATTGCAAAACCAATCAGTATCTTGGAAGTAGTGGGTGGTCAAGTACTGCAAAAGTTGGTCAAAGAATTCAGGAATGGGTGGATAAGAATATGATACACTATGAGAGGGGGGGGCAGCATAGCTTTGTGAAAGGTAGGTCATGCTGAATTTTGCAAAGGTGTTTAACAGGGTTCCGTTTATCACATGGAACTCTTATACAAACTGGAACAAATGGAGACAAATATGAAGCTGGTGATAAGGATACAAACGTGGCTAATGGATAAACAGATATCAATGAGCACCATATAGAGAAGAATCCAGGATAAAGCTCAAACCACTCCACTGAATTTGTATATAAAACAGATGATATAAGAAATGATTTGAAAGGAAATATTACATTGTTTGATGATGATGCAAAACTCAGCAGCATGAGAGCAAATCAAAGTGATACCAACAGTTTGCAAGATGATTAATATAGGCTGAGAGTATGGACAAAATATAATGGATACCAGTTAAATGAAGTTATGCTTTTTGGGATGAAAAGATTACAAGGTATATGCCACAATGATGGAACTGTATTCCAGGAAAGTGATAAGATTTGGGGGGTGATGAAGAGGAATATGAAGTTCAAAGGGCATACTGCAAAGATAGCTCCTAGGGATACTTGGTTACTGGAAGAACACAATAATAACCACAGAAAAGGAAATTATAATTCTTCTTTATAAGGCTATATAAAGAAGAATATGGCTGGTCAAGTATTTCTTGGGGATGAGGAAGATTACAAGTGGTGAGGATTTGGAAATGATTCCTGCATTTCTGAATCACTGAATGAGATTGATGATTTGTGGATTGCAGAAGTAGGATAAGTGGAAAAGAGGAAATATGATAAAAAAAAGTAACTTACTAAAAGTTTTAAAGGATTGATGCAGAGGAAATTTTTCTGTACTTGAATAAAGGAGCAGATCAGAGTCATCCCTGGAAATTGACTACAACTGCTGTTAGCAAGGATGTGAGGACAAGTTTTTTTTTTTTTTTTTGGCTTGAAGAGTGCTGAATGAGTAGAACAGGTTGATAGTTTGCTGTGAGTGTTTTGTGGGTAAATGCATTCATGGAAAGTTACAAACAGAATTGTGTGGATAGTAGTTCTCCCATAACGAATCTTTAGACTACATGGGGAGTGCCTGTGCAATAATAAGAACATTGCTAATTTGTATTTGTAGATAAAGAAACAATGGGAATGCAATTTTCAAAAGATTAAGATTTAGGGAAAAAAGACTGATTTGAAAGGTAAGTGACAGTGACAGATTTGGTAGGAAAATAACTTACATGCAAACATGGAAAAATACCTTCACAAGGATAAATTTGTAGGGAAAGAATTGAAAGAGATTGGCACATAGCCAAGATAATATTTCTGGTTGGCAATGGTAGACTCTACATAAAAAACAAATGGTAATAGGATAAGGATGAAATCTATAAAGATATTATAGCAACAATTATTATGGAAGAGGAAGGTATGGGAGCAGTATAAAACATATGGAAATGTTCTGAGAGAATCATGAAGATTAACATAAGCATTAACTGATTTTGATTCATTTATGTATAACAAATAAGCAACTATAACTGTATCATTAGCCAAGATCTAAATATTTTATCCCTACTGGTCACAGTTCCCAGTAACTTAAGTGGCATTATTATTATTATTGAACAAGCACCTCCATGGAATCTCAACTTATTACCTTGGGAGGTCTAAACTATCCACACAATATCCTACCTCTCCTCGAATCTATTAACAGACAGCACTTACAACTGAATCTGGAAACACATTCCATTTATTCAGCACTCTCTCTCTCTCTCCAAGTGAAAAATCTATTCTTCATGCCTTTGCTAACCACACTCTTACTTAATTTCAACAGATGACCTCTTTCCTTTCCTTTGTATTAATCCTTTAAATAACTTAAATATTTATATCATACTCCTCCCCTTTTTTGCCTATCGACCAACCTTTGTGACCCACAAAACCTCAATCTATCCTCACAGGAAGCATGCCCCAGACCACTCACCACCTTGTTCACTTGCCTATGGATCCTCTCTGCCACTTCCTCATCCCCCAATAAACCAGGTGATGACTTGAGCATAGTAATCAAGACATTATAAAGAGGAATGATAACTCCCTTATCTCTGCTTGTTAGTGTGTGTTCTTCAATAACCAAGCAATCCTGTAAGCTATCCTGGATACCTTAGCAATACGCCCTCTAAGCTTCAACTATCTACTATCCCCAAATCCCTGGCATAATCAATTTGCTGTAGTATACAGTTCCCACAATGTGGCACACAGCTTGTAATCTTTTTTTTTATCCCAAAATGCAAAACTTTACACTTTTTCACATAAATTGACATCCATTACGTTTTGTCCATACTGTCAGTCTATTTAAATCAACCTGTAAACTCACTACATCACTTCTTGATTACCTTTACCCAACTTTGCATCATCAACAAATAAATGAATATCTCCCTTCAAATTATTAACATCATGATTTAAGTACAAATTAAGCAGCAGTAGTCCAAGAACAGAGCCTTGCTGTATACCATTAGTTACCTGCTTTCTCCTGGATTCTGCTCTTCCATATACTACTTTTACCTTCAGTATAGTGGAGATAACTGAAGATAACTTACAGAAAGCTATTTTAGATCTAAATGAGATATCCATTATGGTATGATAATATCAACAGAAAAATCAAAAACTATGGCCTTTAAAGGAAAAGATCCAGCAAGAACTAAATAGTAATAGATAAAACAGGTGAATTCATTTAACTACTTAGAATGTATGATCACATATGAAAATGAAAAAGATATAAACGTAAAAATTGCAAAATATTTAAAAATAACAGGTGTAATTAACTCTATATTTAAACCAAACCAGACTAAAAATATACAATACATTAGTCCTACCAGTCTTAATATATGGAAGAGAAATCTGGACAATAAAACAAAAAAGAGAAACAAAAATTAACAGCAGAAATGAAGTTCATGAGGAAAAATTGCAAAGTATATCCTATTTGATCACAAAAGAAATTAAGAAATTATGAAAGAATTAAACCAAGAACCAGTAATAGAAAAAATTAAAAAATATAAACATAAATGGATGGAACACATTCAAAGAATGAAAACAGAAAGATTACCAAAACAAGCCTTAAAGTACAAGCTATTAGGAAAAAGAAAACCAGGACGTCCTCTTAAACGATGACTTCTAAGGTCGGAACAAGCCATGCTAGGCCTAAATCCTTGATACGCATGATGATGACCTTCAGTATGGACAAGCACCTTTTGTGTTTCATTAAATGTAAACATATATGGTGAAACAAAAGGTGCTTGCTTTGAAATTCCTACAAAAGTAGGAACTAAAAAAAGTGCCTAATAAGTTACAAAAATAAAGATATTATTGGAAATTGTAGGGCTGGCCTTCGTACCTACATTTTCCACTAATGTGAGTTCAAATGCTACTATCAAGTTCAGGTCAATGGAACACAAAGTACTAATAAATGACAAATATACAAAATACAAATAAAAAAAGTACTTTAAAAACAGGATAGCAGAATGTCATGTAATGAGCTAGGTAGGAAATTGGTTCTATGACAGATATCAGAGGATGTTAATATAGAAAAGGTATTTGTATGTAGTCTAAAAAGATGTGATATATATATATATATATAGGTCAGAAAATAGAACCTTGTATTTTATATTGCTCAGTTATGAACTGCAAAAGGTAGAGAAAGGATCTTGGGTGTGATGGTTAACAGGAAACTGAAGAGGGGTGAGGTTGTAATGGTGACAGAATTGGCACAATGTGAAACACACTAGAAGAAATAAGGAAGTAATTGGCAAACACAAAGCCAGGTTGGACTTGTGTTTGCTAATTACTTGAAACGAATGGGTTCGAATCATACTATGGTGATGGAAGATGAATTTCAATACCTAGTAGGATGTGAGAACTCTCACCTCACTTATTTGAGGCCTGAAATAGATTCAAATTTTTTCTAAAGTTTGGCTTCTAAAACGGGGTTTCCTCATTACGTGAAAAATAATAACTATATAATAAAAATGAAAAAGAATAAAAGGAAACAGTCCAGGGCACTAACTGATAACTACTAATATACTACAGCTGTACAACCTTTCATAGGTGGGAGTAGAAAAAAATATCTTTTCACAATAACTCAAATGTACATTTGATCAGACTACATGCACAATGCTGGAGTTTAAAAATTACACAGACTGGGTGGCCTTTTCAGTGATGAGGAAGATCTGGAAAAGACTGAGGTCATAACAAGGCTGACAAAACTACAAAAAAAAAAAAAAAATAGTGATATGAGGCTAGAAAATGAATGTAATCTGAGGGAACAGTAAATGGAAGAAATTAGACAAAATGTTCAAAATATGAGTTAAAAATTTTCTACAAAAATATAAGTTGTTAAAAGAGAGAGAGCAAAGTATTGATCAATAAACAGGCACAAGTGAGGAAATTCGAGTGAAATGTGCAGAAATCTGAGTAATACGGTTTTTATTATGTATACATGGACCCCAAAAAATATATTATTCTTAATCTTTCTTGTTGTTGTTTTACTTCATTAAGCATCATGGAAATTCCTAGTGAATGGACAGAACACGTGGTGAGATAAGCATTGTGTTCATTGGATATATATCACTCTCCTGGAATCTATGCCTCCAGAAAATAATATATCACTCTCCTGGAATCTATGCCTCCAGAAAATAATAAGTGATTTAGCATAAATTATTTCACGTATAAAACAAGCTGATCGCAATTCATCACAAGTTAACGGCAGAACATGAGATACGAATACCGGTTAAAAATTAACTCATATTCTAGAACAGATCTAGTTTACAACATTCGCTTATCTGACTTACCTTTACATGCTGATATTAAAAAATAACCAAATGGAGTAACTTTACTAAATGCTAAATCAACAACTGGTCGCGTATGGCCACTACAAGTTAACGATGTTTGCCTTAAACCTGACATATTTACATCTCAAAACAAAATTTAGAACAATAGATGGCACTCGTCTTTAGTAAAGTAGCGATGCGGTGTACTCAAATATGTAATTAAAATTATATTTATAAATGGCATTCTTTACAGTTTGTATTGGGCAATAAAGTTCCACGTGATCGTCTTCCCTAAAGAACTGAAATATTATTTCTATATTCAGTTAACAGAGTTCACAGTCAAAGAGCAACATGAAAAGGATAATGAAATCTTTTACTGACAAATAAGTCCAATTCGGGGCTTATGCAAAAGCCTGGGAATTGACTAGATATCATCGTAAAATGATATGTAAAAAAAGATGATGTCCCAAAAAGGGTCCTTTTATGAAGTTGAATTGGTGTTATATCTGGAAGGCTTGACTTTTCCAGATGTTTCAAAAATGCTCTTGGTGTTGCTCCTAGCATTCCTGTAACAACTGAAACTGTTGTTGGAAATTGTTTCACTTGATTATACTATAATTTAAAGATACCAAGAAAATATATACTTGGTTTAATCCTTTATCCAAGTGTAAGCAAACAAAGTTTACTTACACTTGGATTTCCTGCAAATTTTCCACAAAGTTTCCTGCAATCTTCAGCAGCAAAGTTCTTTACAAAATCGTCCACTCACCCAAATGAATTAGTTCAGCAAGCATCAAATTACGATGAAACCGATTCACCAAATACAAAAGCCATCTTAGTACCAATCAATAACCTATAAGCTTTCACTCACTCGGGAACCGAGCAATTAGCTCATAAATTTTCATCTTCACAGTATCCTTATCAGATAGCAAGGATTACAAAAGCTTTATGCTTCGCCCTTGTAGACAGTAATGTTATGCGTAATTCTTGGTATCACCTCTGGGTCTGGCACCCACTGAAGAGAGACCTCAATAAAGGTCGAAACCGATCTGAAAGTTTTTGCTCTGTAGCTTAGGTTTCTTCCGGAATTTCGCTTCTGGTGAGGGGGGAACTTAGGTTTCGGGGGATTTTTCCTTCAGAGAGCATTTCGATTTCTGCGGAGAGGGTTTTCTGGCGTTGCCCAATGGGGCTTTATCAGTCGATGCTTTTCCCTAGAATATGAGCAGCTCTGCTCAGTGGTAGGGTGTGTCTGTCACTGAGTGGAACCAACGCTGAGTTGGACGATCTTTCGGTCACTCGTAGGAGGTGGTTCGGGGGAATCGCCTAATTTTTAGAGAGGCCTTTACTTAAACTGGTCAGGGTAATGATCCTTCCCATAATGTATAGCATTATACATGTCTGCAAGGAGATGTGCTTTGCATTATGGGACACTAAGGCAAGTGATGTGAAGTCATACCCTCTTTACCACGAGTGGCCAAAGTCCTGAAAATACTTCAGGCACAAAGTTTGTTTTCTTACACTTGATTAAAGGATTAAACCAAGTATATAATTTCTTGGTATCTTTAAATTATAATTGAAACTGTTGTTGTTGCTGCTTTCTTGTTCCAAAGTCGTTTAATTTCAATCTAAAAACCATATACTTGGTCTGTTTTAATGCACTTTTTTTCTATCATATTACCTGCTGATATTGCCACATCAATATACCACACATGTGGTTGTTCGATACAGTTATGTCTGGTTTATTATGTTGGAGATGTGCCTATTCTTCTGAATTTTAAGTCGCATAATATCATGACATTTTCATTTTCAATAACTTATTTCAACTGTGTGTTCCCAAGAGTTCTGCAAGTGTGGAAACCATATTTCCTACATACGCTCTACTGAACAGCTTTTACTACCCGATCACGCCTTTGTTTATAATCTATATGAGCAAGCTTGCTGTAAGAACTAATTATATGGTCCACTGTTAAGGAGCTTTTCAATCTTCACTTTTATTGCATTCTTTTGTAGTGATTGTTCTTGAGCAGCACATACCAGATCTGCCTCTTTCTTGATGTTGCCCTGCTGTAGCTATTGCCAAGTTAAACGACTATCAACTGTCCCTTCAATATCTTTCAAATAGTGACGATGAAGTGCTTTATTTTTTTCGAACCTTCTGATTCGAAAAATTCAAGTGCCTCTTTTGCTCAATTAGAAGAATAATGGGACAATTATATCCTTCGACTAGAAAAAAGACACCTGACTTCGATTCTTGGAGTGATTAAAGGAATCTTTGTATTGTTTTTCTCCAGGAAACTCGGATTTTTCATCTCGCATTCAGGCTAATTGGCTATGAGAACACACGCAATATACAGGCTAAACTATTATACCATTGATGGTGCTAGGCGTTCTGTCTTGATGGTAGTAGGAGATGGAGGATTAATTAATGTACATTAATGATATTGGGAAGGATTTGACAAGCGTCATGGTGGTAGTAGGAGATGAAGGATTAATTAATATACATTAATGATATTGGGAAGGATTTGACAAGCGACATACAGTTATTTGCTGATGATGCAAAGATAGCAGAGTAATCATGAAATTGGCTTATATGCAGTCCTTGCAGAATGATTTGAATAAGCTGGAATTGTGGGCATGGGAAAATGGGTGTCAGTTCAATGTCAGTAAATGTAAAGTCATTCACTTTGGCATGATTACCTATCCAATGTCGTATTATATTGGTGGGATTAGGCTAGAAGAAACTGATAAGGCTAGGGATCTTGAAGTGTTAACAGATAGGAAGTTGAAGTTCTGGTGTCATGTGGCAAAGATTGCAAATACAACTCAAAAGATCTTTGCAATGCTCAAACGAACGTTCACATGTAACGATAATGATGTTATTTTGCCTCTTTACAAGGCCTTGATGAGACCTCACTTGGACTATTGTGCGAAGGTCTGGTCTCCTGGTTTCCAATGTGATTCTGATATATTGGAGAGTATAATACAAAGGCGAGTGTTCAGAATGATATCAGGATTGTGGAATACTGATCATGAGGACAGTTCAGAATATGTAGATTGCAGACACTAGCAAATATGAGAAAGAGGGGTGATATGATTGAGACTTACAAGCTGTTGAAAGGGTCATACAATATTTCAATTGATAGGATTTTTCAATTTATGGAGGGTGGGGAAAGGGTGAGAAGGCATCCTTCGAAGCTGAGAATGAAGGCTGCCAAGAAGGGTGTAAGGGCCAGATTTTTCTCTCAGAGGGTGATTGCATACAAAAGTATGCAATCTATATTGCACACTTTTGTTACAGTTATTACATACATTTGATTACATATGATACATTACTTACATTTGTTTACATATGATACATACATTACATACACTTTGGTTTACATGTGATACATCTTGGATGAGAACTAATTTCTCTGCTTTCATCCTCGAAGCTTATATGTAAGCTTATCTGAGGATGACACCAGTTGGTTATTATTTATTGGGTTTTTTCCTGCTGGGTTGGGAAGCAACGAAATCTATGATTGAGAAATTCGCACGCACGCACGCACGCACACGCACGCACGCACGCACGCACGCACTCACAATAACTTGGAAGGTATTGATGCGTCGCTGATCTGGAAGCCTGAACGAATATATTGTGTTTCATTAAGTTTGTATTGTATTCTGGGTGCGTGTTTCTTGTTCATAGTATGTCCTTAGAGCTCTTTTCAGGCTACTGTAGTTTGTAAGGTTTCTGTATTCAAAAGGTAATTTGTTTATCATGTCTGGGATGTAGAAGTTTCGCGTGGCCTTTCCGTGGTGATTATTGTATTTATATGTGATATAATTAATTGTCTGAGGCCTTGTTATACGGTATGTATTTCTAACTGTCCTGTAGTTGGCATCGAAATAATGTTTTAGCAAAACTGCATAGTGACATAAATGTTTTGCTGTCAGTATTTTGTGTTCTGACATTGCAATGTATATAAGGTCGTTATTTTCTCTTTGTTTCCAAAAGATCAGCTTTATCATTTTGTACTGTAGCGAAATTAATCTATTTAATTTGTAGGGTGCACTGAAAGCACACGTTGTTATAGCGTATCTTAGTATATTTTGGCATAGTGCTTTGTATATTAGTGTTTTTAGGCATATGGGAACTATGTCTGTTAACCTGTAGAGTTTGCCACTTATTGTTCGGAGTTTGTTGTGTAGATGGTTTTTGTGGCTATTCCAGTTCATATCTGCATCGAAGTAAATTCCAAGGTATCGTATTGTTTCAACCTGAGTGATTGTAGTGGTTTTGCTGTTCTGTGTGTTTTTTATGTTGGAAAGTGGATGTTGGATGGTTATATATTTGTTATCAACTGGTCGAGTCAGTGGATTTCTGAATATCATTAATTTTGTCTTTTTTGAGTTTAGGTGTATGGAGTTTTTCGTGAGCCAATCTATGATCAGATTTATGTAATGTTGCATATTTGTTTGGGCTATGCTTGCGTTATTATGGATGGATATTATAGTTGTATCGTCTGCGTATTGGAATGTGTTACCTTTGAGAGGTAGCTGATTAATATCGTGTGTGTAAATGTTGAATAGAGTTGGGGAGAGTACAGCTTCCTGTGGTACTCCACAGGTTACTGGTAGCTCTCTGCTTCGGTTTGACTCGATACGTGTCATATGCTTTCTATTTTGAAGGTAGTTTGAAAATCCCCTGTGAATAATAATAATAATAATAATAATAATAATAATAATAATAATAATAATAATAATAATAATAATAATAATAATAATGGAAACAGTGAGTCGTGTATAGTGGAGGAGAGTCTCCTCCCTCAATAAGTCCTTGGACTCCTTGGGAGTGTCACTTATTAATAATAATAATTAGCATCAGAACTCCAAAGAATCATCACAGGAGGTTCTGCTCTCACAAACACATAGCTTCTCATAAAATGACTTAAGTGCGTTCACTGTCTCCATAATTTTACACTTTTGAGCAAGCATTCCATTCACCTACCACTCTCCACACAAAGCATTTACTCTTCATCCCCTTTGCTCACGTCTTTCGTATACAGATTCCAGAGATAGTCTCTTGATCTCTCCCGGCTTCCCCCATTCTATGAAAAATCCCAAATGCATTAATAATAATAATCCCTTACCAACTTATATGATTCGATCATGTCCCCCTTCTATTCCTCCTTCTTAACACTAGATTCCATGAATTGCATTCGCTTAATCTGTATTTATGCTCAATATTCCCCAGACCAGAAACCATCTTAGTAAATCGTCTCTGAACTCTTTCCAGTATCTTTTCATCCTTTTGAAAATCAGATCATGAAATCTATGTTCAGTAATTCATATACCATTTGATCAAAGCCTTATACAATGACATCTTTCATATGCCAGTGTCCCTGTTTATTGACAGAATCCACTGTGCTGTTCTCAAAAAATTTGGCAAAATGTGCCCGAAATTTCATATCCCTATCCATCATCCGCCTTAGATCCTTCATCTCCTCCACCTCATTTATGATATCGCCAAAAATTTTGTACTCTGCATTCCATCTTCTTTGCTTGCGGAATTTTAAAGCCTAACTCTTTGCTACACTGAACTGGCAACCCCTCCACTTTATGTAAATGATATTGGAAAGTACTTCAACAGTGATATACAGTAGCTTGGAAATGATGCAAAGTTGAGAACAATGAAAAGGAAAAAGGATGCAAGAGGAAGACAACATCCGTTCTACTGCTCATATTTCTTTCCTACTTCTCATCATCTGTAAACTACTGTATATCACCAGTGAAGCATTTCCCAATATCATTTGCACACAAATTAAACATTGACAGCACCAAAACATACCCATCAATACATTTGTCACCTTGTTATAAAAAGTAAGCAGAATACTGAAACACGATATTCCATTATCAAATATAAGCAGTCCATAAAAACAGAATGCTGTTGCTATCAAACTATTTCTGAATCTTGGTCCAGACTAACCTCTCTAACATTTCACCACAACTCCAGACAAGCATATTGTCTATAATTCGATGCCTTAGTCCCATCACCTCCCATATGAAGCAGAATAATTGTGCATGCTTTCTAATTTTTTGGAACTTTGCTCAACTTAGAACTCATGTTAAAAACTTTCATTAAACTATTGTTAACTTCCTGGGATATTCCCTCAAAACACGTAGTGATACGTCATCAAATCTTTCAGCCTTATTAACATGAAGTTTACTCATTTTTTACATACCTCCTAGTTAATCTCCATCAGTAGCTCCTCCTCCCTTCCCATTGATCTCAATTTCTGCATCGTTACCTTCACAAAGATGAAAAACCTTCATGAACTGTTCGTTTATCATAAAATAATCAGCTAACGCCTTTTTATTCCCGTATACGGGGAATAGGTGAAGCTATTTAGCCCTATCTAACTTTTGGAGACTGAGTGGGCAGTTCAATCTCCACCGGAACCCAATCAGAGATAGATGGCCCAAGGCTATCACTAATTAAGCGTGCACAGTGAAGAGAGACGGCTCAAATGTGCCGCCGTCTCGTAGTCCCTCACCCTAACACAATATATTTAATGTCTGAAATAATGTGGGTTCTACGGTCGATTATCTTGAGTTTCCGGGAGGGAAAACCCACTTGCCTGTGCCAGAGATCGACTAACTCGAGAACCGGTCGAAAAAAGGTTTAGAAAAATTTCCTCTAGTCGCCGACTATACTCGAAACCAAGTCTTCCTTCGTGCGGCCAAGCGCCGTGGTGTGCAAACGCCACAACCACTGAGCTACACAGGCTTCACTATTCGTTTAACATCTCAAATCTCAAATAAATTGTCCTCAGTGATTATCACTCGGTCATTTCCATTACCTGATATTATCTTTCCTTAATCATTATGAACAGAAATTAAAAATACCCTAAGACTTTTTGTCTCATTTTGTTGCTTTTACCAAGTAAGTCCTTTTTTGCCCAATCTTTCTACGTCTCATGCAACTGATCATTAACATTAATCTTGTGATGTCTCAATTTTCTAAATGCTCTCTTTCAAATGACTTCTTCATTCATGTATTTCACATGTACCAGATTGTACCCGCTGAACTTGGGAAATGCATTCAGGCATTGCCTCTGTCAGACAGTTCTTTGCATGGCCCAAGTTGCATTGACATTTATTCCATAATTAGGATTAGATGTAAATTATTATTATTAAAACAAATAAATCCTCTAATGCCTTTCATTCAATAAATGGAGCTCTCTTAGCCTTAATAAACGTTTTAAATTGAACAAAAAGGAGAGAAAGAGAGTAAGGCAGGCAACTGCAGCCATCCTGTGCCCTAAATTCTTAACATTTGTGTAATTAGCTGTATATTTTGAGTTCTGCGGTCGATTTTTGTGATGGGAGGTTAAAACCTAATTACTGAATATCGGAATCCAACCGAAGAAAAGCTTTAAAATGTTCCTCGAGTCAACTAGTGGAATCGAACTTTCAACAGTTTCTATTATGACCTTATTAAGACTTTAACTATGACCTCCTAAAATGTAATAAACATTCTCCACTCTGTCAGCTGTTTTGTGTGTCACAATGAATGGAAATTATAATTATTTTTTATCTTGAAATAAATATTGGAATCATAATATTTGTTGTTCATTTTTGCGCCCTCATAATACTAATGAAAGCCACAAGCTGCTGTGGAGACTTTTTGGACTTCACGTATGGTGTAGCCAACTGCTGGTACCATGCAAGCAAACGATTATCCTATTGTTCTTCATCTCAGTTCTCTCGATGATAATGAAGAAGGTTGTCAACGATGAACTTTTTTAACACAGAATCACACCAGCAGATTAGTGTAGCTACCGTTATGATTTCTTTCACCTCTTACTTCACAACAAACCTTCGGAATCAAATATAAATTTAAAGAATTTATGTTCATCCTATACTGCTTTTTCAACCTTACATATTCATCTGGTATCTACCAAACAGCATGAAAATAAGCTTATATTTATCCTATCTCAAGAGAGAGAGGGAGAGAGAGGAATGCGCTGTCGAGCTATTATTCTATCTCAGTTCTCCAGAAAATATTGGAGAGGGTCATCAATAGCAACATCAACATTTGTATGGTATTGCTGTTGATGAACCTCTGCATTTTTATTAGTGATCACCAATATGGATTCTGCCATTCTCGCTCCACAGCAGACAGAGCACGATATTTACTTTTTAATCCACAATGAAAGTCTCCTAGAAATTGTGTGGTAGCGTCTGACATATCCAGGACTTTTAATCATTCCCACAATACAAAACCTACTTACCAAATTGTCACTACTTTTAGCATGGAACGCTACTTGACTCTTTGCTTGTTCGTTGTGTGAAATAGGAGATGGTTTCCTCACTTCAGAATTCCTCACAAAACCCAGATATTCAATACTTTTTTCCCATGATTATTCTAATCATAAACAGCCGACTCTCACTGACTTCAAATTATATCTACAGATTCTACATATTTAATGACAATGGCATATAATTCTTCTCCTTCATTTAACAGCTTTGCATATTCAAGCATAATAATCCTTAAGATTTTCCATTTCCATAACCAGTAATCTAAGCAATGGTTTTTCTCCTCCTTCCTCAGTGGGAACTATGTACAAATTTATCAACTTCAATGCAAATAAAATTGTCCTGTCTTTTTAACTCTCAATAAAAAGTACTATTGGAAACTCATATTCAGATTTCTTTTCTTCGAGCGAGCATACACCTGTAAACGTAAACCTCCATACACATTTTCTGCAAAGTAAACCTCCATATTACTTCCTTAACATTCTCCTTGTTTCTTCCTTCCTATGACTTCTTTTTCTGTTTTTCCTCTCAAGATATAAACTAAAAGCCTGTTTGGGCATCTGAAGAACTGCACTTTCATTCTTGTCTTAGGTCTTTCGATATCTCTTTTCACTTTAGGTATATAATTTATTATTTCCTTTGGGAGTCTTCATAATTCCATTTGTTGTACATGTCCTCTTCACTTCCTTTGGATTTCTTTTATCATTTATTGTCTGCGTTTGAAATTCCTTCCTTATTTCATTTTGTATGCTTTCGATTCTTGTATATCCTTTGACTGCTCTCGGAAATTTCATTTCAGCTGTTTGTATTCTACTTTCATCTTTTTGAAGCCCATAATATTGCTGGGATGGACATGATTTTATAAATTTTAATTGTGTTCCTGTTGTTCTTTTGCCTGTTGTTGTTCTTTGAGATTGCTTAGAAACGATATAATTTATTATCATCATTAATCTGTATCAATTGATATATCACAGTAATTTAAAATTGATTTTCAAATACTATTTTTATTTGCATGGGATATTTATCCCAAAGGCCTGTGTAGCTCAGTGGAAGTAGCGCTTGCGTCCTCTGCGCTTGGCCACTTGAAGTTAGACCTAGGTTCTAGTCTAGTTGCTGACTGGAGGAACTTTTTCTAAGCCTATCTTCGACCGGTTCCCGAGTTAGTCGATCTCTGGCACAGGCAAGCGGGTTTTTCCTCCTGGAAACTAGGGTTTTTCGTCCCGTAAACTCAAGAAAATCGACTGTAGTACCCACATTATTTCAGACAGTAACATATCTTAGGGTTAGGTACGTACCAAGAGATGGCAGCACTTGTTTGCCAGCCTCTTCATCTGTGGCTGCTATAATTAGTGATAGCCATAGGCCAGCTATCTCTGATTGGCTACCAGTGGAGATTGAACTGCCCATTTAGTCTCCAAAAGCTAGATAGGGTATAAAGGCCTCGCCTACTCCCTATTAGGGAATAAAAGGCGTTAGTTGATTTTTTTTATTTTATTTATCCCATAATGCCTTTTAGTTGTTGTTGTTGCTGTGTGTGTGTGTGTGTGTGTGTGTGTGTGTGTGTGTGTGTGTGTGTGTGTGTGTGTGTGTGTGTGTGTGTGTGTGTGTGTGTGTGTGTGTGTGTGTGTGTGTGTGTGTGTGTGTGTGTGTGTGTGTGTGTGTGTGTGTGTGTGTGTGTGTGTGTGTGTGTGTGTGTGTGTGTGTGTTCATTAGTTAACTAGTTCATAGGTGGCTATACTTACCCTATTCTGAGAGCCTTATGCAGCTTGTAAGTTGATCTAAAAATGGGAATGTCACTAAATTTGGGTATGGAGACTAAGGCAGTATTCAATCAATAATTCCGAAATTTGAAGAAACAGGATCTTTGTAAGTTTGACTTGGCAGAGGACAGAAATCAGTGTCACCACGGGTAATTAAAGAAGTTGTCAGCGTGATTGTCGACAGAGCATAAGAAAATATTGCTTGTAGTAGCAGCGCCCATGGAGTAGCGCGACAACTGGATGTGCCTTATTCCACGGTGTAGAAAGTCTTGCGCAAAATTATTACATTTTATAAATACAAGATCAGCTGTGTACAACAGCTGCTACATGATGATGATAAGCGACTGACATTTGCTCTGGCGTTTCTGAGATTGGAAGTCAACGATGTTTAGTAGAAAATACTGTGGGGAGATGAGGCGCATTTTTATCTGAACGGGACTGTAAACACCCAAAATTGTCAAACTTGAATCATGCAGTGATTCAAATTTGAATCACGCAGTGCGCTCCAAGAACTCCCTTTCGAATCACGAATCACCGAAAATTACTGTTTGGTTGGCTTCGCAGCAGATTTTATAATAGGGCCATACTTCCCTGAGGACATCACTCTAATAGGACTAGTGACTTGTTCCATTATCGCACGGAAATATTGCGATATGCTGAAAAGTTTCGTCATTCTGCAACTTCAAAACATTGTCTGGACGAGACCATGTTTATGCAAGATTGAGCATCTTGCATAAACACTGAATGACCGGTGCAACAGCTTATATGGCATTACTTCACAGAAGAAAGAGTGACTGTGATTAGTCGCTTCTATTCGGTTGCATGAATATCTCGCTTTCCTAATATTAATCCATGCTATTTTTGATTGTGGGGTTATCTGAATGCCAACGTCCATCGTGGCGGTGTCTCGAACTTGAAAGTCTTAAAGGACAAAGCATCACGGACTGTGATTAACATTCCTTCAGACATGTTATGTTCTGCTGTTGAGAATGCTGTGTAGCGGATACAACTTCTGGTCCAAGAGAACAATGGTCACATTAAACCAAGTCCTCTTTTTCATAGGTGAACTCAATGTGCTCGAGTTGTGCAACAGGTTTGTGATAACATTTATGCTCCAGTAATTGTAATACCGTAATTACTATGCTAAATAGGTTTATATTAAATGTTTTATTGCTGTGTTATCATTAGTGCAACGCATAAAGGTAATCTTTCATTAAAGTTCAGTGTCTGTTATTCATTTATCTGTCCAGTTTAACAGAAAAATATGGCGTTACATTGTACAACGCCATATTTCTCCTATCGCAACTTTTCGAACTTTTTTTTGGGGGGGGGGGAATTCTCCTTCCCATGCCTTGATTAGTCTATCTACCAAATTCGGAGACATTTGCGTTGTTAGATCGAGATCGAGCTACATCTTACTAAATCTTGGTATTTCTAGCCTAGCTCCCACTGATGAGGCCTCAATAAAGGTCGAAACCGGTCTGGGTAGTAGCCCCTTGCCTTTAATACAAAACATCATACATCCCCTTCTTGGAGATGTGTTTTGGCATTAAAGCTAAATATTAAGATTAGTGATCGGAGCTTGTTCCACCTTTACCACGAGTTGTCCTGGTCTTGCACTACCTGTGGGATCAGTTAGACTTGCATCAATTGCAGGCGCAAACTTGACTTTTAGTCTGTTTGCTTACTTGGGAAATGGAGTAAAACCAGGTTTAAAATTGCTTGGTATCTTTAACATATTTATATACCCAAGGTAAAAATACTTTCTACATATATATATATATATATATATATGTAGAATTATGCACATATATATGGCGATTATGCACATATATATATATATATATATATATATATATATATATATATATGCATAATCGCCCGTAGAACCCATATTATTTCAGACTGTAACACATCCTGTTAGGGTTATGTGCTAAGAGATGGTAGCACTTGTGCACTTGTTTGCTCATCTCTTCATCGGTTGCAGCTTATAATTAGTATAGTCATGGACAAGCTATCTCTGATTGGCTATGGATGGAGATTCAGTCTCCAAAAACTAGATAGGATTAAACGGCCTTGCCTATACCCCTTATATATATATATATATATATATAACATGAGTACTATGAACATGACTGCGTGTGTGTGTGTGTGTGTGTGTGTGTGTGTGTGTGTGTGTGTGTGTGTGTGTGTGTGTGTGTGTGTGTGTGTGTGTGTGTGTGTGTGTGTGTGTGTGTGTGCGTGCGTGCGTGCGTGCGTGCGTGTGCGCTCGCGCGCGTACACACACACACACACATGTTCATAGAAACCGCATCGCCTTATACAAATATAGTTTTTAGAAGAAAAAGGATCATTTCAATAGGTTTATCTTTATAGCTATTTCGTTGGATTGCATCATCTACGGGTTTTTTCATATTGTAATGGTTGCTGCTAAAGCTCTATAACTGTCAAGAGAAGACTCATTCCACAGGGATTGATAACCAAAGTGGGTTGAAAAGAAGCCCTTATTAACTAAAAAATGGGATGAAGAATTCTGAACGCTTTGTTTCGATTGTTAAAGGCATGCATCTTTAAAAAGATGAAATTTTGGCAAGTTCTGATATTATTTCCCTCTTTAGTAATATGTCTGCAGAGTAAATTTTAATTCTTCTAAAAGATAAGTTATCAAAAAAAAAAAGTTGTCACTCCTAACCCATGGCATAAATTCTGGTTACTTTATTTTTAAAAATACTATTTTCATGCAGAACTTCGGCTTGGCAATGAGTAATCCGTTATCTCATATATTTGCAAATTTATATTTAGAAACCGTTGAGGAGAAAGCAAGCTATTCCTTACCATTAAAGCCGACGTTAGGTAAAAGGAATGTTGATAATATTTTCTTAATTTGGAACGATGAACAAGATTCTTTATAGCAGTTCCTGAACCATCTGAACAATCAACACCCAAGAATACAATTGACCTCGGAATTGGAAGTTAACGGTTCTCTCTTGTTCCTGGATGTGAAACTCACTTGTGTATCAGAAAAACTGAAGATCTCTGTTTACCGCTCCAAAAGCTTGTCATCACTTCTACATTATGTAAACATGCTCACTTCCTCCAAGTGAAGAAGAAAAAGAGATCACCAAAGAACTACATTTTCTCCTTATAACAGTTCAGAAAAATTGTTATTTTAAACAGACTGTTTGTAAGCTTCTATTTAATCCATCTGCTCTCAGTACTGAAGATAGCATATAAAAAGTGATATATTTCTTCAGTATATCAGCTCCATTTCAACAAAATTAGCTAAAATTCTTAAGCAATTTAAAATCCGCACTTCTTTTATTCCTTTTTCCAAACTCCGTTCCTTACTAAGTATACCTAAACTGAAATATCACTGCCTAAAGTATTCATGAGTTTATCGTCTTGGGTGTAACTGCAATGTGCCCTATTTAGTTAGACGTAGAAATCCATTGAGTTGGGTATGGAAGAACATGTGAGAGCCATCACCTACAGCAGAACAAGAGCCGGAGCATTATTTAATCACGTTCTTAATTCTGCTCACCCTAATCATGAAGATTCTGTCACTCATTCAGTGATCTGAAACAAATCAGAAAACATTTTTAGATGATACAAAATGAACTGGAGTAAACTGTGGAATTAACAAAAACTGTCCTCAATCCGATCCCCCCCCCTACCGGCCGAGGTGGATGAAATAGCACATTCATACCCACGTGAATGTGCCCAACAATACTATGGCATGTAGAACGCCTTCAGATGTCAGCAGTACGTTTGCAAGTTAATTTATAGCTGTTATTCGCCTGTATTGTATATTTTTGTATTTCCCTTTTCATGTTATGCACCCGATGAAGTATTCTAAGACGACGAAACTAGTTGTACATTCAAATAATAAATAGTTGTTTCTATTTAGGTAACTTTCGGCTTCTGGTCATTAAATTTCTTTCATTATGTAATATAGTCAAGTAAATCCGATGCATCAAATATATATATATATATATATATATATATATATATATATACGTATGTATATACATATATATATAGAAAGTATTTTACCTTGGGTATGATAAATGTTAAAGATACCAAGCTATTTTAAACCTGGTTTTACTCCATTTCCCAAGTAAGCAAACAGACAAATAAGTCAAGTTTGCGCCTGCACGTAATGCAAGTCTAACTGACCCTACAGGTAGTGCAATACCAAGATAACTTATGGTAAATGTAGAATAAGCTCTGATCACTAATCTTAATATTTACATTTATATTTATTTATATCTACATTTATATCTCCTCTACATTTATATCTCCTCCTGAGATTTTTATTTAATAAGGTTAAAACACCTTATGGTAACTTGTTCTGGTAAAATACTTATAGGCTCTGTATTACTAAAATCTTGATATTTCTAGCCTGGCTCCCACTGATGGTAGCTGGCTTTGAGAGGCTCTGCTTGGGGATAGGTTTTTGCCTGTCTCTGAGTAGGGTCACCGCTGAGATTATGGCTCTGGCTGGTGGTGGGGTGAGCCTATCACTGGGTAGAGCCAACGCTGAGAAGTTCTTCTCGGTGATGGGGTGAGCCTGTCACCGAGTGGAACATCGCTGAGTTGGACGGTCTTTCGGCCACTATGGAGTGGTCTAGGGATCGTCCTAATTTTTAGTGAAGTCTTTACTTAAATACACCTCAATAAAGGTCGAAACCGGTCTGGGTAGTGGCCCGCCCCTTGCCTTTAATACAAAGCATCATACATCTCCCCCAGGAGATGTGCTTTGCATTATGGGTAAATATTAAGATTAGCGATCAGAGCTTATTCTACTTTTACCATGAGTTATCTTGGCCTTGCACTACCTGCAGGGTCAGTCAGACTTGCATTACGTGCAAGCGCAAACTTGACTTATTTGTCTGTTTGCTTACTTGGGAAATGGAGTAAACCAGGTTTAAAATAGCTTGGTATCTTTAACATATATATATATATATATATTAAAGATACCAAGCAATTTTATAAGCTAAGTTTTAATCCTTTTTCCCAAGTAAGCAAACAGTCAAGTAAGTCAAGTTTTCGCCTGCACTTGGTGCAAGTCTGAGCAACTCGTGGTAAAGGTGGAGTAAGCTCCGATCACTTTCCTCGGTATTTTTCCCTAATGCAAAGCACATCCCCTTGCGGAGATATATGACACTATGCATTAAAGGCAAGGGCCACTACCCAGACCTGGTAGTAGTTTCGACCTTTATTGAGGTCTCGTCAGTGGGAGCTAGACCTAAAAATGCCAAGGGTGAAGTAATGCAGAGCTTATAAATTTTACCTAAACAAGTTGCCACAAGGTGCTTTGACCTAATTAAATAAAAATTTCAGGATGAGAGTAAGATGTAGAAAGTTTTTTAATTTGGGTATACTATGTTAAAGATACCAAGCAATTTTATAAGCTAGGTTTTAATACAAATGACTTGTCTGTTTGCTTACTTGTGAAAAAGGATTAAAACCTAGCTTATAAAATTGCTCGGTATCTTTAACATAGTATACTCAAGTTAAAAACTTTCTATACACACACACACACATATATATATATATATGAAACAAGACAAAATAGGAGAAAGACTACACCATTTTCGGACCCCCTTATTATTTTCTATTTCTTCTGCTATGTATTCATTCATATTAATGATCACAGTTTTATTGTTATATAGACTTTTAATTGTATATAAATTGTTTTGAATGGCCTCGGTCTATATTGTAAGTAATTCAACAACTATTTAAAGATTCCAAAATCTTACTAAAATTATATAACTCTACCTGAATTTTATTTTTTTCACTGAAAATTATTATTCCTGAATGAATGTTACTATATATAATTAAATTCTTGATTATTCTTGTACATCAGTAATTGGTGTTTAATTTTTTATTGTAAACGTAACACTCCCATTCGGTAATTCGTGGAAATCTTATCTCCATTTTTTTTAGTTGTTAACATGTTTCACTTCACCTATCTATCCCAAAAACGGCTTCGGCTACTTCCTACAAGGGAATAAAAGGCATTAGCCGATTCTCTGTCCCATTTTTGTATTTTCTTTTAATTTTCTTAACTATGTTATATGCCTGATTGTCTTTATTTGTTTGTTCCAACATGAAAAGTGAAGATAATCTACTTTTTTTTTCTTATAGATTTCATCTGAAATCTATTCAGTTCTATCTCAGTTCTTATATTTTCTTCTTTATCTTAGTTGTTCTTGTTAAAAAACGCAATATATACTTATTGCGTTTTTTATTATATCATCCCGATCCACTTGATGTCCTAAAACCTATAATGTTTCTTTTTTCTAGCCACTTGCCG
The DNA here is from genome assembly GCF_054136105.1 of Typopeltis vanoorti. NCBI lineage: Eukaryota > Metazoa > Arthropoda > Arachnida > Uropygi > Thelyphonidae > Typopeltis > Typopeltis vanoorti. The sequence goes on along the minus strand of NC_143550.1, from coordinate 62,055,709 downwards.
ACACACGGATAGAGTGCCGGGTATGTGAAAGTGATTATGTAAAAGTGTTCAAGATCTGAGGATTGTAATCATTTAAGAAATCGGTATGGGCAAGACTGTTCCAAAGAGCAAAGTTGGACGGAATGAATAAGGAGGAGGAAGAAGAGAAGACCGAGAAATTTGTTCGATAAGTTTAGAATTGAACTGTAGCTGCTAGTATTCGTACATGATCAGAAGAACGTGGAAGAACGATAGTGTTCAGTTCGCATGAAAAGTACTCATTAAAAAATATAATGCAGCAAAAATGCGTCAATCGGAAAACAAGTAGAGAGAGAACGGAATCATCAATTAAGTCTTGGTGGCAGTGCTTGTATTCTCTTCTGAATACAATCAAGATTTCTGAGGGAGGTTCAAAGTGCACCATTGCAAATGTGTACAGTTGCGTGGATTTCATATTTATAAAGTGTCAGGAGTTGAGCAGGAAACAAATACTGTTTAGAACGAAAAGAACACCAAGCTTTTTGGTGGTTGAAGAGCCTATGGGCCTGATGTGCTTGTGCTAGGATAGGCTAGATATGTAAGTCAATCTAGGAAGAGAAAACTGATGTTGGTGAGTAGATAATTTCAAAATGCTAGTGAGAGTGAAGCATAGTCTTTCTTCCTGGAAATAAGACAAGATTGCATTTTTGTGTCATTAAAATTCACTAGGTTACCTCACCCCACTTGAGAATGGCAAGGTGATCAGTGTCTACGGCACTAGTTAAAGAAAATTTTGAAGCATGAGTTACATGCTATAAGGTTTTGAATATGATAAAGAGGAGTATAAAGTACTGTCATCAGCAAACCTAGGAATAGGATTGAATGTCAGAGAGGGAGAGTGGCCATTGATGAATAACAGGAAAAGTGTATGTAACAGCCTTGAACTCTGAGACACATTGAGGGCTTTGTGTTTCACCTACTCTTTTTCAGCAATTATTGAAAAATCTGATGAAAGGAAATCATCCAACGATGAACCACCTTAAAGGAGTCTGACAATCCATTCGCAAAGAGAAGTGATAATACCACAAGATGGCCACGTGACGGATTCAATCAAATGTCTTGGAAATACAAGAGTGAATGACTGAGTTTCTTGAAATTTTTCTGTGGTATGTATCCAAAGGTGGGTAAAGTTGTCTAGAAGATTTGCTGTGAAGAATTAACATTTTTCCTATATGACATTTCTAATCTTTCGGGCACAACCCAACAGCATAGAAACAAGCCTGCATTCATCTACTTCCAAAAATAAAGAAAAAAAAATTATCAAATCGAATTTCTCTTTCCTTCTTTCATTCCATCTTCCTCAGTTCTTTGAAACCGGCTCACTCTATTTTTCCCAAAGAATCCAAATTTCACCTTATAGTACTTCTGAACCTAAATGGTTCATGTAGCTTTTTTGTGACTTTTAGTACAAAATAATAAGCAGTGTTATTGTCTACCTTTTCTGTTTTGACAGTAAAATCTTAGGTAGTTTCCTAGAGGTCACGATTGAACAGAGTTGATGTAAAAGACATGAAATAATCAATACTGAATGAACATGATGAAACTGATTAAGTAGATAAATAATTGATGAATAAATATTATGTTAATGAGTAAAAACAAGAATAAAACCCAGAGAAAATTATAAATATAGGACTGACATAAAGAAGTACATTAAAACTTGAAGTAGAAGAAAATTTAAAAGACCCAAGAATTTAGAAATATAATAAAAGAGGGTGAAAAAATTAATTTACGAAATGAAATGAAACCGTTTCGTAAAAAAAGGTGTTCGAATATAAGAAAGTTGTAGTGCACTCTATGAATAGAATATAAATAGAAAGCTGTAGTGCACTCTATTTATATAGTACACTATAACTTTTTCATTTTCCGAAATAGTTTTAATTGGTTTGGGTAGTTGAGACATAAGTTAGTTGCTGAGGTACCAGCTGAGTCACTGTTAGGAATAACATGGTGAATTTGATATACTGTAAGCGGTTCTGCACGTTATTTAAATTGCCGTTAAGACGACGAATAATGATGAAGTGGACATGGAGAGTCTTTAAAAGCATTGTTAATACAGAAGTTCGTACTCCTAACCGCAAAAGTTTAAACCTATAATATATTAATAATGCGGATAGTTTTTTTGGAAGTAATTTTTTTTTGTTATTATTACTGTTTGTTTGTTTTCGTTGGGTTTTGTTACTTTATTAATTTTTTGGATGGATTTTATTTTATTTTATCGTGTATTTTTGGGAGATTTTTGTGATCTGCTGTAAAACTTAATTTAAACATATTGTTGTCCACTGTTATTCGGGAAGGGTGAGTTAAATATTAAGGGAGGAGGAAAAGAGTAAGGAGCATATAACGGGAGATAAAAGATTCGTATACATATGTCCATATCGAGGGAACCCAGTCTACTGCCTACACGTGGCCTCAACAGTTTCTCTTCCTCCTGCATAACACCGTATCGAACCTCCCCCAGGCATGAACTGCAGAGTAAGTGGAAGTGGTGGGATTATTCGCTCGCTGATCAGTAATAATTCGTTACTATCAGGTTTGGTGGGTTCAGTTCTGCGTACTATCTAAAGGCTGCCCCGCCTGCCGAACCACTTTACTGGTGTACTCTCGCATGGAAGAAGGTCAGGTTTCCTTCAGAATTTGGCATTGTCTTGAAAGGCCTCACCTACATCTGAGAATAGAGGAAGGAAGGAAATTGAAGCTCTTACTCTAAAAACAAAACATGGCAGCAGACGCTTCAAATCTCCAATAAGTAAGGTGGTGGGAACTCACTTGGAGATGAAAAGTCATGTGTTATCTGTAAGAAAGGGAAAAAATATATATTATACCATTAAATTTAGAAAGTTTTTTAACTTGGGTATATTATGTATTCAAGATACCAAGTAATTTTATATAAACTTGGTTTTTAATCCCATTTCCCAATTAAGCAAACACACAAGTACTACCACGAGTTGCCTCAGACTTGCACTACGTGCAGGCGCAAACTTGACTTACTTGTCTGTTTGCTTACTTGGGAAATAGGATTAAAAACCAAGTTTATATAAAATTACTTGGTATCTTGAATATACCATTAAATTGTTTTTTTGCCAATAAAAATCCAATCTTGAACCCAGGAGTAGTTAATAAATAAATATTTATTTATTCATTTTATTAGTATCTTCAACAGCGATATGAAATTCTTCAGAGCAGATTTGTGGATGGTCGATATTTCCATGTTTTCCATGATGTCTTTTAACGAAGTCGATTTATTGATAATACTCCACCAAGTAGCATTACTCTTTTAAAAAACTCAACTAGGATGTCAAAGTTATAATGTTCTTCATTAAACCTGCACTTTTTTTTGGGCGGGGGGGTTTATACACTCTAGACATATAATTTTGTTTTTCTAATTTTATTATCGCAAATGGTCCAGTTGAAACGTGATGCAAGAAATTTTAGTATCGATTCTAAATAACCTGCGTTCTTTAAATTCTGCCAGACCAAGAATTAATATTACTTGAATTATTTAGTCAGTAAAAATATGGCGATTGAAATCAAATTTGAAAGACCTTCAACCAGAGTAATTTCAATATATATATATATATATATATATATATATATATATATATATATATATATATATATATATATATATCAATGACCCAAAACCTGTTTTGGGTCATTGATGTTCTTAAATATGTTTTTATAAGTTTGAGGTTCGAAAAGCTCCTTTCACTAGGCCAAAACTATGGTTCGCTTGAATGAACATTCCTTGTTGAGTGAGGTTTTTAAAGAGATAAAGAATGAAACCCAAAGGAGAGATTTCGAAGTTAGCAGCGCTATAAGTTTTAACAATGTTACGTTCCTGTTTCATCGCCAATATTTTAAAATTAACTATAGGCTATATCGAATTTATTTCATCGGCCGCCCTAGATATTTGGTCGCTGCGTGCATCATGTCCTGCACACCTATTAGAACCGGCCCTGTACACAGTCATCCCTCGACTTACGTCCGTTCGGGTTACGTCCACTCGAAGATACGTCCGTGATCCCATAAGGTAATAAATAACATTTTCGGCTATACTTTCAAACAAGACGCAAGCGAGCGTAAGGTAAAGCATACACAGTGGCAACAGCGCTTTCAGCGGCCACCTCCCTCGGCAGTCGGCACGTGTCTTCAACAGTTCCTCTGTTGATTTTGTGTTTGAGAAATTGGTTATTTGTGTATTTATCATTAATTATTTCGCGATGGTTTGTGCAACATGATCATATACGCACAATAAAAAAAACCTAGTGAAGAATCATAGAAAAAGAGGTGAGCAATTGATCTTGAAACGAAGTTGCAAGTTATAAAGCAACATGAAGCTGGCAAGCCCGTCAATGTGATTGCACATTACTTCGGATGGTCTCATTCTACAGTGACGACCATTTTGAAAAATAAAGATAAAATCTTAGAGGCTCTGAAAGGATCTGCTTCCATTAAATCGACGATAGTGACGAAGCAATGACAAGTTCTTATCGGTGATATGGAAAAGCTACTCGCATCATGGATAGAAGACCTGAACCAAAAGTACATACCCCCTTAGCACTGTGACCATAACCGCTAAGGCACTAAGTCTCTTCAACATGTTGAAGGAGGAAGCAGAACCCGATTATGACTACGAATTCAACGCTTCTTCCGGTTGCTTCATGTGATTCAAGCAGTGTTTTTCGCTGCATAATGTGAAAAATGAGAATCTGTAAGTGCTGAGAAGATTGCCAAGGAGTTTGTGGAAAAATTAGATAAAATTATTACGGAGGAAAATGATTTTCCACAACAAATCATTTTCCTCCCTCCCTTAATATGGATGAGACGTCCTTGTTTCGGAAAAAATGTCCGAGAGGATATTCAATCACAAACAACTAAAATCTATACCTAGTTTCAAAGCTCTTAATGACCGTATTAGGATTCTGTTACGAGTAATGTGGCTGGATATAAAATGAAACCATTTGTGATATGGCACTGTGAGAATCCCCGAATCTTCAAAAACATTAGGAAGCACACTCCCAGTTCATTATCGGAGCAATAAGTCGTGGATGACTCAAAAATTATTTGAGGATGCCTTAACTGTTATGCGAGTAAAATAAAAAGTTATTATGTGAAAGAAAATGTAGAATTTAAAATTTTATTAATTCTAGATAATGCTCCAGGTCATTTGCCTTATATCAGTGATCTTCACCCCAAGATCAAGGTAATGTTTCTCTCTCCCAACACTACTTCATTGATCCAACCGATGGATCACGGAGTTCTTGCAGTATTTAAAGTTTATTATCTACGGAGAACTTTTTCGCAAGCCATTTCTGCTACTGAAGGAAATGAATGACCAGACTCTCATGCAATTCTGAAAATATTCAATATTTATCATGCTATTAAAAATATTGCTGTGGCTTGGGACGAAGTGACCTCTCAATGACATATGGAAAAATACATTAAAAAGGTTTGTGCATGATTTTGGAAGTTTGTAATAGTGGACCCAGCAAACAATCTGAATCTCGAAGTAATGATGACGACACAATTCAACTCATAGAAGGTTCCCCTGAAGAGTTGACCAACGAAGAATTGGTCGAACTGGAGGAACAACTGTTGCAGAAGAGGAAAAACAAGAAAATGAAGAGGGAAAAGAGAAACCGGAAGAGGTAATTAAACAATTTACAGTGAAGGGTCTTGAAGAAATGTTCTTTGCAGTTAGCGATGTTCTCAAAATGGTTGAAGACATGGACCCCACCCCAATGTTGAACGATACTTAATAATAGAAACGAAATTACATGATGCGTTTGCTTGTTATGAACAAATTTATGATAAAAATAAGAAGATGAATACGCAAAGCACATTGGACATTTTCATCAAAAAAAGCAAACAAAGATTACATTAGAAGAGCCACAGCTTGATCGTTCACACAGGGAAGGTAATGAAGATTTCCCAATTTCTTTTACCCTACGGAACACTTGCTCAGCATAAATTAATGGAATACTCATAACATTACAGAGATTTATTTTACAATGGCAAATAAAAATAAATAATAATCAGATTAACAAAACAAAAATATTTATTTGTTTTAAAAAATTACCAGGTCAAAATTATATTTATTTATGATTAAGGTGTTATGGTAAGTTCGTGTTTTGTATTTTATAAAAAATTTAATGATTTTCTCAAAAATACCTGTTAATTTCGTATAAAAATATATCTACGCTTTATGATGTGGACAAAATTGTTAGCATGAACTTACTTAATTTTTCCAGTATAGGAATGAAAAAAGCATACGAACAATCAGTGATTAACGTGTTACTCGAGTTAATTATTGACACACACACACACACATATACCACGATTTCCACGTGAATCTTATATATATATATATATATATATATATATATATATATAAAGGCGAATGTTTGCTTATATAAATATCACCAAATTTTTTTGATGCCTTCCCCCCCGTTTTGACGATGGAAAGATTGTAGACTGTCTGGTTCTAAATTTTTTACCATACCTTGTAGAAATGTTTAAGCAACTCATATCATGAAGCGAATGTATTATGTATGTCAGTTGCATTCTTTACTCGCATTCTCTCTCTCTCTCTGTCTATCTGTCTGTATGCGGGTATCTAGCGTTTTCTGTTGTTGTTTTTTTTCGAAGAGGCCGAGGTTTCAAAAAAAAAAAAATAATAATTAATAATAAAGTACTGTATATGTATCGATTTGGCAAACTCATGTGATACGAATCAAATGTGTACCCCTGTAAATGGCGCTTTTCCTAATATCATAGTTGCTTTGAAACAAATCAGCCTTTTAGGTGAATAAAAGTTTTAGGTGAATATTTTGTATCCAAATTATGGAAAAAAGAGAATCTGGGGGTTCTTTCTTTTGACGTTGACATATGGGTTCTTTCTTTCTTTTTTTTTCTTTTTACTTGCTCCTTTTAAAAATGCGTTTTGCAAAATGTGTAAGGTTCTATTAGATTCGTTTTTGTAAAATGTGTAAGGACCTATTAGATCCGTTTTTTTTTTCGCTGTACGAAAACTATTCCGGTATGCCGGTTGGACTAATTTTTATTCATATTTGATATTTGGAATCCTTACCAAAAAATTATAGAACTTTTCCAAATGTCATGATAATTCCACTCTGACTAGAATTTAATACAAATTAGATTTAGGACACACACATAAAAAGATTTCCATGTAGGCCAATGTTAGTTTTGATATCAGTATTTTAATGATAAATTATTTAAATGATAATAAAAAATTTATGGAGTCATTCCAAGTTTACTTCATTCGGACCAATCGTAGTTGAAAAATTAGACAAATGAAAATTGTATATCTACAACACAAAACAAGTCAAAATTTAATAAAATATTTATAACTTTTGATACAGATTCAGATTTTTACCGGCACTCGACAGAGTTCTTTGAATAACGTAACATACATTGCTGCAGATCTCATGATAATTCTCGTGCAAAGAACGGAAAATTTGAAAATCCAAAACTTCAGCTCTGATCATTGAATTCTGTTTATTGTACTCCTGTTGAGAAATTTTAGACCTAACATCACAGTCGAATAAATATAATACAGAGATGTAGATTTTATTTTAACCTAATACTTAGTTCAAAAGAGATGCAAGAAATGTTTTTCTTTCTTTTCTTTTTCTTTTTCTTTTTTTTTTATGATTTCGTTTTACTCCAAACAAAAATGAAATAAGAATGATTGTTGTTTTGCTATAAATGACCATTTTAATAGCAAAATTAGACATAAAATGAAATCTTACAATTTATATTCCAGAAACGGCTGTAGATTTAATTGTGGTGAAAATTACTGGTGTCACTAATCAATAATGCTATTTGACGTATATTTTGTGTGATAGTTGCAATAATTTCGTTACTTGGGTTGGATTTTTTTAGATGTGCGTTTCGCAAAGACATAAACACATTTAATTCGTTTCATCAGTCCATCCTTGAGTCCACAAGTCAATATTTGGATTCCTTTGAAAAAATCTGTCAAGTCATTTCTATTTTGCTTTCAGTTTCAATCTCTTTCAATCAAAGGGAAAGACTAAAAGGTTTTTCAATCTTTCCCTATGCCGAAAAAAAGCATATTTTTAAACTATACATCTATAACTATGTTGTAGCACGTGAAATTGGTATTTCACGTGCCACATCATAAAGAATGGTGCCACTATAAAATAAATATATTAAGAAAAACACTTTATGGTTGTTATTGCAATATTGTCTGTAGTTTTCAAAGCCTTATTCTAACAAGTAAAAAATGATTGCCTTATTCTAAAAATGATTGACGCAATGCTTGGCGTCAATCATTTTTATGATTTCGTAATAGCATTCGTGCATAGCTCGTCATTTATTACCAAAACAACTAAACCTAATGTTCTGCATATACCTTTTACACATATAATGTGAAACTTGAAACGAAATTGACTAGACCAGTTTTAATGGATATCCTAAATATGATATTTTATTAAATTCCATAAACCGGATCCATAAAACTTCATAACTATTCCAAATGCCAAACTTTCAATAAAATCCTTCCAGTAATCAGATACAAACGGCTAGATGCTTTTGCATTCGGTGAAGCACGCTTAAACATCTACTTAATATTTTCTAGAGAGGTAGAAAACATTAAAATAAATTCGGAAGCATTCAGTAGTAATTATTAGTAACATGGATGTCATTAAATGAGTATACAGTCTTATAGCCATTAAGACTGAAAAAATGTCACAATAAGCATCACGATAAGCTAACAATGGGGACGAGTTTATTGTATGATTTTTATAAAATCATCTAAGCTGTTTCTATTTTTTATATTGCTATTACAGTTTTATAGGTGGCATTTTAAAAAATATATAAAAAAGTGTTCATTACTTTTCTTTTATAAAGAAAATATGAATGAAAAAATAAACTGCACGCACGCACGCACGCACACACACACACACACACACACACACACACACACACACACACACACACACACACACACACACACACACACACACACACAAAATAAACCACCGAGCAAAATTAATTTAACAAAACATTAATTAAACATAACTATCTGCATTTCAATTTTTTTAAAAAAAAACTTGAAAATGATAACAAATATTTCAATGAAAATGTTGCACTGGTATACAGAATAGTTGTTTCACTTCTTTCAGCTTGTTAAATGATGTTTTATTCAAATACATACATTTTAACATCATGCACTGATTTTGCTATTATTTGAAACAGATTTATTTGCATCACTTTTATGTGTGTGGGTGGGTGCCTGATAACTAGGTAAACAATTCACTTATTAGAATGAAAAAACTTTAAAACAAATCATTCATGAAACTTCGAGTCGAATTTATTAAGCCAATGTCTGAGGTACACAATGCCAGCTGAGATCAAGCAGAAAGATTATACAGAAATTAACTGAACAGTGTACATAATGTTACACACGCACCGAGCAACATACTGCGAAGATTTGAAGTTATAATTTTCTATCGCTCAGTTTCTCACGCGACTATTAGCAGGGCAGTACTCTGCATACTCCTCCCAGGAACAACCATTTGAATCATGGCAGCATTCGTCAATGATTCCTCGTTTGGCTACTGAGTGACGTTTCCAGCGTTCGGTCCTCCTCTTATGATTAGATACGTATCTTCCCAGGAGATTCAAAGCTCGATCAGCAGTAAGGAGTGGAAACCTTTCATCTAGAAAAAATACATTAAAAATTTAATAGTTTAACAATTTACTTAATTCAGACGAATTACGAATGAGATGCTGAAAATAATTTCTAGCTCAATCCCTTTCCCAAAAATGAAGATCTTTATAAGCTACTTGTATTGATTTATTATCGGGAGGTAATAAATCTATGTAGAAGTAGGGTCAAAGAGATCTTCATAATGTCCTAGTAGCCGCATGATAAAAGGAAGTTGTAAAAAGTGGGCAATCATGTGCTTAATTTTTTTATCTGTATAAACAACAGAGCATAATTAAACAAATATTGGCTGATTCTTGCTAATAGCAATTTAACTAAATTAAAAAAAAATGTAATGCGTACTCTTAGATGGACTGTCCAAATGTGCGCGTTGGGGGGTAGATGAGTATTGCTTACACACACACACACACACACATAAAAAAGCAGTTCCGTATGATGAGCTATAAGCTCGTCTAATCCCTACTTCAGCATGACTCGCTCTTCATCTACTTGTCTTCATATGCACTGCCACAAAGGACAATATAATGTTTCTTGTTATGACTATTTTCTTACAACTGAATACTAGCTTCCCGATGCCAACCCTTGATGATATTTTTTAGTTTTTATTATCTGATATACTCTTCTCCTTTTCCAAGAATCTTATATTTGTATGGTGATCAGCTTCATGAGGCGGATGGATCAGGGCTGCCCTTGTTTATCTACTGTCTAAAGAAATTCATTATGAATTTCTTTAGATAGCAGATGAATCTCATCACTGAGACCACCAACTTGCTCACTGGAGCTTTTAAATGGTTTGAAGTTCGTGTCTGCTTTGTAGAGCTGGTTTCCGGATTATCTTACCCATGTATCATAATGCACGATAGGTTTACAAACTTTTGAAGTGGGGTGGGGGGGATTCACATTGTTGTTCAAGCTATTGAAGGTTGATGACATCAATGCTATATTTTAATTGCAATTCTTCTTGCTTGTCTTCCTAGCATTCACTAGGAACCAGCAATTTGTTCCCATCCCACCATGTGACTAAACAATAAGAGTTAGGCAAAGAAAGATAACTACGTTTCTTTCCTACAGAAAAGTCTACTTAGTAGCAGCCAATGTATTACCTATAATCTACACTAGCAGGTTGTCTTCTATTGATTGAAAACATACTGTATAAATAGCACGGTTACATGAAAAAAATCGAAGGTCATATATCCTTATACGAATACTAAAGTTCCTATAGGAAGTCAGTGAATAATTCTCTTCCATCCGTTGACCGAAAAAAATAAAAATCACACCACTGATATTTGTTTTACTCTATCTTTTTCCTCTTTCGTTGTCTGGATTTCTTTGGAAAGAGAAGTTATTAAAATTGTAAATTCATTATCGAAAGGTATGCATGAAAAGAACATACTGCAATGAAGTAATCTGAAAGAAGGGCAAGAGTAAGTGTGAAAAGAATTAACTGTTTTTTTTTTTTTTTGAGTAGTGTTACCATTCACAGTATACATAAAGCAGTAACTGCTTTAACAATTCTGTGAAGAAAGGGAAAAAATACATAAGTCGTTTATCTCGAGAAAAGATTACAAAAATAGGATTTAATTTTGGTGAGAACTAATTTCTTGTGATTCACTGAACGCTCTTCACGATTCTCAGATTTTACAGACGGCAGAGCACTTCTCCGCTTTTAATTATATAAAAACAACAACAAAAAAAAAAAAAATAGAAAATTTTAAACTGAAATCTTCCGGACGGAGCAATCATTGGTAAATTTCACAAAATTGTTCACTGTCGAAACACAATCCACAATTCAAATGAATGCTGTCAACCAGATATTCAGTCAGTAATTATTCTTATTTTGCTGTATTTTGTCTCTATTAAATGTAATGAATTGTCACTATCAAAAGAAATGTAACAGTTTGATGACAAAAACAAGAAGTACAGACTATTTATTCTACTTGTTTCAGAAAGTTACTTCGATAATAATAACTTTCTAATAAATGTTATAAAATTAATCGTAAAAAGTAACATGGTTTATACAATTTTATGAAACTAGATTGCGTTTCCTAGTTCCCGGCAGAAATCGTTATAAACATGACTTTTTCCGGGCAAGTGAAAAGAAGCACCAGTCTGTAGAGATACTGTCATCATGCGAACAGCAAGGTTCAAATATATTTCGTGTCAATCTGTGGCGATGAATGTCAACAAATCAAATTTGAGACAACCCATACACTTTGGGAACCACTGGTTTAGAAATGAAGTTGTTGAATATAACAGTTAACTTTGATTATAAAGAATGTTTGTCATTTCGCAACGGATTTTGTATGATCTACATTGTCTATATTTTCCCTGACTGATGTTGCGCTCATTTTCAACACTGGATTAACTTTGATCATATGATTTCGCTCAATAAGGAACCAATAAGGTGTGATTTGTGGTTTTAAAAGACCACTCGACACTTTAAACGACTCACGCTTTGCATTTTTTCATTGTTTATCGCTTGTCTATAAATAGCAAGAATATTAGGATTGAAACGGAAGTTATAAATAACACTAAGCCTTCGAACTAAACGGTTCAATTTCATCGACAACAGTATTAATAAAGTACTAGGGACTGTTGGAAATGTCCAGTGAACAAATGAAACACGAGCGAAATTTCAGCGTTTAACCATTGAAATATCATTGCTCTTGAGTCTGGCCATACTGTATCGATGATTGCAATAAATTAATATGAAAAGAAAAATAAGGATAGAAAAGAAAGAAAATGAAGCTTTTAAGATTGTAACCGAATACTATGTCACTTGTCACGTTGATAAAAAAAAAATCAGACGTTAATCTGTTTTTCATTGAGAAAACCTGTAGCACGTTTTAAGTTCAGAATTACGCAGAAGTAGACAGGGCTTAGTTCTTTCAACTGAATAGTTTAAGTTCCAGGAGGATTTGTTTTAAAATGTCTTTGCTTGTCACCTAAAACGATCCGTTATAGCCAAAACAAAGTGAAATTGAGTTAAAAAAATAATATTCATTACCTTCAATCTGATCCGCGCTTCTTTTCTTTCTTACACTATAAATGTCCTTCTCGCATACCCAATCCATGTGGACTAATAGATCATGGTAGCACCGCCGATGACGTTCTGTATGCCATACTGACCTCCAATCATCATTGCTTCTGAAAGGGAAAAAAAAAAAAAAAAATAAAAAAAATATATATATATATATATATATATAGAGAGAGAGAGAGAGAGAGAGAGAGAGAGAGAGAGAGAGAGAGAGATGATCTACTTTATGACCTTTATGACCTAGAAATAAAGTTGCCACATTCACTGCGTTTAGAATATTTATCACATATGAGAGATATTTCAGATAAATTACTGGTTCTGAAACGAAACTGAAGTGTAATCCTGTGTGCGATCAAGGATGAACGAGTTCGTAAATCATCCTATAGAACGATCATTATATTCTGTATGAAGGTAAGTCAGAAAATATCCTCAGTGTATTTATTAAAATTCGCATAATAATACAGAATGTACAAGTTCATCATATTGGAATAACACCACTGGCTGTGAATGCATTGGTTGCAGCGGTTTCATTGGTTCTACATATGCTTGCAGGAAATTTTTTTGTCGATTGGCTGACACCACTTCCTTTCCCTCTTGATCTTAGACAAACTGACTACCTTTCAAACTACTTTGTAGATCCTCAAACCACAACGTCAGGTGGATTTCGATAATTTGGTCTGCGATATGTAAACACACAGCCTTCGGCTTTATCCTGAATCACTGACTTCAATTTTTGACTTTATATATCACTGTATGGTGCACAGTTTAACTTAAACGTTTCTTCATGCTGTTCAAAGATTAGTTCTTATAAACCTTAGAAAAGTAGGAGAATGTCCGCTTTTTCCTCTGTAAGTTGTGATTTGAACTTTTTGTAAACAGGGGAGGTTATGCGATTCCATTCCAAATTGTTGTAGTAGTGTTCCATGATATAAGTTTCGTTTTCAGTGACATTAAGTCTCAGGAATAGCGTCTCTTCATTATATCTGTTCAAAAGCGGTTTCGGATAAGCCAACTGTTTGTGCAAAGTGAAGAATCCACCTTGAACAAATACCTAACTGTTTGTAGGTCAGGTATCAGAAATTTGTGGAGAATGAGAATCGAGTTTGTTTATGGAAGTCAAGTGTAATCGTTAATTACGTCATATGCAGAAAGTCGTTTAGTTCTTTCTTTATGTATTTTTGTTTATCACACTAAAGTGTGGTTTTCACGAATTAGTTGAAATTGTGGTTTTGGAATTAGTTGAATTTACGTAATTAATCTACAGCTGACTTGCAGCTTCATTGTCAACCAACCTCCTTTTGTCAACCACTGATGTGGATTGACACTGATCGTTCTTCGTTGTTAGGAAATGTTTCACGAATTTAGTTCACTTTACGTTGTGTTCTCAGGCGTCTGTAGTTATCAGAATGGCCATGGTCATGCTGATAATCAGATAATTGATTTATTATTATTATTATTATTATTATTATTATTATTATTATTATTATTATTATTATTATTATTATTATTATAGTTATATTTAATGAAACAGAACACTCGATACGTTAATATGGATATGGTTTTTTCATTCCGTCGTCTTGTCATCACATTGAGTTTTGATTGTCTTGGCGAACTCTAAGGCCTTCGTATTGACTGAAAGTCAAGAGACGAAGCAAGTAAGACTATGAAGCTGATTTTGTTAAATGCGTACGTTTTCAGAGCATGTGCTTCTTTTTCTGGATGAAAACCTAAACTTCCTGGAGGTAAAACCCTGTATATGGCCTGCTGACTTACTGTTGATAGAAAAGTCCTTATAAAACTACAACATCAGGATGAATCTCTTTCAATTATAATCTAATAGAAACCGCTTGGAACAGCGGTTAATTATTTCTATATAGATTATTTTTGCAGGTTCGGTAACCCTTCATATAAAAATAATATCGTGTGAATGTAAAGAAAATTATTGAAACCATTTTTTTGTTCGATACCACAAATGCTTTAAACTACGTTTACGAAAAATATGCGTTCACGCTTGCGTGTGCTTTCACATAAATAAAGTTGCCTTCTTATAGTTTAAATTGTTAAAATATGTAAAATAATCTGCTGTACTTTTCTTTCCAGGATCAAGCTCTTTCTTTCATATCGAGAATCCTACCGCTGCGCTTTTCTGTATTTAATTTTATATCTTCAGCAATGTTAGGTATTTGTCAATCTTTTAAAATGAAAGAAGTTAGCTAATTTTTTTTCCATTTAATATTTCTTCATTATGAAGAAATATTAAAAGTTTTCTTTTTCATTACATGTTTCATTATGCTTTTTTCTTAAGAAAAACTTCTTTTTTTAAAAGTTCGGTTATTTCACTTCTTTTCGTCCTTTTCTCCCTATGTGACAAAGTATTTACTTCTTTCTCGTTTCATTGTGATTATCTCATACACCCAAAATATATAAATATTATACGTAACATAAGCTGAGTGACGGTGGAAGACTTAATTTATTTCAGAATGTAACAAATGCAACGGAAATATAATGTTAAGTGACTTAAAGACAATAAAAAAGTGTGACATTATGTTCATTAAACCTGTATTCATGACTAATGGAAAACTATAAGGGGAAAAATATACGCAAGTATCTATATACTCGTAATAAAGCCATGTTCTCTTCCCCTCAAATAGTATGAGGAAGATACCGAATGGTGTGGAGAAGATGGGTAACTGACAACAGATAAAAACAAGAATAATCATTCATATAAGATTCATATTTTAGTGCATAACGATTGGTTTTAGTTGGAATTATAATTAGAACAAATGAGTAACATGAAATCAATGTTTTGCCTGCTAAGTGCATGCATTTTCCGGTTGTTGCTGTTTTAAGGATACTTGTGACATAAGACAGAATGATAAATGCACGTAAATACAAGAAAGATATTTAATTAACCAAATATTTTGGTCTTCGTGTTGAGCCAATCCAGACTTTTCAGGTTTGTTGTGAAGAATGGAGGATTGATGTTCTTGGATTCTTTTTTCAAGAGAACGTCCAGTCTGTCCAAAATAGGAAAGATCACAGTTTTAATCAAATTTTAAAAAAAATCAGACGGAAGAAAGCCAAGCTACTTCACTAATCGCAGTTTAAACCGGAGAGCCAGTTCCTGAAGTGGCACAAGTTCTACCAATTTATCTGCAACAGAACTGATGGTGTGATCTTTGGGATTGAAACTGACCACAGCATCTTTTGGTCCTGGACTCGCCTCTTACATAGATCCCGTTATAGGTTCGAACGTTTGTTCAAGGAAAGCGTGGAGGCCTTACTCCATCGTCCCAACCTGAATCGTAATGACTGTATATCTATATCGAAAATCTGGGAAAGTTTAATCAAGATTACTCATTCATTTTTTTTCAATCATGTCTCTACTTCAAAATGTTCCGTTTTATACTTAATACTTAGTGATATAACATCACGCGGGTGTTCTATTTTTAACGATCTATTGTTAGTATTCTAGCTTGTATTTTTTAAAATTGTTCTTGTAATACCACTGAAGATGGTCTGCTATTTCCAGACCGAAATATTTGGTTAATTAAATATCTTTCTTGTGTTTACGTGAATTTATCATTTTCCGGTTGTTGCCTTCTCCACTTTACGAGAAAACATCCGAGTTTACAGGAAGAAAAAAAATTCTTCCCCTCCTGAATGTGATCGAATAACATACATTGAAAAACTCTTTATAAAAATTCCTTGCATTCAAGAAGGGATTCTGGAACAACATGAAGGAGAAACAGGACTGTACTTTTATAATAAATATCGGCCAGGAAATATTATAAAACCCATTGCGTTATTACTTCCTACGGACTAAGTGTTAAATAATCCTGAAAAAAAATTGATTTGGAGACAGTCCAATAAGTTGAGTAATAGTCATACCCCAAGTGGTAAAAAAATCATCTACCACCTAGAAACATTCACGTGTATCCCTGATAAGTTTATACGATAGTAAGGACACCCAAACAAAAGCTGAATAGCACAAAATGCTTTAGACGAAGACCACATCATCAGACGGAAGAAAGCCAAGCTACTTCATTAATCGCAGTTTAAACCGGAGAGCCAGTTCCTGAAGTGGCACAAGTTCTACCAGTTTAACTGCAACAGAACTGATGGTGTGATCTTGCACCGATTTTGACGCCCTGCCTATCTGCCCATCAGCATTAATAACAGAAATTATCACGAAGAGCGCCACGCCACTTTCACTGCCATGTTAAAGTACCTCTGATAATGATTGCCTGAATTAGAGAAACATTTGGCTTGTAAATAATTAATTTTAATCAGTAAATTATTTATTTAAAATCCAGGTTCTGCGTAGTTTTTTTTGTTGTTTTGTTTTTTGTTCCAGAATCATTCCGGTTAAGTTGATTCGACACACCATCCGCTCTGGGTTTGAAAAAAGCTCAGCGTTAGCTTTTGAGAGTGGAGACGCAATTCACTCATCTAATGAAGTTGGTATTGGCCCGCCTATAGTAATAGCATCTTCAATTGTGCAGGAGGTTTTCTTTGTTTGATTGATTATTTCTTTTTAGCTTAGAATGCCATAGGTAGACGTCCACAAACTGTCAATATCAAATACTTAACATCAGTGTTCTTCTCCGAAGCTAAAATTTTTATTGTAGCTTTATACCGATTCCCAAATGATAACCGTTGGATATTACAGTTATCATAGAGACAAAAATATATTATAGCGACTGTATTGTCGATTTCTCTATCCTTAAGCTTTTCAGTCTATTCTATTTTAATCAGCTAGACATTCTACTTTTTCCTTCAATATCAGGACACTGCTTAAACTGTTTTTTTTTTAAAAAATATCATAATTGCTCTACATTGAACTATTGTAAAAACTTGATCAAAACTAATACGTGTAAAAAATACTACCTTGAGTAGAACTCATGCATTCATGAATTCCATAGAGTAGTCAATTTTTCTAATTTCTGTTTTCTATTTTTGAATTAAAAATTTGTTATTTTTGCTACTTTCAAAATGCAAATTTCTGAAAAATAATCACAAATATTTAACAATTTAAAGCTGCTAATAAAAGAACAAAGCAATCAGATCCAGGCGTCAGATGTCTTCTCTGAATATCCCCATATTAGATTTCATCGGATGTTGCCATATAACCTTGGATATCAAGAGACATCTGATGACACCTACCGGAAAAGACGGTAACTTGATGTTTTGAATGAGCAACGTGACGCAATAAGATCTGCTGAAAACTTAGTAAGACGACCACAGAAATTCCAGATGCGTGATTGCTTTCAGCGCATCTGGAATTGCTTTTCCAAGGACCATGAATCAGGCTATTTTGAGAACTATTCTTTAATTCCTTTAAAATCAAACTTCGCTGCTAATTGTCTTTTGGGACTTGCTTTGTACCCACAGAGACGTCGCGCTAATGAAGAATGAAAGAATGTCAGCTACTGTCCATTCACAGAGGAAGCCTACAGGAGACGTATTG
Organism: Typopeltis vanoorti; assembly: GCF_054136105.1. NCBI lineage: Eukaryota > Metazoa > Arthropoda > Arachnida > Uropygi > Thelyphonidae > Typopeltis > Typopeltis vanoorti. Next base: position 62,037,469 of record NC_143550.1, on the reverse strand, counting down.
GGCAATGGGAGGATAGCTGAATACAATGAAAATGATCATACTTTGAAGAAGCTAACCCAAACTAAGAATCTGTTTCTCTCTACAGGTTCTTTACAAATTATTCTTTCTCAGATCTTATTGACTAGCCATCGTAATTACCAATTAGCCACAATTAAAAAATTTAAGTGCACAAACCGAATAAAAACTTAACCGAAGCAAAACAACTTAGAACTTTTGACATCTATATGTGAGATTTATAAATTTATAAACAAGAGGAAATATGATCACAATCCACCATATAATGAAATAATTTCCGTTGATCAAGATTTGTTTTTACCTATATCAGAATTATTTAAAGGTTTACTCGCTCCATCGCAGCTTAATGTATAACAAAATTTCTTAATCGCCGATAGAAAGCAATCTGCAACTATTTAAATAGCAGATACTCTTTAATTCTCCTATTTTGCTATGTTAATTGTTGAAACATGTTCTATATAAGAGGTTCCAAACACACACATATCCAAGCTAAACTTACCTGGTACGGAAAATATTTTCCCAATCTGGCTCTGCGTCCAATTCATTTGCGCCAATTAAGCAAAATAACCACAAGAGGGCACTGTATCGGATCCAAGATAAGTTGTTCATATTAGAGTCATGAGATTCAGAAACAGAAAAAATATATCTGTGGAATGAAATGCAGAAAACAGAATATTAGTTTCCGAATATTTCACTTCAGGTAGAATCGAATTTAGTTTGATTCATAAATAATATAATCGTTTTATTAGTAAAATAGAACATAGATTTTCAAAGACGCACACAAAATAAAATAAGATTTTATATTAAAAGAGTACATCATAAGAGTAATGGTACACTGGTGTAACTTATATCAGTGTATATTAAGTTACTTTAACATAAGGTACTTCTCGAAAAAGAATGAAAAGCTTTATATTCTTTTTCGTGGAGTACCTTATGTACATTATGTACATAGAGAAGTGACCACTGAAACCACATATGGCTAAATTTTAAGGAGAGATTTCGTCAAGATTCTGAAAACACAACAGCTTTTAAAACCTTCTGAATTTAAACATTCTATTTGCAATATCTGATTGTCATTTTAAATATAGTAATGCTGTGAAAAGTATTTATATATAAGGATTTACATAACTAATATAAGGTCAGTTTAAAAATAATGGTGCTAAGTATGAGTAACTAGAAATAAAATAAAAAATTAGCGCACTCATTAGCCATGGAAGCTTTAAACCAATTCAGACTTCCATGCAACAGGAATTGTGTTTAAAAAAAGTACCTAGTTCACTAATTATTACAATGCCGACTGCGCCCTCGTTATTATGGCGGGGGGGGGGGGATCATACCAATGAACAATGTATGAGAACTATGAAACAACGTACTGGTATTCAATTTTGTTTTAATATTGTCAAAACTACGCATTCAATATAAAGCGTTCCAACTCGTCAGTGTTAACTCATTCAGCATCGCCTGTCTTAAAAAAAAAGAAAGAAAAAAAAAAAAAAAAAAGACATCATATCCGTTATATCTGGTGTCCAAACAACTTGTTTGTTCCCGAGCAGTATATATAGAATAATATTTAGAACTACAGTAAACAGAATATTCGAAACAAAACTATGTTTTATTATACTGTTTTGAAACTGCAAACTAATTATGAAATCGTTTAAGAATTATCTGGTTATCAGAACCATTAAACTCAATAAAGACAATGGAATACTTACATTGGTATAAAACGGGAGTGGGGGGTGTAAATGTACTAAAGCCCCGCCTTACGATGTTTCGCTTTACGACTATTTGCTCATACAACGATTTTTGATGAGCAATGCTCGTTTATACGACGCCGCATTCGCTCATACGAAGTGAAATGATGCTGCCGTGAATCAACCGATATCCAGGTCTCGTGCAAAAAATATACCTTTCTGAGAGAAATGTAGAGAGAATAGAAAAGAAAAGATGATCTGCCATTTAAATTTCTAACTTTTTCATCTGCGAAAATTATTCTCAAATTTTTCAAAAATTATCAAAAAAGCCAACTGTAATATCTATATATTGACAGCCATTTTTATTATTATATGATATTTTTCTATTCTTATAAAACAGTTCGCCTAATAAATCCGATGCGATTTTTATGTCATTTCATAATAATGATGCGTTTAGTTACAATTTTATATAAACCGAATACTGTTCGTTAAAGATAGCTATTCATCAGAGTTACACAAATATGGACACCTGTAAGTGTGAAGAGAATTCGGTGATTAGTCTTTGCAAGTTGTAAAACCTATAAAGCCTACTTAAAAAAATATATATATAAGAAAAAAGAAAGAAAATAAAGTAAACATTTCTGGGAGAAAAAGAAAAAAAAAACTCGAGTAGTTCTATCTTGTCCTATCTGAAAAAAGGCCTCCTAATAAAATTCCTCCGATCAGAGACGGTACATCTCACTCATTAACATTTATGAAACAGCACCCAAAGTTTGCAAAGATATTAGTTATATTTTTGACTTCTGGGTGTCTAAAATGTTGCTGACATAAAAGAATAGGAAAATCCTTCATGCTAAGCCTCATGATATGGGATGAAGGCATGGTTGATCAGAAATATACTTTGCTATAATTTATATTGTAATAATACTAAATCACTAAAAATGACGATATATTCAGGGTTATAAAGGCTGCTCATAAAGCTTCTACTATCTTAGACCAATCTCTATCAACCATATATGGGGAAGAAAATAAATAAACACTATTCAAGTTATCAGTTTGATCTTGAATGAACTCAGTTTGCTCTTTTGGCTTTGAAATGATGGACAGAGGATAGAAGTGCAGTTTGGTTTTTAATAGGTTCAGTGCACGTTGCCATCTTGGTTAATAATGGTCCATATTTGAGATCCATTAATGTCCAGTCCGTGATGGTGGAATGTTTTCTTTCTTTAAAGATTGAATTAATTACTTATATTTGCAGTTTTTGTATCATACTTGTCAGTTACATTGGATGAATATTTTTAATGAAGTTATTTCTAAGAAATGGCGTCTAATAAATCAAAGTTCCAAGCTTGTTTTTGATTCAATTACTACACTTAATGGCAACTCAAAATAGATTTCAGTCCAGCTGATATTCAAACCCTTAGAAGAGTATGAAAGTATTTTTAGTGAAATCTTCAAGCAATGATTTAACAAAGTATCTAGAGGACTAATTGATATTTATCCAACCCAATTCCTGTGTATCATGCGTACATCAAAATGCATTTTCAAAGCATCTTTATATTCTCTTAGGTTAAATTCCCATTACTTGCCTATACACGTCCAGCTAACCATGCAAATTACAGCCTAATTTTGCATATTTGGTCTTGAGCTCTCAACGTTTCATACACTGTAATAAATACTCCACAACATTGTCATTATTTAATTAATATTAATCTTTAGTAATTACAAAGAAAGACATTTTGCAGCACAGTTGGAAGAACAACGGAACATGCACTTTTTCGATTGGGTCGTCATGACGAGGCTAATCTTCATATTTTTTTAATATTATTATTATTATTATTATTATTATTATTAACTGAAGGTGAGTTAGCTGTCTCATACGAAGGTAGCAGAATTTTTTCCTCGTAAACTCTGGATTTTTGAGCAGAACAGTCAGACAGAGAATACACACAATTAACAGGACAAATATACTATGTAGTTGGTAGTAGATGGCCGGTAATGTATACTAAACGGCGAATCGTATAGACACACAATTAACAGGACAAATATACTATGTAGTTGGTGGTATTTGGCCGGTAATGTATACTAAACGGTGAATCGTATAGTGTACATTAGCCTCCATGATGCGTCCTCGAACTTCATAGAAATATCATGTAATAATAAAGACCATACAATAGGGACTTTTCAAATTCTCATCTCCAATCCGGTTTCTGATCTCCTTGCCTCAAATTCCAAATACTAAATGTCTTCAAAATTCATTCTGTTAGGTCGACTGTTATGCACACAGACGGGCGGATCTGTGTGCATAACAGGAAGTGTCTGAAATGGAAATTTAACAACGGCAAAATATCCGAAATACATACAGTAAGTACATGCGAGCGAGTAAGAAAAAAAAAATTCAAATAATTCGCTTTGTTAAAGCCAGCTGCAGTATAACTCTTATTCTGCGAAATGATAAAAAGAAATACCTGAGGCTTTGTGTTATTCCTCCCACATCTTTTGTGTGAAGTGACAAGAAATCAAAAAAGAAATTAAGAAATGTAGAAAAAAATCTAGTTAATGTAAGCCGATTTAATATTATGCATGTTTAAGACTCTAATCCTGAATTGTAGTTAGTTACTAAAATAGTCCCCATTTATTTGTTCTGCTAATTCTGAGAAACGAACTTTTCATTTAAACTACAACAGTAGAATTTGTAATGGACAATACATGCGGCTTAAGATTGCCTTGTTGGCTTTTATTTCTTGCTCACTTCTGATTACAGTTGCAGAGTTTAGAAACGCAGCAAACATTGTTCAGTAAACTGGCAGCATTAGAGTACTGACATTTCATTACTTGAGGTTGAGAATATCACCGTACACTAAGGAACTTTGAGTGACACGACCTACGCAAGACTATTCTCTAATACTTAGCTGGAATAAGACCAATTGCCGTTCATTGAGACATTCTTGTTCTAATCTTAGTGTTCGAGTCTATTGATTCACTCTTGATTCACTTTATCGTTGGGACACTAAAATGTAATACCGGTCAGCGATAGCTCAGGAAAAGAAAGTGGGGGGGGGGATAAAAAAGTCACTTGAAGGATGATATTAGATTGTTAGGAGAGAACTTTCATTAAATAAAAAGCTAAATTTTTAGACATTCGGTAAAGCAGATTTGTCTTCTCAAATGTATTTTTTTTTGGAAGCGGGGGGGATGGATCGCTAGCAGAACATGTTATGAGAAATTTGGTACTCTGAATCTCAGTGAAAATGCGCTTCAGGGAAAGAGAAGGAGAGAGAGGGAGAGGAAGAAAAAAAAGGCCGCAAATCAAGAATATTTCTGTCAAATGTATGTGTCATTTGGCCACTTTCGGTGTTTTAAAAAAATCACCAGTTTTTCGGGAGGAGAATCTAATCTGGCTGCCGCTGCCTCGTATAAGAGAAACGAAACATGAAAAAGGCGTCTTTACAGAGATAATAAATTATGGTGACCCTTAATAGAATCTAGTAATATAAAATAATATGTTCTCATGGAATCAAGAAAAAAAACTGTGTGTGTGCGTGCATTTCTCGTATTATTAATTAAATTATCTCTTTAAATTAGAATCTGTTCGTAAATGTACATCGCTAAGATCAATTGATTTTACTTTCATGAGTTGCTAGTTGCATTTTATTTTTATGACGCTAATCCTACCTACGAGATGTTGGAAACAATAATACTTTTCAGGGCAAGGGTAGAACTGTGGTTAGATATAGCTCCGAGAACCAAATACGGGTCTCCAGTCAGCAGGGAGACGGCGATGAAAGCATTTTCCGAACTCGAATATTTTAATGTGACTTCTAGCCACGAAAAATTGTAAACCTATAGCATATCATCACTAAAGAGATGGGCTAAGGGTTATATAATCCGAAATTCTGCTCTAAGATAACAGCAGAGGCGTTTTTCTAGCCCTAATCCTACATTTATCTGTATGCACTAGTGATGTGTTTTACAGTCGATTCTGATGGGTTCCGATATTAAGAAAATCCTTTTTCTCCTGAAGAAATAAATCCAACTTGTCTACACCAAAGAACCACTAACGCTGGAACCGCCTTATCAAAAGCCTAAGAAAACACAAGTTCTTTAGTCGGAGACGACAAAGGACTTTTTTTTCTGCAGACTTAGAATTATGGAAGTTACAACGAGGATATACAGGAAATTTTTCGGGTATCTTCTTCATTTATATTAATAAAATATTCAGAGTGTAATTACGAAAGAATAATAAGTACGAAATGATATTTGCTATATGAGCAGAAAATAAAAAGCTTCAATTAGCACATTGTTCTCTGGGCTGCGAAAAATATTGGAACATCTTAGAAGCGCAGATGAAGATAAAAAATAGTGGCGATAAAAAGGATATGCCTGTCTACCTCAGTATGCAAAACTCCGTACACATAGATATTCCCTTTTCATTGACACGTTTTGTTTGAATAGTCGCTTAGTTACCTCGCTACTTTTTTTTTCAACATAAAACAATCTTGAAAAGGTAGAGACTTTTATTAGATTGATACAGTTAAACAAAATATAACGAGCGAAAGTTTCATTATATAACTAGTGAAAGTCAAAAATTGCATTTGTGTATCCAAAAAAAGAACTCTAGTACATATATAGAAGGAAAATTTGAGGGTGATTAAACTGTGGTCTTTGTATTTAAGGAATTAAAAACAACTTCAATCTCAGTATTTATTGATTAGCTTAACTGTTGATAAAACGCTATTTCCCTGATAGCTACATGCAATTTAATTATTAGCTGGTTTCATGTATCAATACCTTGTCGATTTTTTAAAATTAATTTTGAATACAAATTAGAAATATTGTTATATTCCCGGTTTCGTATTAATATTAATATATGATTAAAGAAAGTAATAAAACAATTGATAACATTATTCTAAAGTTCAGCATACAAATTGTGTAATCGAGACAAAAACAAATACTTAATATTGTCTAATTAACGTATTTAGCGTGGCATGAATGAATATACAGTGTAGAGAAACTTGAATTTGTTCAATAAAGCTACGTATGCTCGATACCAAATTTCAAAATGCCAATCGTTAAAGAGAAGAAAGGTATTATAGAAGAGAATAGGCCCACCGATAAGATGCACACTATTGTCGATTTTCCAGTAAAACAATACCAGAGGACAGATAGACATCTTTTAACGATGTAATTTGCAGAATTCATTAATGGTCTACATTATTAGCAGTGCACTAAAAAATAATAAATTCTGTTGTTGCTTAACTTTTTTTGTTGCTGTGAATTATGTTCAAAAACTCTGATCTATAAACTTCATTTATTTAAGATCTTAATTCTAGATGGAGTGGCTTTACTGGACATGGACATTTTTAACCAATAAAAATATAGTACTCATCTGCAGATGTTTTCAAATGGTTTTCTTGGCTTCTAATATTAAATGTGGAAATATGCAACATAGTTAAATTAATTCTAAAAGATAAATATTTAAAAAAAAAAAGAAGTTTTATTTACATTTACATGATTCGAAAATGAGAATTTTAAATTGTTTGGTGCATATTCAAATTATATTCCGCAGTGATCCTTGGATTTTTAAATTTAAAAATTGTTATACGACAGTTGTTTTTATGGTTATACTAATTGTTTTAGCTCTTAGGAACGCACACTACAGAACAATATTCAGAAAGATTAAAAGATATATAATTTTAGATGATTCCTTACATAATCAATAAATATAATTCTTTGCTGTACTACAGCGTAGATACGAATGTTATAGCCAAACATTTTCAGTTATATACAGAAGAAATTTTTACTTAAGAAGGATTCATGTTTCCATGTACCTTAGTAATGTGATAAAAATTCGCATTTCTTACGAAAGTAAACGAAAAAGTGCTTGCATTGGGACGCTGATTTTGACAGTGAAATATGTTGAAATGGGTCATTTCTGCCACAAGTTGCTTCTGCAGTGCGCCATTTTGCTTGCAAAAAAAAAAAAAAAAAAAAAAAAAAAAAAAAAAACATCAATGAACCATGTTTCGCCTTTCCTTATAATTCTTACGGTTTCATTAAATTAATAGCTTTCAAACCTCTTTGGAGTCGCAACACTGATTAGGGTAGAGATCTAAAATACCCTAAGGAAACATGCTGAAAGTTAAGTAGTTAAATGGAATTGTAGTAGTTAACAGACTGAAATCATAAAAATACTAATTTGTTGAATTATTTTTTTTTTTATATATATACCTGACAGCAAGTTGATAATTATTTTTTTTTTTAATTACTATATGATCCCCAAACTAAATCGCGGTGCAAAATATCTGTTAGATCCGCTAATGGCGATGATTTTACAAAAGTATTTTACTTTTGGCTGTTTAAAATAACCTGATGTTTAAAATGTATTGTTCTGTAAGCTTCTGACAAGGCGATTCTGGTTATCGAGTGAATGTATTGTCTGCCAATTGTTACTTATCTGGCCGAGGGGTACAAAAACCCAAGATTTCGAAAGGAAAAGTTTACCACTTCCATATGAGACCGACTAACTCATCTTCAGTTGAAAGATGAAAATAAGATCAAAGTTTTAAATGGGGCCTCCGTAGCGCAGTCGATTTTGAGTTGGAAAGAATTGGTTTTAATCCAGTCCAGACTAGGAAGCGAATAACCATTATTTGTGCTTTTCGAAGGTTAACCGGTCTCATACGAAAACGGCAAGACGGCAAGGTTTTGTTTTTCCTTCCGAAAACTCTGGTTTTTCATTTTGCAATACAGACAAACCGACCATCAGAACACAGGCAATTAACAGACATTGAATCTTTTGACTCCATGGAGGCAACATAATAATAATAATAATACATTGGCCTCATAACTTCAGTTGCTTCAGCTGTAAATCCAGTAAATCCAAATCAAACCAATCCAAGTTTTAAAAAGAAAGAAAAAAGAATAATAAATAAAAAAATGATGTGGTTACCATTTACCGTGTAACAGAACTTGTTTAAAATATGTAATGGACACGGTGTTTACTTTGAATAATATGCAATTATTTCTTTCATTATATTTATAGAACCCTCTCGGGGGACCCTGTAACCCCTAGAGAGCGCGTCCCCTGGGTGGCGGATAGGTGGAGCCCACCATGCGTGTATGCAAGCGTGCGTGCGTGTGTATATGGTGGGATGGTCCGAATATACTGAATAAGGACTCGTGGATCAATTCCATAAGGGGAAATCATCTTGATTGTAAGGGAAGCGGCACTCCCATGAACCCCTAGCTGGATCTATCTCCTCTCCTTCTACTACGCGGCGAAAGATCCACTTACTTTAATCTTTCCTATAAGGCCTTATTAGCCAACTCTTCTTATTTTATGACCTCTATGCTATTAGAGTACTCGAGGGCCATGGGGTCTTTTCATTTTTGGCCTTACAACTATGCCCTCTCTATTAATCTTACAATAATTCCTCTATAATCTACTCTTTCTCCCTTCAATATACCCTATTCCTCCTATGGGTTTAAATTCGGAAGGAGGCTAGTTCAGAAGCCTTAAGGTAGCAGCCCTACCACTGAACTATTCCATCGTCAGGCTAGTCCCCCTGACATGGAGAACATAATTCTACTAGTAAGCTGACAGAAAAAGATAATCGGACTGAATCTATAGGAAACGACCCTGGAATGGAAAAGGTAAAACAAAAATGGAAACGACAAAATATAATACACATAGCAAACTGGAATGTAAGAGGAATAGCATATAAAGAAATAGAATTAGACTAATTATTAAATGAAAGAAATTTTAAAATAGCAGTAATAACTGAAACAAAAAAGAAATTAAAAGGAACCATGAGAACTGAAAATTTTAATGTGATATACAGTGGAGTTGACAGAGACCAAAGAGCACAAGCAGGAGTCATGATTTGGATTCATAACTCCCTTTCAAAACGATTAAAATATTATAAATTATGGAATGAAAGAATAATAGAAGCTAGAATAAAAATAGATAGAGGCTATTTAACAATAATTGGTTTATATGCCCCAGAAGAGGGAAGAGAACAAGATAATATTGATTTTTATAATCAGCTACAAAACATATATAATAAAATAAATAAAAATGATTACGTAATTTTAGCAGGAGACTTAAATGCAAGAATTGGAAACACGAAAATTAATAATAATATAAGAATACATGGAGAAAATACTCAAAACAGGAATGGTAAAAAATTGATTGACTTTGTAGTTTATAATAACCTAAAAATAATGAATTCCTTCTATAAACATAAAGACATACATAAATATACTTGGGCAGCAAGAGGATGGAAATCAATATTAGATTACTTTATACTAAATGAAAAGACATCAAAATTTTCACTAGATGTTAGAGTTCACAGAGGAATGAAATAAGCAGTGACCACTTAAAATAAAATTAAGATTACCACCTAAATGGCTACAAGTAACAAGAACAGAAAGAAAAATTGAAACATTTGTTTATAAAACTTGACTATTGAATGAAACAAATGTACAATGGCTATATGAACAAAGAATTAATCAATATCTAGACAAAATAAAACAAAATGAAAAAATAGAAATAAAATGGCTTAATATAAAAACGATACTAAATGCAGCAGCATATGAAAGCTTAGGAAAGACCAAAAAATTCAATAAAACGAAAAAACTGAAGATCTGGGATGATACAATGAAAGAAATAATCAAAAAGAAAAAAGAAGCCTATCACAAATGGTTAAGCAGTAAAAGACTAGAAGATGAAACAGAATATAAAAGAATAAGAGCCATAGCTAAAAGAGAAGCCAGAAAAAGACATAGAGAATCATGGAACAAATATGTTTATAATTTAGAACATGATTTATATAAAATAAGACCCAAAGTATATAAAATTTTGAAACATTTAAATGAAGATACCAAAGAAAACATAAAATTACACACTGAATTGAAATTAGAAGAATTTCTAAATTACTACATAGAATTGTGGACAGACAAATATTTTAAAAAAGACAACTGGCAAACAATTAATGAAAATGAATAGGAAATAACTAAAGAAGAATTAGAAATCAGCCTGAAAGAAACAAGAAACGGAAAATCACCTGGAGAAGATAAACTAGGTTCAGAACTATATAAATATGCAGGAACAAGGTTCAAAGAAAGACTCTTATTATTTTTAAATAAAATTTATTCAACTGGTATCACCCCAATAGAATGTAAAAAAGCAATTGTGATTCCTATCTTTAAAAAAAGGTAATAGAGATGACCCTAAAAACTATAGAGGTATCAGTATACTAAATTCCTGTTAGAAAATACATAGCAGAATCTTAAATAGCAAACTAATGAAATATTCCGAAAACTTTATTTTAGAAGTACAGAATGGATTTAGAAAAGGACGATCATGTATAGACCCGGCCTTTTGCCTAAAATTAATAATAGAGAAAAGAAGAGAATACAATTTAGAAACCCATATTGCATTTATCGACTTTGAAAAAGCATTTGACAAAGTTAAAAGAAACATATTATTTAACATATTAAAAGAAAACAAATACCAAATAATATCCTAAAAGCTATCACAAGTATATATGAAAATAATCAAATACAAATAAGATTAAATCACGAGCTATCATATACGAGAGAGATAAACCAAGGGGTCCGACAGGGATGTCCCCTCTCAGCAACTCTTTTTAATATCTACTTAAATGAAATAATAATAAAATGGAATAAAAATTTCCATCAAGGAATTAAACTTTCTCCTACAGTAAACTTAAACACTCTCCCCTTTTCCGACGACCAAATAATAATTACAAATTTTGAAGATAAACTACAGAAAGCTATTTTAGATCTAAATGAGATATCCAAAGATTATGGTATGATAATATCAACAGAAAAATCAAAAACTATGGCCTTTAAAGGACAAGAACTAAAATAGTACTAGATAACAAGATCTTTACAAGATCTTAGAACAGGTGAATTCATTTAACTACCTAGAATGTACGATCACATATGAAAATGAAAAAGATATAAACATAAAAATTGCAAAATATTTAAAACTAACAGGTGTAATTAACTCCATATTTAAACCAAACCTAGTTCAAAAACAAACCAGACTAAAAGTATACAATACATTAGCCCTACCAGTCTTGATGTATGGAAGCGAAATCTGGACAATAAAACAAAAAGACAAACAAATGTTAACAACAGCAGAAATGAAGTTTATGAGAAAAACTGCAAAGTATATCCTATTTGATCACAAAAGAAATGAAGAAATTATGAAAGAATTAAACCAAGAACCAGTAATAGAAAACATTAAAAAATATAAACATAACTGGATGGAACACGTTCAAAGAATGAAAACAGAAAGATTACCAAAACGAGCCTTAAAATACAAGCCATTAAGAAAAAGAAAACCAGGACGTCCTCTTAAACGATTCAACCATGACTTCTAAGGCCGGAACAGGCCATGCTAGGCCTAAGTCCTTGATATGCATGATGATGATGATGATATTTATACAACCATAAATGAACTCCATTAGTTCTTAAAAATAAAGCAACCAACAGTCCGGATTTCGATCATTTGTTTCCACATGATGAACAGGCACATATTATCTCTTCTGTTCGTCTTGCTTATCCCGCTATTTTCGGAACCAGACATGCCTAGAAGATAAGTGAATATCATTCTCGCCGCGTTCTCTTACGAAGTCTATTATCATCAACGCCTTGCAACCAATGTTATTAAGTGTGTTTTGCAAATTGCGAAAGTACCCATACGTGTTTAGCCTGTCAGTGTTTATGGTTGCAAATTATTCTAGTAGCTTGGTCGGATGGAATATTTCAAATATGTCCAGATTCTCGTTTTTGTTTCAATCGGATCATTTATATACACACAAAGGAACAAAATGCGTCGACATCATATAATGCAAGAACTTTTCTCTGCTTTCTGGCTGGATGGAATTCAATAATTAAAATTCCCATAGTTGGTTTCAATGGGAACTGATATTAATAATTCTTCACCAGCTGGCTGGAATTGACTAAAATTTGGTGTTTAACATGTCTATTAAAATTTTTCAAGTAATTTCAGTTTTGCTTTCATTCGGATTATTTGTAGAGGAAAACAAAATTATATGTCTAGAAAACATAAGCCAAAGTCCAATAAAAACAATTATGTCACTTTTGATACACTCGCCGAATCTGTATTAAAATTCCACTCCCCGATGTTTTTTGAACTTTATCGAATCAAAAGTAGATCCCAGATGAAACAGAACAGTCTTTCACGTTCTAAGCTATTAACGGGACATGGGAAAAACAGCGATTACTTTCACAGATATTAATTCATCAATCACCATCTTGCGTTTTTGTTTACACGCTGAACAGACTGTAATCATTTAATTTTTACTGTGAGTTATTGGGAATATATTCTGATGATTCTGATACGACGTATCCTCACTTCAAGAGACCAAAATAAAGCTACCCAAAATTATTATTCAAACATTTTTCTGTTTTGTCAGTAGGATTCATTGTCAATTAATATCGCAAAAACTAACTTAAAAATAAAGTCAAGCTTCTATACTAAGATATGACTAAAATTATATAACTGAAAATTTATGCAAATAGCAATAGAAGCATGTAGAAAAATAATTGAGAAGAAATCACAAAATAAAGTAAACGAAAAAATAAATTCCTTCTCTCCACAAGCACATCGGTCTGGCATTGCAGATCTGGATGCTTTATAGTAAAAATAATGCTAATATCTTTGAGATCTAAAGAACAACTTGATCACATGACTTTATTCATGATTTTCCCCAAGCGATATTTGTTGTTTCTCGACCTTGTGTTGTTCTTTGTAGCGGGCTGAATAGGTGCTTTGTGTGAAAGCAGTTTTCCAATCTGAAATTACTTCCTGTCTCCAAGAGCTCTTTAACCACACTTCTTCTTATCTCCATCAAGTAGTTCACGCACCTTTAGTTTAGCGATGCTTCAGAGAAAGAGTTTGGAGGTTTCCGATTCGTCATTTAAGTTCCACTTTATTACTTGATAAATTGAATCGGAATTCACACTTAGATTTTCTTTCTATTTGAACGGAAGCCGTGGGATTTCAGTGCTGTTATTTGTGTGCTTTCCAACCTCAAGAAGAGAGAGAGTTCTCATCTGTTTCAATATGCATGTATGTAGAAATCTTAAACTTCAAAGGAAGATAAACAAAGGTACAATAAATAATTTAAAAATATCGATTCTAACAACAGAAGGATTTTATGTTAAAGAATTTGAACCGGCGTGGCAATGAGATCATACAAAAAAAAAAAAAAAAAAAACAGCTCATGCAACTGGGTATAACCTCATTCTTGAATTAAAAGAGAAACGAATTGCTTTCAAATCACTATTTCTTGTAATTTAGTATAAGGCCAGTGTCCGGATTATCACCGGTTGATTTTTTAATAAGAATCTCACCCTCTTAAGAAAGGCTGTGAACCAATAGTATTATAGTATATTAGTATCGTGGATGAGCTAAGGGTTAGATAATCCAGAAACCCTACTCTAGAAACCAAATATGCGTTTCTGAGTACTACTACTATCTTTGTTATTTAATTTTCTCACGAGGTGCTGAATACTGGTCGTTCCAATAGATGATCTTTGTTTAGAAATACTGGCGCGAAAATGTTTAAAAGAAATACACTGATATTTTTTCATCGTTGCAAACTATAATCTGCGAAATTCTGTATGTGAATTAATTCTGTATATGGCTTCGTTCAAGATTAAAAACAATGTTACTATCTCAAGAGATAGTAACAATGTTACTATCTCTTGAGATTATTGATGCTTGCTGACAGGACAGTAGTTCGAAATGCCTTGCGTTAAACAAATCTGAATGAATTACATTTATAATTTAATCTATATTAATTCATAAAAATTTTCATTTATAGAAATATTACTCAGTTTCCTAAAGTTTTTTTCCCCACAAGGTCGGAAGGCTTCTCTAAGCCTAGCGAGGATATACAGGGTGTTCGGGATAAATTTGACAGTTTCGTAAGGAAAAAGAAAATCTTCTTTGTATCTATTAAATTTAATGAATTGACAAAAAAACATTACAGGCAGAGTTAATTACAATACTATCAACAAGATTTACTCAAAATAACCACCATTAGCATCGATCACAGCTTCAATTCTGCTTCGGAACCTCGAACAAGCTGATGCTACAGTCTCCCTGGGAAGGGCCGCAAAAACTGTTTTAATTTTATCCATTAACTGGGCTTTTGTATTACTGGAAGTGCGATTGGTGTCTTTTTCAACTGCGCCCCATACAAAATAATCCATGGGGTTAAGGTCTGGGGAGTTTGGAGACCAAACATTTGGACTGGTGAAGTCGTAGAAATTTTCAGACAACCATTTTTGACTTTTCCCAGAGGTGTGGCAAGGGGCCGAATCCTGCTGCCATACATACGGCCTACCATTGGCTACCCTTGTTATCCAGGGCTTGACTACAGTTAGCAACTCCACGAACAAAGCCCGAATTCCAATGCCAGGGTTCTTCAACACCTGTTCCTGCAGATTTGCGAGGAATTCTGCTGTACGAACGCAATCAGATCGTCTGCTAGGGATCTTTCTTCTTGCTACATCCTCGTAGTCACCATTGCAAGTCTCTAGTTCATGCCTGATTGTTTTTACTGTATTCAGGGAGCATTGGGCAGCAGTCGTAATATCCTTATTTTGATGGCGGGCACGAATCATCATGATACAAGTTATTCTCTTCCATGATTCAGGTGGGTTCCAGCTATCCATCCTTTCTGACATCTTGTATATGAATGAAGAAGGGTCCAAACTTTTAAATGAAGAGAAGTGTGTGTTAATACATGTAACTTACGGAAAAATATAATTAATTATAAATATGTCAAATTTATCCCGAACACCCTGTATGGTCTTTGGTTGGAAAGACCTGGGTTCGAATCTAGTAAAGGAGGCAAGGAAATTTTAAGTGATTTAGCCAGTATCATGTGGGTGAGAATGTTTGTCCTTCTTATCATCCTGTTTTCCTTCTGGAAAACTGATTTCATCTAGCAAAAATTAAAAAAATCGTT
The DNA here is from genome assembly GCF_054136105.1 of Typopeltis vanoorti. NCBI lineage: Eukaryota > Metazoa > Arthropoda > Arachnida > Uropygi > Thelyphonidae > Typopeltis > Typopeltis vanoorti. The sequence continues at coordinate 62,021,724 of NC_143550.1, read as the reverse complement.
AACTGCATTCCTTAACGAATATTATTTTAAATATCATCCTAAACTTAACTGATTGTTCTCAGATTACTCCAGATCTGGTTGTAATGTTGTGTTCAAGAGAGTTGTGTTAGAATAAATTTTCATTTGATCAATAAATAGCATCCTAATTTAGCATTTAAAACATGTATTTATCTATAGTCTACATAATGGTGCACAAGGTGTATTAGAGGAACTGTCATCAAACATCCTACAACTGTCACAGAGTAATGGAAAATAATGGACAAATTGGCTGAAGTTCTAAAAACAGCCCGACGCCGGAAGTCCCGCATGATGTATTGTCGCAGCTATCTAAAGTGTACGCATCAGGCCTGCAATGGTGAATTCCTGTTTTGAATAGAGGGGGTGGAAAACTCGTGACAAGTAAATTGAGTACCACTAATATCTTTGTAGCCTAATTTTCTCAGTACTGAATACTGGTTGTTGCAATAAATTATCTTTGTTTATTTATTTTTTTTTAACTCCTGGACTCGGGATGAAACACCAGCTAATAAAATGGCAACTAAATTCTCTAAATTAATGAAGTCTCTCTCTCTCTCTCTCTCTCTCTCTCTCTCTCTCTCTTTCTGATGAATCCAATATAAGCAAGACTTGTTTAGCTATCTTCGCAAACAATGCGGATTTCAATCAGTCAACTACTGCATATTTATAGCAGTAAATAACTTTCCTCTCTCAAAAACAGATTAAGTTCCCTATTAAGAAAATCATCATGTCGTCCTGAGTTTCCATTTCTGCTTTCGTTTATAGGGGTGACATATCCGTAAGAGGTGAAATTGGATCACAAGATTTCCGTTTTACACTCCGGATATATAAAAAAAAGTTTTTGAGTATAACCGATTTTACATAAGAAATGAATCATTAAAAAAATTTATTGAAGAGAAATCGGATTAATAACATCTTCCCTTACGCGTTAGACTGAATGGCCTGTCACTGTCATGTAACTTGGCACCGTAGAGAACTAAGCATCTCATAGAAAAAGTTAATCCTCTCGACATAGTCTGTTATGCTATAGCGATCCACACAGATAATGAACAACAATACATAGAGACTGATCACTGTCTCATATCACACCATCTTCTGACCATTTTCCTTTGAATATATAATCCAATCCCGTACTTCTTTTGTCCATTTGATCTTGACTTCGAGCAATATGCCCAGCCCTATGATGTCAGTGACCTTGGTTTGATTTTTTATCCACGTATTCCTTTTATGATCCAGTCTTGTGATACCAAGCTTACTTCTTTCCATACTAAATTGTGTTTTTTAATTCTTGAATTTCCTTTGAATTTAGTGTCCATGTTTCACAGCCATATGTCAATATAGGAAGAATACATTGGTTAAAAGCTTTATATATATATATATATATATATATATATATATATATATATATATATATATATACAGGGTGTTCGGGATAAATTTGACATATTTATAATTAATTATATTTTTCCGTAAGTTACATGTATTAACACACACTTCTCTTCATTTAAAAGTTTGGACCCTTCTTCATTCATATACAAGATGTCAGAAAGGATGGATAGCTGGAACCCACCTGAATCATGGAAGAGAATAACTTGTATCATGATGATTCGTGCCCGCCATCAAAATAAGGATATTACGACTGCTGCCCAATGCTCCCTGAATACAGTAAAAACAATCAGGCATAAACTAGAGACTTGCAATGGTGACTACGAGGATGTAGCAAGAAGAAAGATCCCTAGCAGACGATCTGATTGCGTTCGTACAGCAGAATTCCTCGCAAATCTGCAGGAACAGGTGTTGAAGAACCCTGGCATTGGAATTCGGGCTTTGTTCGTGGAGTTGCTAACTGTAGTCAAGCCCTGGATAACAAGGGTAGCCAATGGTAGGCCGTATGTATGGCAGCAGGATTCGGCCCCTTGCCACACCTCTGGGAAAAGTCAAAAATGGTTGTCTGAAAATTTCTACGACTTCACCAGTCCAAATGTTTGGCCTCCAAACTCCCCAGACCTTAACCCCATGGATTATTTTGTATGGGGCGCAGTTGAAAAAGACACCAATCGCACTTCCAGTAATACAAAAGCCCAGTTAATGGATAAAATTAAAACAGTTTTTGCGGCCCTTCCCAGGGAGACTGTAGCATCAGCTTGTTCGAGGTTCCGAAGCAGAATTGAAGCTGTGATCGATGCTAATGGTGGTTATTTTGAGTAAATCTTGTTGATAGTATTGTAATTAACTCTGCCTGTAATGTTTTTTTGTCAATTCATTAAATTTAATAGATACAAAGAAGATTTTCTTTTTCCTTACGAAACTGTCAAATTTATCCCGAACACCCTGTATATGTGTATATATACACCCACATGTATTCCTCTCGTACATTGATCTGTATAATGGCACATTTATACTTACAACTGTAACGTTTTGAAGGGAATTTTCTATACATGCTTTTTACCAGATTTATAAAACTTAAATACAAATTCTTGATATTTTCCTGTTATTTCGGGAGTGTCTGTCGTAAAGCTTTTGCTGGTTATTGTTGTTTGGATTTACATCAGAAGCAACTAAAGGCTTTGAGGATTTGTCTTCTGCATATTAACTGCGTATGTTCATCTGGATGATTTGCCTCTTACTGGATGAAAAAACCGAGTTTCCACTCCTGGAAAACCATCTACCTTCATATGACACCGACTAACTTATCTTCAGCTGAAAAAGCCCTTATAAAGCTTTCTTAGCATCCAGAAGAGGGTTCGAACCGAGGCCTTTCCAATCAAAGTGCCTCGTCGATACCCTTTGATTGGAAAAACTTGTTCTTCCTCAGTTTTCTTGCGAGAATTTTTAAGCTTCTTCAAGTATGTTTGGATACCTCTCACCTGGAACACTCAGTCGGAAATCTGTATGTAATTTAATTCTCACATTTGTTTTCCTTTTTTGTAGATAGATTATTTGTTGTCTTCCGCCCAGGCTTTATAAATTATAAATCTTAGCCAACAGAAAAGTTTTATATCTTCGTATTTGAACATTTATGATCGAATATTATCTACTCTAGCTTTGTCTCCACATTTTAGAATTTTGCCAACATTTTTTTTAATACAAAATATACTCAAGATTATATTCCTCCTGAATATTTTCAGTCATTATTCTATTACTGCTTATCTCATTTAATACTTTCTCGAATTACTTTTGACATAAAAATTTATAAAAATGTGATATAAAACTTAAAAATATAAATTTAATATTCTGCAATTTTTATGTCATCTTTGATATCTAATTCCTTTTACAGTGTCTATCCTCCATTTAAATTTTCTATACAGCATCCAGAATTCAGGACTATGCGCAGACCTGCGTCATCTACTTTTTGAACCTTAAGCAACAGACTGAAATTATGAAAATAATAATAATAATAATAATTTGAGAGCTGTACACGACAACGTCTTGGCTAATGAGCTGGCTAGAGCCTAAAGTACGACACTCTCTGCTCAGTTTATTAACCTTTCATTATTTTTATGTCTTTAACGGTCTACATAATTAAACCTACCCGTTATTTAACAAAACGTGAACAAAACAACACTATACCTTCCTGCAGATATGCACTATTTCATTAACGTAAATGAAACGCATACGAATAATCGACATTCTACACGAATAACCACAGATATCTATTTGACCACAACCAGCGCCCCAAGCGTTGAATAAACACAAAACAGTAAAACGCAAATCTATCTTCGCTGAAATGAATACCTATTTTTTACTTGTGAAATAATTTACATTTGAAGAACGTAAAGAAGTTGATAATTTCAAATTTTTCAAGAAAAAGGTACGTTTTTCTTTGTACTAATAATTTTAATAATACCTAAGATATGTGCATCGAAATTTAGTGCTTAGACAAAAATTCAGATATCCCTAAATTAATATTCATAATTACAGTAATTACTATACTTAAGATGATTGCGTAATTACCTTAATTTATTGATTACGGTGATTGATTAATTAATTACTATAATTAAGAAATGGCGATATTATTGTATTAAGATATACAAAGAATATTAATATATAAAAATAACTCGACACTAATCACATTTATCATTTGCATCATATAAAAATCTTATTCTAATATTATTCGTGGGTTGTAGATAGAGTATTGTGAAACAGCGGATAGTGACGTTGTGTGTGTAGAACTGAGAATTAAGTATCTTGGAAGGGGAGGGGGGATTGTGTAGAATGGCGTGCTCTTGCGCGATGAGTCCTTGGTCTTCTCGGAGGTGTCAGTAATTATAATAATAATTACTAATTGCATGAAGTCAGAAGACTTGGCTTCTGAAGTCAGCTCTGGCAGGCACAAAGTATATCGTACCACGCCTTTATGTAACCTCATGGGACAAAAGTCCATTTTGTCTTTTTTGTCAATTTCCTTTCCCTCTCGACTTTTTTTGAAAATTTCAACATCTGTATGGTAAATATCTCTCAATACCTTATACACCACACTCTCCAAATTTTGCTCACTGCCTATTCTATTTTCATGACTTACACTTCACAGTTCCAATATTGACATTAATTATCCATCTCGGTAGCCTTCCAAAGTATTTTTGCCACTTCGAAATTCTCTCGCCACATTCTCTCTCTCTCTCTCTCTCTCTCTCTCTCTCTCTCTCTCTCTCTCTCTCTCTCTCTCTCTCTCTCTCTCTCTCTCTCTCTCTCTCCACCAACTACACAGTTGGCGGATTACCACACATAATGCCATCATCATCTATACACTACTCCGTCACCACTACCTTATATTTTTTGTCTGTAAATTGCGGGTATTCTCAAGGCCGATCCATGAGACCAGATCTGTGCACAAAGGCGTGGACTACTGTTCGTAGGATCTGTTAATATCTGGACTCGTTTTTCACTGCAGTTTCTCAAATCGCGGTGTTCTTATAAATTTGTAAAAGTATCGGGGTTATTATTTAAATTATTACTTTTAAAATAGTGATTTGCACTGTTAATTTTTATTTATCTGTTTATTTTTATTTTATCTATTATTATTATTATTGCATGAAAATTGAATCCATAAACTGTAATATCTGTTTACTTTAAATAGCATACATGAATACTTTTGTGAGACGCTGTAACTGACTGCGTGCAGAGTACCCTGCTTGAAAAAAGTCAACGGACGCCATAGTGTGAGGATCAAGCACCCATGGCGTCCACCGAAGTAAGATGTAGGACAAGGGTCTTTAACGCATGGCCCGCCGGCAATTTTGAAAAAATAACTACTTAACATTAAAACGCGATTAAATAAAAAATAATTTCAATGAAGCTGGCGGGGCAATAAGCTATAAGTGCGGTATTTTGAATTGTAAGTTGCTTTCCAGATTCACAAGGAACGTTGTGCATTTGATACTTTACATAAAATCCTATAAAAATAAATATTAAATAGACATGCTTCTTAAGTCATCTACCAGCGCCAAGCGGTACTTAAGTACTAGTACTAACGTCGCAGGTAGATGGCTGAAGCAGTAGTTCATTCGAGTGCACTGTCTAATGCCTTCCAGATACATCTCGAAGGTTCTCGACTTCGTTATTTTCATATATATACAAGAAGATCTTATCCACAGTCAGTCAGTCGTGAACAGTGTGATATTCGTGTATAAGCGCGTGCAGATTCGTCTTGTCAGCCATAGCCTATTGTAGTTTTATATTGCCAAACTTTTTTCATTAGTGTGAGATATATTCAGTGGATAATAAACCGTTACGCAGCCATTTAGGATCATTTTTGGGTTCCCCTTCCATCACTATGACGTCTACGAGTAAAAAGCGTAAATCAATTGATTCTTGTCGGGTTTTTAATGAAACGTGGACCAATTTGTACTTTTTTGTGCCGATCGACAATAAGCCAGTGTGTTTAATTTGTCGTGAGTCAGTATCAAAAGAATACAATATAAAACGACACTATGATACAAAGCATGCGTCCAATTTCGATCACCTTCAAGGGCGGCTTCGTGTGGACAATGTGAACCGTCTCCGAATTGATTTAAAATGCCAGCAGGGTACGTTTAAAAGGCAAAGGGAAGAGAGCGAAGCGTGTGTCAAATTAAGTTATGTAATAGCTGAAAAAATTACTAAAAAATCAAAAACCTTCTTGGACGGCGAGTTTGTGAAAGAGTGCCTCATCGCTGCTGGGAAAAATCTGTGCCCAAATAATAAGGAAGTGTTTAAAATACCGAGTTTGTCTGGGGTAACTGTAGCACAACGTATCGAAGAACTTGCCAATGACATTGAAGGAACTTTAAAAAAACGGTCGTCCGAATTTATGTCATATTCACTTGCTTTAGATGAGAGCACAGATGTGAGGATACAGCACAACTGGCTATCTTTGCCCGTGGCATTGATCAACAATGCACCGTGACAGAAGAACTGCTAGCTCTCGTACCTATGAAGGGAACGACGAAAGGCACTGATATTCTTGAAGCCTCCAAGAAAACGCTCCAGCATTTTGACCTCAGCTTAATCAACCTCGAGGTGTGGTAACTGATGACGCCCCTGCTATGGTGGGAAAGAACGAAGGGTTTGTTGCCCTGCTACTGAAAGAACCTGAACTAGAAAAATAGGATTTCATCCATTACCACTGTTTAATCCACCAGGAAAATTTGTGCGCGAAAACTGTTGCATTTGAGAATGTTATGAAGGTTATTGTGACTGTCGTCAACATGATTAGGGCAAAAGAATTGAATCATCGTCAATTCCAAGTGTTTTTGACCCAAGTGTGCGAAGCGGATCACGGTGATGTGGTTTATTATAGTTATTTATTTATTATGGAGTTTCCTCCCTTTTTCTCCCCCATCCCTATTGGGACGAGTTGAACCCCAATTGGGGGGTTAGGTATTTATGGCTGTAGATCCGTGTGTGTTCAAGGGACTGGTTTGCCTGCTTGCGGGATGAAAAACACCAGATAAACTGGCTTTTCGCCAGTTTATCTGGCGAAAAGCCAGTTTATTAAACCCTACTGCCGCGCCCAAGACCGGCTAACTTGGCTATGGCTGAGGAAGATCCTCAAATTCCTCACTTCGTCGACGGGAATCGAACCTGGGACACTCCTTCCCCAGTCATATGGTTGCGAAGCGCACAGCCACTACGCTAACCGCAGGGACATTTATTATAGGGAGGGAAGGTTCTTAAAACAGTCTTTGACTTAAGGAGCGAAATTCAGCAGTTCGTGTAAACCAAGGGGAATCCGATTGCGGAATTTAACGATCCGAAGTGGATGACAGACTTTGCCTTTGTGACCGGCATTCTCGTTTCATATGAATGACCTAAATACGCGGCTACAATCCAAAGATCAATTGGTGCACGCTCTGTTTGACCACATCAAAGCTTTTGTGGCTAAGCTCAAACTTTGGGAGGCACAACTCGCAAAAAACGACAACTCATTTTCAACTTCTCACTGAGTACAACTGTCCGTCTCTTGATGAATATGCTACAAAATTAGCCGTCGCAAAGTGAGTTTGAAGACAGATTTAGTGATTTTAGTAATCAAGCATCTTCTTTAGATTTATTTTCAATGCCGTTCAGTGTCAATGCTGCCGAAATGCTAGGCTCAGTACAAATGGAGCTTCTTTCAACTCCAAACAAATCTTCTTTGATAGAAAAATTATTCAATATGCCCTTGCTTACATTTTACAAAGACTACATTTCTGAGGACACATTCATTAATCTTCGCCGACATGCTTTGAAGATGTGCGCTTTGTTAGGAAGCACATACTTAATGTGAGCAGTCCATTCTCCAGAATGAAGCATGTGAAGTCCAAGAGAAGAATTACGGACCAACATTTAGAGAATACTCTGCGCATAGCGACTTTCAACATTGATGTCAACATTGACAAACTGGTCAAGGAAAAGCACTGTCAAGTTTCCTATTGACATTGTAAAAAATGAATGTTTTCTTCATTAAATTATCTTTTTTTAAGTATTGATTGTATTTACTTATCATGAACCCGACTGTTACCTGACTTTGTTTATTTTTTATAAGATTTTATGTAAAGTATCAAATGCTGAGCGTTCCTTGTGAATCTGGAAAGCATCTTACAATTCTAAATATGGGTGTTTAAAAAGGAGTATACAACTTTGAATGACAACAGAAGATTAGCGTGAGATGAACAATTTTATTATCGTGCAAATGTAGCGCAACACTTGAAGTTTCAACACAAACAGTTAAAGTTCGATATGAATGCTTCCACTAATTCTGCAGACGTCCCATCTGTAATTAATTTCCTGCCACACGCAGCAGAGCATATCTGGCGTAACTTTAGCAATGGCAGTAGTAATTCTGGAACGCAGCTCATCCAGATTGGCTGCTGGTGGTGGTGGTGGTGGTGGTGGTGGTACAAACACTCGATCATTCGCAAAGTCACACAAGAAAACTTCTTTCGAGGTACGACCTTACATCTGTTAGATAATGAGGAGGTGCTCTGTCTTGGTGGAAACGTCAGCGTCTAATTGTGGATTAGGTATACCCTTGTAGTATGTTCAGATACAACCGCGAGTAAGTGTAAACTCCGAAAAAAAGAAGGATCGATGCACTTTCTTCTTGTTAATGGCGCAAAAAAAACGTTAGCCTTTGGGATGCTGCAAACTTGTTCTACGATGGTATTATGGATTTTTGCTTTCTATATTCTGCAGTTGTGAATGTTTCCTTCTCACTTACATGAAAAGTGCACTTTCGCTGAAAACGATCTTGTCCAAAAAGTCCTCATTTTTTTTTCTATTCTAATGATCATTTCCATAAGAAATCCTGGCGTATCTTTTTATCGTCTTTCTTCAAAGGTTGTACAAGGGTAAATTTGCAGGGCCCCCAAATGTACACGTTGTCGTAAAACATCCCAAACAGTCACATGTGGAATTCCAATTTGACGAAACGCCTGTCTCATTGATTTTCCAGGACTTCTCTAGATACTTTCCCGAACTTCTTCCACAACAGCATCGGCAGCACGCGGCCTTCCGGTTGACTTGGATGACGCACAGAAGCCTGTTTTCACAAAATTCTTTTGCCACGTGTAGCTCGTATGTCTACTAGGAGGCTCTTTGCCGTATTACGTTCGGAAATTCCTCTGAACTTGTGTTGCAGACTTCGTTTCCTCAAAACAAAACACACAACGTGCTCGCTCTGCACCATCGAAAGTCGCCATTTTCAAATGGTGTGACGTATCACGCACATCTATTGTTGTCATTTGGTAATAAAGTTACTTGGCCAAAAATTGATGTTTCACAACATTACGACACTCACTCAGCTTCTGTACGTCTTCTGAGTTATTCTCCGTTCTCCTGCAAAGTTGTATACACCCTTTTGAAACCCTGTATTATCCATCGTAGCACCCTACTGTCAAGTTCGTGAGTGTGGCGAGTAACCACTGTGGGTAGCACTTACAGTTGACTCCCTGCGCTTCCATCTCGGCGTGGTATTACTGATTGTTGACTTGGGATGACCCAATTTTTCAACAATTTGCCGATAAGCCTGCAGCAAGGCATCCCATCACAACAACACCTCTTTCAAACTCCTCAGTTCCCTTCTCGCAGCCTTTCACCCAAACACAGTTGCACCAACTTGAGAGCAACATATTGCTCTAATTTATTTTCCGGCAGCAGATAGTTCCGTCACCTAATTTAGTCCTGACAAAATTACAAGAGCGCATTTGAAATTCCTGCTCCCACCGATTATTTAACTGTGGTGCCACAGATGGCGTTGCTTGTGCGCACGCTTGCTTAATTATTGACATCTATACTTAATGATCTATCGATTTTGAGTGACTCAGTGTGAAATGTCTTATTCTTGGTCTTAAATGTAAGCAAAGAATTATTTCGTTTACATTTAACCTCTAAGTCTTCTAACCAAAGGCCAATTCACAGTAGTGGTGATGTTAAGCCTAAGCATAAGTCTATGTTTACTTGCATTTAATAAATTCACACTTAACGCTTAATCTAGGAAGGCTCTGCAACAAAGGGTGCCGGAAAATCGGTGGTTTGTCGGTAATTACCCTTCCCTTCCCTTTCACAGAAATTGAGAAAAAAATTCTCTGCAAGACAGAAAAGCGATCTAGAAAACTCACACATTGAATAGACCTAGCAGGTCATGATATGATTAGCCATCTTTTCTCTAAAGGAGGTTTTTTTTTTTTTGTAGGTCATATGGGGTCACTTCGTTGATGTTTAATTGCTGTAAATAGTTGGATAGCTTCTTTGAAATTGCGCCAAGTGCACCGATAACTATTGGGATAACTTTAGTGTGTTTAAGCCACAGCCTGCCAACTTCGATTGCCAGATCTCGATATTTAGTAGTTTTTTCCAGTTCTTTGTTGTCAATGTTATTATCGCTGGGCGCTGCGGTATCGATAATCCAAACCTGTCGATGTTCGATAATTGTGATGTCAGGTCTATTGTGTTCCAAATGCCAATCAGTTTGTATTCGAAAGTCCCAGAGTAATTTTGTTGTTTCGTTTTCCAATACTGTCTCTATTTTATATTGCCACCAGTTATCAGATATAGGAAAGCCATATTTTTTGCATACATACCAATGAATTATTTTGGCAACTTGATCATGGCTGTATTTATAGTCAGCTTGAGCTATTTTGCTGCAGGCACTAGTTCACGTCAATTTTGTCCTTAGTATCTCGAAGAAATTGGCCATGCAAAGGTTTATTTTTCCAGTGCACATATCGGTTATTTTGCTGTTCCTTTTTGTAATCGTATTTGTTTCCTGTTGCTTTCAGAAGATCCTCTTGTGTAACTACTTTAAGCATTTGCTCCGAGTTATTGTCGATGTAACTTTTTAAGCTAATTTCTTTTTCTTTCACAGTGTGTCTCACTTGCAGCAGACCCCATCCACCTATTCTCTTACAACCGGTCAACATCACTTCGTGGATGTAATGCATGATGCATAGTCATTAGTTTCTAGTTTTGCCGTCCAATTTGTCCAGGTCTTCTTTTGTCCAATCTATTATGCCAGCTGCGTATGGGATCACTGGTATAGTCCAAGAATTCATTGCTCTAATTATGTTTAATCCATTTAGTTTTGTTTTCAGAATATTTCTAATTCTTTTGGTGTATTCTGCTGCAGCCTATTGTTTAACTTTCGAGTGGAGAATGTCACTGATTTCTAATATTTCTAGCTATTTATAGTGTTCGTCAGCTGAAATTGCTTTTATATATTTCTCTTGATCGAAATTAAAATTGCTAGTATCATTAATTTTTTCTAGTTTAATAGATAAAATTGCGCATTTATAATGCGCAATAGATAATAATAATAGATAAATGCGCAATTATTATTATTATTATTATTATTATTATTATTATTATTATTATTATTATTATTATACACTCATGAGCCAAATGACCACCCAGCCTGTTTCTGGTCAACTAATTGAATGGTTTGCAGGAAAAAGCATGGGGATTGTTCTAAGGTACACCACTGGACACTCTCTTCCCCAGTGAACAGACCTCGCATTCTTCTGATTTGAATCCCATTGAGCCTATGTGGGATCATCAAAACGTCACCGCCGGTCAACGCTAGTGCCTCCGGAACATTTGTCGAGTTAGTCCAGAACATCTCAGGGCATCTTCCAGGGTCTAACGCAGTCAATGCCTGCCAATGCAGGCGCTAGCGGTTATATCGGAGAGTCAACATGCTACTAGGTAGGTAGTAATAATGTTTTAGCTCATGAATGTATTGTAATTATAATTATATTAATAGCTTTCCCTTAGAGTGAAACTAAAATTGAAAGGAAGGAACAAATTTTATTCCGATAATTATCAAACAAATGATATAGTCATGATAGCAATAAAGACGTTAATTAATAAACCAGGAGATGTTTTTGCAAATATAGTTTTTAAAAATTTAGCTGAAAGTTGATAGCAGAAATTTCGTTCATCCATAAGTTTATTTCGAATTTTGAATTTGCTTTTTGCAAGATATACTTTTGAAAATATCAAATTTATATTTATTGATGTTCTAATATAAAGAAGATTTGCTTTGAATTTCATCTTGGAAAATTCTTTTCTGCTATAGTACTCCTGTACAAAAAAAAAAAAAAAAAAAAAAAAAAAAGATTTCAGAATATGGAAATAAAAAGGGTGCATTTACTTCCTAATATTTGTGATCACCAGCTGCCTGGATAGAGTTTCTTCGAAAATGACTTCCATTTAGCCGGCTGGTGCAACTACTTTTCTATCTCAAGTCTATCTTTTCACCATTTTCTTTTAACAGAAACCGCTGAGCATTTAAACCGGAATGAGCAGGATAATTGTCATTAGAAAAGGCAAATTTTCATTTCGTCACTTCTAGGTCGCTTTCTTATTATGCCATCTCGCAAAATTACAGAAAGCTGTAATGTAATATTTCCGATTTATGTTTTGTATTTGTGTCACATCACAATACCTTCTTGAACGGAAAAAACAACAACAACGTAACCTTGGAAGGAAAGCACTGTTAGTCATTATCGATCATCGTCAAACGCATTGTAAGCAGTTTATAAGGGCTGCTCATCCACAAATGATGTGTTCTTGACAGGCGAAAGGAACATATTGTATTTTCAAGACAGTTTAAGAAAATGAGATGACGGTAAATAACTGCACGTCATCTCGCCCACCCAAAGTCTTAAAATCGTCGGGTGTGCGAGAATACCGTTTGCCCACCGATTTCTAAACATTAGGACTGAAACGTTCCGCCTATCCCCTTCAGGAAATAAAAGTTGTGAAAGGATTTTATTTTTCAAAATAAATTATTTTGAAAAAACGATTATTAATTAATTCTTGCAATCCTCGTTGGCCGAGTGATTGGCGCACCCGCTCTCCAACCAACATGCTGCTAATTCGAATCTCGCCATGGACAGATTTTTGCGATTATCTTTACGTTGGAGATGAATTTCATCACCTTGTGTAAGACCACCGTTCTTATCAAAGGCCTGGAGAGGCTTGAAAATGCCGTGTTTTAGACTCTAGAAGCAGGATTTTCAGATTATGTAAAAAGTAATTTAAAAATATATAAAATTAAAACAAACAGAAAAAATTCTTAGCCCATCGACGGTACTAACGTATTACTACAGGTTTACATTTTGTAGGCGGGGTCATATAAAAATACAAATAATAAAGAAAATAAAATAAAGCCTTAGCCTTCCACTAATGCATTATTGGTTTACAACCTTTCTTGGGTAGGAGTTACATAAACCAAACTTGTGTGTGGGGGTGGGAGATTGATTTCCGTTATTTGCTGTTAAACTTTGAAAACGTTTCTTTGACTGACTAGTAAAATTAAACAGAGTATATTTAAGTCTTGTTTATATCGTTAACTAATTGAAAATGCATTTTATTCCTTTCCACACACACACACACACACACACACACACACACACACACACACACACACACACACACACACAAAACACTAACCCACTTTGAAATCAATTTCTAAATGAAGAGTTTAAGTCTTCCTGAATTTATTCCGCTTGCTTTTCTCTTTGTTCGAACCCCAAATACTTCCATCGCCTTCAAGATGAAAGCAGAAAAAAGAAAAACAAAAAACTATAATCCTGAATCGGTTTCCATTTTATTCACACAAAAGAAACTGGCTTATTAAAGTCAGAGCACTAAAAGCTGTCTAGGAAACAGAGGAGCTGTATGGACTTTTGCAGAGATTTCAATTTCATGCAAATAGATAGTAACCTTTTGTCAACAGTCACACAAAAGAAATGTGTCTTGTTATCACGCTATTTCCAGGAATCTGCTGTATTTAAATTTAGATCGGAATAAACGCGGATCGTCATGCTAGTTTTGAACAGTGAAAGATCAGCGAGATTTTTTTTTATAAAACATTCATTTGATTTTTTTATTGTACAAAGCAATGGTTTTTTTACGTTGGGTATTATTAAAGTAAACTAGAAAAGAGAGAGAAATTTTACTCGTGACTCCACAATATTTAAAGACGTTTACTTACTTCTGTTTATTTTCCATATGTTGATAAAAACAAGTATGATTTGGTATTTTTCTATAATAGCTAAATAAACAAAAATCCAAAATATATGTGTAATAATAGAGTAATGTAATATCTCAGTAAATACTTTATATAGTACTGATGTTGTGTGTGTGTGTGTGTGTGTGTATGAGAGAGAGAGAGAGAGAATAGATGTACAGAAATGACCCAACAACTTTTGCACAGGTAGAGGATTTCCTGCAATTTAAGCCTTTCAAAGTCAGATTTAGTACGATTAATAATAGTTTCACTAGTGAAAATTTTGTTAAGCTAGTGATAGTTTCACCAATGTGAGCTTAATTCGAAGCTGAGTTTTTTTTTCTCATGCTGTCTAGCGACCACCTGCGGAACTGCTTTAGTGCTGTACCCTATAAGAGAGGAGAGGTTTGATCACCATAGTATGTTTGACAAGCCCAAAAGGGTATGTCATACATACTCACACTGCATATTAGAAGGTTTTTGGCGAAAGGAAAAATCCGAACCTGCTCTGGGAACCAAATATAGTATCCAGTGGCGTACGGTGGGTATGCTGAGGTAAAGGAACATTATTAAAAAAAAACCTTATATTTGTATAAAAGCTTACAAACTTACTTTAATAAGAAAAAACGTTCTATTTATTCATCAGTTCAATCTTTTTCGTTTCCGATTAGTAAAACCCGCTACGTAAATTTCAAGATTTCAAGAAGTACACGTGGTTCACTGTCTTAAACCATTTTTAACTCGGCCTCGTAGTATCGGTTTAAAAAAAGGTTTACATAAAATATTTTCAGCACTGTTTCGAGTTGTCAAGAAGGACAAAAATAAGTATCAGTTTAAAAAATACACAGTTGTGTAACAGAAAACCACAAGAAACAACCAGCTGCACTGCACTTCACTCCTTGGATGCTGGTTATTTACTGAATACAGGTATGCTGCTAAGAGTCCCATGCCTTTAATTCCCATGCAAATTTCATTCAGTGCGGATGCACCAATGTGTGTGCAGCATAATCATCGCTCACATTTAGCAGTTAAAAATGCTCGCTGATGCCTCGTTGCAAACTCCGCATAGGGAGTTACATTGCTTTCTCTTCATATTGGAATGGTGGGCATATGAAAATGGCTTTTAGTTCAATAAATTAGTAAATGTTTAGTAATGGTAAAGCCATGCACTTTGGTTCGATGAGATATCCAGTGCCATATTATACTGGTGCGATTATGTTAGAAGAAACTGATTAGGCTAGGGATCTCGGGGTTTCATAGACCGTAGAAGTTGAAGTTCAACGGCCATACAGCAACGATTACAAATACAACTCAGAGTATAATTTCAATTCCGAAACGAACCTTGATATGTAAAAATAAGGAAGTCATTTTTCCTCTTTACAAGGCCTTGATAAGACCTCACTTGGACTATTGCTCGCAGGTCTAGTGCCCTGGTTTTCGTAGTGATTCTGATACAATGGAGCGATAGAGAGAGAGAGAGAGACATAAGGTGTCTCTCACAAGACATAAGGTGTCTTGTGAGAATCAATATTTTGAAACCGCTGTCAGGCCTGAAACCGTTAATCAAAAGTAGTAATGAAACGAGAACACACACACACACACACACGCGCTCACGCACGCACGCACGCACGCACACACACACACACACACACACACACACACACACACACACACACACACACACACACACACACACACACACACACACACACACACACACACACACACACACACACACCTCTAGCAGAAGTTTGTGCCTTTTAAGTAATAAAGTGCCAAGGCAACTCATGTTCATGAGCGCTCGATCATTTTGAAAATCTTTCAAATTTCAAAGTATACACATTGTTTATGTCTGTAAAATAACGATATCCATAACCCTTCTGATCTGTTCTGATTCCTTGAGTAAAGGAATCAGAATAGATTTTATAAAATGGTGATCGAATACGGATATATCAAGGTTTCTTCTCTTTGCATTCCACTTCCAGCAGAAAATCGGCCGTTTTCTCAATTTTTAAATATGAATGGACTGCCGAGTTTAAACCACAGTTAAACTCGGCAGCCCATTTCTTAATTGTCGAAAATGGAGTTTCCACAAATCATAGACCATTATGATGGAATAGAGAAGTTTAACTAAAATTCTCTCTTAAGAAGATATTCCGCTCCTCTAATTCTTCTTATATTCGATAAAATTCAAACAAATATAGTAATAACCTAAATAACCAAGTTTTACAAAGAATACGAGGGTGATATGGAAAGTTCTCGGCTTAACAATGAAAAAACGATTTTATAATTTCAAAATTATTTTTATTATTCAACATAATTTCCCTTAATATATTTATACATTTATTCCAGCGATGCTCCAGCGCCATTATCCCATCTTTGTAGTGGTTCTCACTAAGATCTGCAAATTACCCCTCTACAGCAGCAATCACCTCTTGGTTCGAAGAAAAACAATGACCAGCGAGGAAGAGGTTTAGCTTTGGGAAGAGATAGCAGTCAAAGGGAGCCAAATATGGAGAATAGGGTGAATTTTCCAACAATTCTTGGTACAGATACCTTAATTTTCCCATTGCCAAAACACCTTTTTGGCAGGTGCATTGTCCTGATGAAAAATGATTTTTTCTTCTGCAAACCGTGTCTTTCTCAGGAAATTTTTTGTCTAGTCTGGTTAAAAGATCGGAATAATATTCTCTGATTATTGTTTTACCCTTTTCAAGATATTTAATAAAGAAAATGCCTTTAGCATCCTAAAATACCGATGCCATGACCTTTCCTGCTGATTGAACAAATTTTGTCTTCTTTGGCGCTGAACAACCGGCATCTCTCCACTGTTTTGACTGCTGTTTGGATTCTGGTGTTTAATGATGAATCCAAGTCTCATCCATAGTAATAAATCGACGTACAAAATCAGTCTTATTCTTTAAAACGCTCCAAGCACTATTCAGAGATTTTCATGCGAGTGCGTTTTTGATCTTCTGTGAACAAGCGCGGCACCCATCTTGCGCAAAGCTTTTTCATATGCGATTCTTCATGCAAAATATATCCTACACGTACTTTTGAAATGCCTATAGTCTCAGCGATTTCACACACTTTGACTCGCCGGTCATCCAATAAAATATCATGCGCTTGATCAATGATTTCTGGTTGGTGTTGTTACACTTTTTGGACGTCCTTCACGTATCACCTTCACGACTGGTATGTCCACGTTTAAACTCGGCAGCCCATTTCTTAATTGTCGAAAATGGAGGAGAAGAGTGCCCATAAACGTTTATGTCGATAAACGTTTATGGGAAATAAATATGATGAATTTCTTTTGGCGTTAAACCTTCTTTTACAAAGAATTTTATAACCACGTGATACTCAATTTTATCCATTTCCAGGGATACAGACAGCACTTTTGCTTCAGCTGTATAAAACAAACTACTTGACAGAATGACTTGCAATTCCACATGGATGCTTATGAAAGATGTACCAACTTAAAAAAAAAAACTCTTGCCGATAGTGTTGCCATGTATGGTCGAGGCCGAGAGCTTTTCAGACAACCCTCGTAGTTGATAAAATTTTCCTTACATAGCCTTTTAATAGAACGCAGTATTAAAACTTTTCAAAAGTTCCCGGCTCAAGTAACATTTCATTCTACCTTCAAAATATCAAGTTTGTCATTGTACAAAACTTACTCCTCATGATGGTGCTGATTTATCTAAAATATCTGCAAATTTCTTTAGTTTGAATAAGATGTTTAACAGCAGATTTGCAGCCTACCAATGGGATCGAACTTTTTCTGCTGCTTTTCGTGAGATGTATCATGGCCATATTAGAGATTAAATTCTCGTGGAAACAAAATAACCTTCAGATGTCAGTTTCCTGAAGTTAATTATTCGCATAAACAACCAATTGTACTTAAATTTTTTTCATAAGTTTCAGTTCTTCTGTTTCATACAGAGTTATAGGATTTTTGTTATAATTATTGGAGTAATGCAGAAAGGGCTTCAGTAATATATAGCAAAGCAGTAGCGTTAAATGACACGATAGGGCACGCAAAATAGCTTTTTATTTAGCTAAGCGCTTGGATCTTCTAGAATTAGCGCCTCCATATTCATTAAGCGATCGTGATTTCTTCACTTCGAAACCATACAAAATGAATCCATTATAATACGCTGTTATCGATATATCTGCTAGGAATTTAATTTCCCGATACGTTAATTATAAGCTTCTGTAGCGCAGTGGCAAGGAAAAACGCGCAATTTGTCTTACAGTTGAAATGCCTGGGTATTCGGCTTCCGGTCCAACTAGGACCAGAAGAACTTTTATAGTGCTTTTCTTATCGGGTTGCATGTGGAGACGGAAAAATTAAGCTGATTATGTTCAACGTTCAAAATATTCCCGAGTTCTTAATACAGTATTAACATCCAACCAATCTAATCCTATAAGATCGTATCGATTAATCCATCATCTATAAAATAAATGATTTTTAGTCCAAAAATGACATTTTCGACTTCATTACTTTTATTTAACTTAATGAAGTCTAAATTTTCTACGTAAAACTTTCCCTGAATGAAGGCGTGATTTATTTAAATCCTCGGAAAGGTAAGTAAATGATTGAAACATTAACAAAAAAAAAGTGAAAGACCAGTGCGTAATATTTTTTCATTCTTTCGAAACAAATGTGTCTGAGAACTGCGATTCAGCTCAATGAAACACAAGCAAGGGTTTTCTGCATCACGTGATTCAAACATTGCTTAGTTTTATGATACTCAAATATTCAGCAATATTGGCAATCATACGGAGAACGGATTTACTTGGGCAACTCATAAAATAGTTTGTAGTTAGCTGCGGATATAAGTGCGAGTGTGAGCAAGGGGTGCAACCGAATATAGAAATAAAAAGGAAAGTGTGATCAAATAAAAGCATATTCTGTTGCTCCTCCTTCTTGTAAGGTTGACGAAATCAGAAAAGTTGCTCGTCTGTGATGAAAAATGTAAAAACTGGAGAGAATACTTATTACTTGGAAACTGATATTCCAAAGGACAAAGTTTTCCTCCATGGAAAAGAAGTGGCCTTTGTGAAACTATTCGGTTACCCAGGAGAAGCAAGTAGATGTTCTAAAAATCACTTCGGCATTTTATTAAAAACTAAAAAAAAAAAAAAAAGGCTTTGTGGCTGTTTTCTATACTATAAGCGGTTTATTAAGCTGAAATGAATCAATTTAATCCCTCATCTGATTTGGTCTGACTATTGAATCACGCATTCATTTAGAGCCTAGATCATTCGGTAACGACGATGTCCTTTGGTCGGGAAGACCTGGTTCGAATTCCTACAAGGGATTCGAACCAGGACGCCAGCACCTTCATAAGGTTTTTCGGCAGAATGTAAGTTAGTCGATCTCATGAGAAGATGGCAGAGTTTCTTCTACCAGAAAATTATTTTTCATCTCGCAAAAGAAACTGGTCAGAAGAACACTTACCGTATTTTTCGGACCATAAGGCGCATCTTTTTATATAGAGAAATCGACTTAGAATTGGAGTGCGTCTTATGGTCAGAAGGTAGGTGATACCGGGTAAGTCTTGGATTCTCACGTTTTCGATGCGAGCCAAACTCGTGTCTCGCTGCATATGTGGGAATCCCCGATTTACATACGAAAACTTTACCGGCGTCAACATTAGTTAGTGGGCGAGCATATGCGGTTTTGAACGGACGAGATGATTATTAAGTCTTTTAAAAAAAAGCGGCATAAGTAACGCGATGGATGGTAGTGATGAAGATAACTTAGTTTTTGAAGAGAGTGATAGCAATAGTTCAGACAATAATATGAAAAGTGACAGTAACGAGAAGAGTGATAGTGCCGAGACGAGTGAAGACGAACTGAATGCTTCTGGTACAAGTTATGGTAATAAATAAAATTTAAGGTTTGTGAATATTTTTATTTAATAATATACTTTTTCTAAAAATTGTCTCATAAATTTGGTACGTCTTATCGTCCGAGAAATACGGTAATTAACAGACAGTATACTGGCTTCATAGCTACTTCGGCTGTATATTTCTAAACATCTCCAACAACTAAAACACATTTTTATTCTTCTACCCTGTATTTAGTATTCTTCCTTTCCTCGTCTAGAAATATAAATTTATATTATTAAATTAATATTTAATAATATAAATTTCATTAATTAATGGCGAAGTTAATTAATTTAAGGGGATAAAAATCCCTTGTTATTTTACAACCATCATTACGCATACTGGCTGTAAAATAATAAGGGATTTTTATCCCCTTAAATTAATCATATCGTATTCTATTAGGCACGGTTAGAGGTGCAGCAACAGAATTTTACAATTTTTACATTTAATTCCTATGGCTAGAGGAGCAGAAGGGAGCCTTCGTAGCTCAGTCAATATCGACAACATCCTTTGGTTGGAAAGACCCGAGTTCGAATCCATCTAGGACTTGAAGAACCATTATAAGAGCTTTTGAAGTGAAGTAGAGTTACCAGGTCTCATACGGAGTAGGAAAAGTTTTTCAAACCAACCAGAAGAACACACGCAACTTATAGCCATAACAGACTATTCTCATAACTTTAATTCTTTGCAGTAAATTCATAACAGGAGAAGAATGTGAATAGCGGTTCAAGATGAATATTTCTCTTCAAGTATTCTCTTCTAGACTCAAAGGGTCCTTCTCTAAGCATATAGATAGGCAACACCTCATTAACAATCTGTTTTGAAGTAAAATCAGAGGATAGAAACGTTGAAAGATACCTTAACGTATTAGCTTAGGCTATCCTTTAGTATGGTGTTTTTCAACATTCGCATGGACTAAGGTTTCTTTATCCAAAATCGTGTGATACTCATTTCTTACATTCATAACTCAAAATTTGAATAAATTAGTTTATAATAAATTAATTATAAATTGTTATATTTGAAGAAAGACTTCCTTCAAATATAACAGTTCGTCTGCAGATCGATATAGAAACTAATAAAAATTGATGGCTATTACTGATTTGAATATATCCATTAAGTCTGGCTGGGGATAACGAATTTATTTGACAGTATTTTAATTTCATAATTATTATGAAAAATGGAAATATATAACTTTTATGAAGATGAGCATATCTTTGACATATAGAATATAGTAAACGTCTAATAGGTAGTACTGATAATAACTGAGATGCGTTAAATTGCGAAATAATTTAAATAGAGTTTATGCACCTTCATTTTCGAACTTAGAATCCATTCATTGTTTTTAGTATATTATTATTATTATTGTACGGGCACTTCTGTGGAGTCCAAGGACTCATCGCAGGAGACCCAAACTATTCACACAATCTAGCATACCTCTCCTTGAACCCATTATCAGAAAAAGCACTCACAACTGACTCTGGCAAGTCATTCCACTCATCCCCCACTCTCCAAACAAAAAAATCTACTCCTCACACTCTTAATAAACACACCTTTATTCAACTTCCAGGGATAACCCTTTGTTCCGGTCCCTCTAGCCAAGTGCTGAAACGCTTCCTCTTGAATCAATCCTATAAAATCAACTTTAAGCAACTTAAATGTTTCTATCATATTCCCTCTTTTTCTCCTATCAAACAACTACTGCAATCCACAAACCTCACTCTCTCGTCATAGGGAACATTTCACAGACCACTCACCATCTTGGTCACTCGCCTCTGAATCCTCTCCGCTGCTTTCTCATCCCCAAGACTCTGGTCAGGGGACCAGACTTGAACATAGTAATCCAGATATGGGCATATAAAGGCCTTATAAAGAGGAATAACAACTTCCTTATTTCTACTTGATAATGTGTTCTTCAATAGCCAAGTGATCTTATGGGCAGCCTTAGCAACCTTAGCAATATGTCCTGTAAACTTTAACTCTCTGTCTACCACCACCCCTTAATATAGTGTAAGCTGTTCCTTTTCTAAGGAATTCAGATTAAATTTTTTCCTAATATTCGGGTTTGTTAACTAATTGCACAAAAGTTGATCACGAGCTAAATAAATTATTTGCTTTCCTTATTTGCATTAAAAAATAATAACGTTCTACCATCTAAGGAGCAGAATTTTTATACCAGCATACAGGCATTTTGATTAGTTAATATGCGTACCATACAGCGAAATATATTTTATTCGGGGAATTTAAAAGATAATCTGATAAAATGAAGGAAGCATGCGATCTACTGGTACAATGGAATTGTCTTAGTTATCTTGTGACTGGTATAAAAAAGTGTTTCTGACAAAAGTAGCTTGTTATATTAAATGTTGTTTTTGTCTAGCAGATGCTGCAGATAAGTAAAGGTATACGAAAGAGAATTGTTGTTGTTTTGACAACGAATCCGGTTATTCACTTCGTCCTTGTCACTTCAGATAACCAATCTGCTGCAGACGTCTTAACTTAGCAATCAACCGCTTCGTCCTCAGCTGACAGGAGTGACAAAGAGTGAAATCCATTCTGTGGTAATATCCCAAAGTCAATATTCCACTTAAACATCAATGTTATTACTCAAGTGTGAGCTTCCAGAACACAATTTTGCTAACACATTGGTCTTCACTTTGTTTATGGTTACATGAGTTGAAGAAATGGAACAAAAATCAATTAAAAACTGCTAGGAATTAATGTTTATTTTATTCATTATAGAAATACAGATACTGTTCATCATTTGAAACGTTGTAGAAGGTCATAAAATATTCTGAAGTGCCAGAGTTTATCAGCAAATAAGAAAATAACCAATATTTCGTAATGTAATAATGGCCATACATCTAACTTGATTATCTTGATTAAAGTGGAACCTTGCAATAAATCCTCCACAGTATAACTCAGATACAAAAAAAAAAAAAAAAAAAAAAAAACGCCTCAGTATTTTCTTTTTTGGAAGAGATAACCAGTGCTAGATACCGCGTATTTTTGCAGCGAAAACCCATCTAATAAGAATTCAAAAATTTAAGTCTTCATTTAAATTTATCAACGCATATACAAAGTACTCGATTATAATCGTGTAATGGTACTCCGATTTTCTAATGACACGCCTTTCGATTGGATAGACCTGGGTTCGAATTCCTTTCATGTCCTGAGAACTTTTATAAGAGCTTTGCAACTAAAGTGAGTTAGCGATCTTATATACGGAGTGGTAAGGATTTTCTCCTGCATAATAAACAAACCGGACAACTTATGCATTAATGGACGTAGAAGACTATTCAGATATTGCTGCTCTTTCATGATATTAATGTTGTTATGTGCCATCCAGTCGTTTCCAACTCTTAATGATCTTGTGTACAAAGTCTCTCCATCTGACTAGGTCTCCTGTCTATTCTTTCAGCAGCTGTAATTTCAAGCTGGTAAGTTCCTTTATGTTGTCCATCCAAATATGCCTCCCCCTTCTCTTCCTTCAGTTTTCCCCAGTATAACTTTTTCTAATGATTTATCTGCTCGCATAATATGCCCAAAGTACGTATCTTTTTTGTTAGTAATCATTGCCGCCAAGGAGTATTCTGTCTTTACATTCTCTAAAACCTTCTTATTAGTCATTCTTATGATCTATGGGATTCTTAATTTGACGTCCATAATTCGAATGAATCAATTCGCTTTCTGTCTCTCTTCTTAATAATCCAGTTTTCACCAATCCATACATCACTACTGTAAATACCATTGCTTTAACAATTTTAGGTTTATATAAAACTAAGTTACTTGGACGTAACAGCCAGCTAACTGGGCCTAAAATAAGATGGAAAGGGATGCCTGTTGAATATCACTAATAAGTAAACAAATAAAAGAACTGTTTTTCATTTAGCTATATGCAAAAATAAGGTCCAGAAAATGTTATAATTGAAAACAACCAAAAATATTCACCTGAAGTTATGCAAATATAATTTTAGGTGTTTTTAATAATATGGGTGTCTTACAAAGATGGTCCTGAATGACTAGGTGACACATAAGGCAACGATGAGACGCGTTCATATGTTTACTAATTCGATGGTGTGAAGAACTTGGTAGAGACAGGTCTAGGATCTCAGTTAAGGCTATCAGACAGGAGTGCAGTTTTCAATAACAATCAGCAGACTGATAATATCGAATATGGGAAGAAATATAAATGTTTTGTGACCCATTGGAGACTTATACTGCAATATATGAAGCTATTCCAATTTTGATCCCATATTTAGGCAGATAATAATAATAATAAATCTTATTTAAGTACTTTTGTAGCTAGTGTATCTATACAATTTTGAACACTTTATGTATTTTTTCCCCTGTAGTATTGTTATCCCTACAACCCAATGGTTGATGGGATAACAATGCTACATTAATACAGGGAACTATTATTAGGGAACTGTTATAGAACAAGGTGGTTTCCCCGTTACTTTCCTTTTCCAATATTATTCTACGTCTGTAGATATGTGTGTTCACGGGAGCCGTTTTGCCTGTTTTAAGGGCCGAAAAACCTGAGTTTCAGGGGGAACCCTCCACCTCCGTATGAAACCGGCTAACTCACCTTTGATTGAAAAGTCCTGATAATGGTTCATCGCATAATAAACAGAATCGAACCCCGGTCTTTTTAAACAAAGAGCTGCATCAAAACCAACTGAACTAGGAGGCTCTAGTTATTGGCGAACATGCATAAATGCTAAAATATTTGAAATAGAATGAATAAACAAATCAAAATACCGAATTTTCCCTCGGCATTTGCGGGAGACTTCAAATAAAGTTTCGATTTATTTTAAATTAAAACTTGATATAAGTCAAAGAATATTTACCAGAAAAGTAAGAACAGTTATTGAATTTCATTACCCGTTTGAATAATTAAAGTATGAATGTGTCTAAAACACACACATAAAAACCATGGCTAAACGCTTACCTGCAGGCAACTGGAGGTGTACTTTGCTGGATAGCTCTTATTTTTTTTCTAGGAGGAGCAAAATATGCGGATGAGACCTCAGTATCACTTAAGTTGAACCAATTCTAAGAGATTCCATGACTGTAAGGATAATATAAAGTAGTGTGACTATTTGTACTGTTACTGTGTGTTTACCGATGGGCTGCTGGTTTCTGTAAAGGAAAAGAACAAAGATGGGGAGCTTTAGATCAGTCACTGGGACATGCTACACGGTTCGCTATAAGGGAAATAAGAATGAAGATCAAGCTGCCTGCAAAAGTCATCGCATCATCGCAACTCACCTGTTCTTATACAGCAGGTGCTACAGTGACGCCACAGAGCAGAGGTGTGTATGTGTGACGCGCGCGTACCACACATTCTGTCGTTATTGGCTGTTACCGAAAGCGATCAACAACTCATTTTAAAACGCATAAAAATAAATAAAAAAAACTGCCGTGAAGGAGGAAATAACTCTAATTCAATAACATCATAATTACAGTGATTGACACCTGATGGGCGCCACTCAATGTGATACTAATAAGTTGACTTCTTATTTTGGTTCTTGTTACGTAAATTTTAAAGGATAGAAAAGTCAGTATTTGAATTTTGTTTCTTCATTCCCAATGGAAAGAGTTTCCACAAGGCTTATTATTCAAGGGATATAACATCAACTGCCATGATTGAAATAAAAATATAAATTCGTCAGTGTTTTAATTCATCTTATATATTATCATCATCATCATAACACTACTTACAGGTATAGACCATGTTGGTCTGTTTCGGTCTCATTATCCATCCAATATCCTTTTTTTGAGTTAAGTTAAGGGAATAATAAAAGGGGAAAACGCAAAACGGGGGTTAAGGGGAAAACGCAGCTCCTAGGAGCTGCGTTTTACATTATGAGAAAATATTAAGGAAAGTGATTGACTTGCTCCACCTTTGCTCCGAGGTGCCTAGTGTTGTACTACCCAAGTATTGACTTACGCTTGGACTCGCCGATAGTTCTTCGGCATGAAACTCTTAGATTTCGATCTCTGAGTTTCGTATCCGGCTTTAAAATAATCAGGGATTTATTATCTCCTTAACTTAGTTTACGCCGCCGGGAAAAAATAGCTTTATCTTTTTTTGAGATCTACCCTGCCTTCTCTTTCCAGTTGGCTTATATTTTAGTATTTGTTTAAGATCTCGGGTGTAGGCTATTTGGTTTACATGTTCAATCCATTTTTGTTTATAATTGTTTAGTTTTTCTTCTATTGATTTTGTTTTTAGTTCTTTTAAAATGTCTTCGTTCCTTTTTTGATCTAATAATGTGTATTTTGCAGTTTTTCTCATAAATCTCATTTCACTTGTTTTTTATTCTTTGTTTATCTTGTTTGTATTGCCCAAATTTCATTGCCATATAATGATGTGGGCACTACTAAAGTATTGTATATTTTCAAGCGTGTTTCTTTTTGTACTATATTTGGATTGAGTGGTCTATTTATCAGGCCTATAATCTGTAAAAATTTTGAAGTTTTTAATTTTATGTCTTTTTCTCCTTCATATGATATTTCACATCCAAGATAACTGAAAGTATTTATTTGTTCTATTATTTTATTATTAATAACTATTTTGCTTCTAACTAGAGTTTGTCTACAAAATGCCATTGTTTTAGTTTTATCCATGGAAATTTTCATTCCAAACTGTTCTACTATAATGTTTAAATTATATATTGCTCTTTGTAAATTGTCTACCTTATCTTATCGTATTACCTGATCATCTGCAAATAATAGTGTAATCTTATATATTACTTTCTGTAAAACACTATATGCATTTACATATTTCCATGTGTATTTTCTAGTACGGCAGGTGGTGTATTTTCAAATAAATGACAGGTACAGCTCTACATGGCACACATTCTTGTAGAGCTATTTTCGATATGACACTGTTAGATTAGGAAACTTGAACACTTCTGCATATTAAAAAATATGTATACTGTATAGTGTGCAGGACACTATGATAGGCCAACGCAATTAAGTTTTCATTATCCCTAATTTCCTATCGACAATTTTCTTTCCAGTTAATCTATCTGTCGAATTTTGTTTACGTGACCATACTATCTCAAATTAATTCTTCTCACACATTCTTGAATGCTACTGATGTTAAATTCCTTTCTCTGTACAGTATCTTTGTTTTTAATATATTCTGCCATTAACTCCATATCTTTATTCCTTAACTTTTTCTCAATCTCTAACATCTGTGGCTTCTAAACGTTGATCAACTGATATCCGTGCTGCTAGTTTGGTATTTTAGCTGATCTTTCTTATTAACAATTTTTTAAATAAAAGTTAGTTATTATTACCAAGAAATTATCTGTTTCCTTGTTTAATTTTCTCTTAATAGTGAAAGGTAGATAAATGCGAAGAGACCTCAGCATATCCTGTAAAACAATCTCAGGATGAGAGATAGATGTGAAAAGTTTTTTACCATGGGTAAAAAAAAACCAGGTTTATATTTAAAATAGCTTGGTATCTTTAACATATATTATACCCAAGGTAAAAAACTTTCTACATCTATCTCTCATCCTTAGATTTTTATTTAATAAGGTCAAAGCACCTTATGGTAACTTGTTTTGGTAAAATATTTAAAACTTAGTATTTCTTAGCCTGGCTCTCACTGACGAAACTAAATAAAGGTCGAAACCGGTCTAGGTAGTGGTCCCCTTGCCTTTAATACATAGCATCATACATCTCCTGCAGGAGATGTGTTTTGCATTAAGGTAAATATTAAGAATAGTGATCAGAGCTTATTCTAACTTTACCACGAGTTGCCTTGACTTTCACTACGTGCAGGGTCAGCTAGACTTGCAACACTTGCAGGCGCAAACTTGACTGACTTGTCTGTTTGCTTACTTGGGAAATGGAGTAAAAAAAAAAAAAAACAGGTTTATATTTAAAATAGCTTGGTATCTTTATATATATGCCGTTTTCAGTTAGCCAGTTGGTAATCAGATCAATGTCATGTTGCATACTCGTACAAGATATATTTGTGTTGTGGTGAATGGATATGGCCGTGTCGTCTGCGTATGCGAAGATATTACTTTTTAGGGAAAGATGGATAATATAGTGCGTGCGTGCGTGCGTGCGTGCGTGCGTGTGTGTGTGTGTGTGTGTGTGTGTGTGTGTGTTAAACAGAATGGGAGATAGAACAGCTCCTTTTGGTACTCCACAGGTTTACCGGTAGCTCTTTTCTGTGCGCTGATCCTATACGTGTGATGTGCTTTCTGTTTTTTATGTATGTTTTGAACCACTGGAGTAGACGACCTCCGATATTCCGATATGTGTTAGTTTATTCAACAAGATTTTGTGTGTTAGTGTGTCAAACGATTTTGTTAAATCAATAAAAACTACTAATTCTATTCTGTTTTTATCTAGCGCAACGTTTATTAGTTCTGTGAAATCTTCCAGGAGCGTAGTTCCTTTATTCTTTTGAAGATCATATTGTGTTTTTGGGATGATGTTCGAATTTTTTCTATATCTGTGGAGAATATACAATATACGATGCGCTACATAATTTGATTGATTACCGACAATGTGGCAATGGGTGTGAAGTCACTTATAATGTTTCTTTTTCCATGTTTATGTATGGAGTGATTAATGCTGTCTTTAGTGTTTCGGGTATGTGTCCCGTTTCGAATAGGTTATTTAACCGTTTTAAATTAGTTGAGCAGCTTTTGATGCTTTTGGTCTTATTCCGTCTATACCATGTCCTTTGTGGGTAAATATGATGAATCGCAAGTGACAGTTCTTCCTTTATTACTGTTGGAAACCACACTGATTGGATTGCTCGTGGTCCTAGTGGAGAATATTTCTGCAGTTTTTTGGACAGAGTTCACAAAGTACTGATTAAAGTTGTTTGCCAACTGTTTGAAGGATTTGAGCTCGCAAGCAAAGCTGTGTTTTATCGTTTCGGAAGCGGTGGCTTTATATGTGTTGTCTAGCATTTCATTGATCAGGTACCAGGTTTCCTTTATATCGCTGTGAGCTGTTGTTCATTTGTTTCTATAATAGTTTGTTTTGACGGTTCTAATCTGTCTTGTTAGGTTATTTCGTTTTCTTTTCTTTTGTATTCAGCATAATACCGTATTGTTAGGCGACTTCTGAAGTTGTTTCCATAGGGCATCTTTTCTTTGTATATCTCTTAATATGGTTTCTGTTATCCATGGATTCTGCCTGGTTTGGGAGCGTATGTTTATTTTTGTTATTGCTTTGTTATATGTTTTATTAAATGTAAGTTTAAGATTGTTATATAGTATCAGCAGAGATTGAAGATGCCATCTGCATCCAATCTATTTTTCCGATTTTGTCATTTATAATCGTTTCATTTATGATAATGTTATGTTGTTTTGTGGTCTCAGTGAATTTTAAGGCTTCTGATTTAGTATGCAACTGTAGTGCAGTGACATAATGGTCTACTAGTTTGCACGTTATGACGGCTGTAGTATAGCTATATTTTTTGGGAGTGCCCGTATATTTATGTGGTCAATACAAGATGAGCTGATTGTGTTTTCGACTATCTCTTCTCTTGTATACGACCATATAGACGGAATTAAGATATATGCTAACAGCAGGTATAGGTATTGTGTTGTGTTCTTATTTATGTTCATAATGTTCATATTTATGTCACCTATTATTGCCAAGTATTCTGCAGCGCCTTCTTCTGTAGTAGAATGCCATCTCTTTGATTCATCAAACAGATGGCATTCTTTATGGCACTTAAATTGGGTGGTATGTAGGTAGCGTTTAATGTCAAGGAGTTCTCTTGTTTGATATTTTTGACTTCGATGCATATATTTTCGGCATATTCTAATTTATGGTTTATTTCTTTTACTTCTAATTTTTGCTTGCTAAATATTATTATTCCACCGGCCCGTTTAGTTTGTCTACAGTGTTTGTGTTGTTGAAAGTTTAGCATTTGGGATTGGTTGCTTCTTCGTTTGTTGTGGATACTTCTGTTAATATTAAAATATGTATGTAGTCTATATCTCCCTTCAAATAAGTTTGGAAGGCAATCCAGTATTTAGGATTGATCCTGAATGTTGATATGGAGAATAGACCTTTTTTTTTTCGACCAGTATCCTTCTCCATTCAGTTATCGAGTTCAGAATGTGGCAGCTGTATTCTGGGGAGATTAAATCTGCTTGGTGGTCTGCGTTCATATGGATTGGTATGCTGTTCCCTTCTTTAAGACAGATTCTTGTTGTTGTTGTTGTTGTTGATGATGATGATGATGATGATGATAAACGAAATCGAGATATTTCTGCACTCCACGGGTTAGTTTGTTTTTTATATGCTATTTTTGTTTTACATATGCTTGTTTTCAGTAACGGAGTGAAAATGTTCTATCATAACTTCATATCCTTTATTTCTCATTTATTTTATTTTTATTTTAATAAAATACACATTAAAACCGATCTGACAATATAACTATAGCTAATTTCAATTAAAAGTGTAGCATGCAACTATAAGCATTCTACATAATTTAATAATTTTACATAATTTAGTCAGTCAGCAGTTTCCTTTTATTGCCTTGTGGCAAATTTTCCTATTCACCATAAATCATAATCTAAATTCGTTTCTCTCATGGCTTGTGCTGTTCCTCCTCACCAAGTTACTCGAGCTTTCCCTCGTTTCCTTCTACCTAGAGGAGAACAATGTAATGCCTTATTTAGCCATCCCGTATCTGGAATCCTAACGTGGCCATGCCACTGGAAAGGTTTCCCTTCAATAAAAGTAGAAAAATGTTGTTAAATTACTGTACTATATATGCAAGATATAATAATAATAATAATAATAATAATAATAATAATAATAATAATAATAATAATAATAATAATAATAAATTTGATCCCGGTGAAAGGGATACTGGATACGATAAAGGAGATCCGTTCAATGAATGGATCTCGTTTAACGTATCGTATCCAATGTCCCTTGGTTCATAATTTCAAGCAGGAGCAGGACTTTGGTTTTTATATTATAAAGAAAAGAGATGTTAACTAAATACTATGCCGATACTAGTTCAGTGGTCTTCAAAAGGTATTTAACAGTTTCCCTTTTGTAATGAATGAGTTAAAATCCCCCCCCCCCCCCACCTACCCATATCATAAAATAATCATCGCAAATCTTCTTCTTCTCATCAAAGACTAGTCATTTTCTTTATTCAGCTTCGCTGGTCTTTCCATCTAGTAAGCGGTCTCCTCTCTCTCTCTCTCTCTCTCTTCCTTTGGTGTATATTTATCAACTTTTTTGGTAGCAGATATCTTTCCATCTTATCTCTCTATATTCATTCATTTAAAAAAATAAATAATAAAATAAAACTATAAATATCTAACTCTCTCTTACGCATGTGTAGCTCAGTGAAGTGGCGTGTGCAGTTTACAGCGCTAGACCGCCCGAAGGAAGAGCATCGTTAAGTTTAATTCTAGTCGCCGACTAGAGGAATTTTTACTAAGCCTTGTTTCGACCGGTTTCCGAGTTAGTCGATCTCTGGAATGGGCAAGTGGGTTTTTTCCTCTCGTAAACTCGGGAATTTTTCGTACCGTAAACTCAAGAAAATTGACCAGAGAACTCACACTATTTTCAGAGAGGTAAAACATAGTGAAAGGATTAGTAACCACAAGATGGAGGCACGCACTTCTCAGTCGTCTCTCTTTACCGGAGGCCATGTTAAATGAGTGATAGTGGCCAGGTATCTTTGATTGGCTACCGGTAGAGATTGAACTTCTCCCTCAGTCTCCATAAGTTAGATAGGGCTAAAACGGTCTACTCCCTACACGGGAATAAAAGGAGTTAGCGGATTTTTTTTTTCTCTCTCTCTCTCTCTCTCTCTCTTCTGTCTTCATTTTTATATGACATAAGGTTGCGCATCTTTTAATTATTCTTAAAAATATCATTTATGCTGCCAGTTTTTTAATTTAATCATTCATTTTACATATTCCTGGAATGGGAGTGGTAATCATTTGTAAACTTTAAATTGATTTTCTTGGGTTTTTTTAATTTTTATTTACTGTTCTTTTAATTATTTTCAACAGATTTCATGGGGGGAAGTCCGACCACACCTCCTCTCCCCCCCCTGAACCCTTGAAGAACTTGACCAAATTTCTTATGGTCCGATTTCAAGGTGACTAACGTGGCAACGGCATCCATTTTCTAATGAAGAGTCATAAAAAGATATCAACCAATGCTACTGTGTCCGGGGAAGCCGACGCGTCTGGGGCTGCAGTCCTGGCTTCTGATGATAAATATGCTACGAGGACTCATATTAACATTTTGCAACTCAATATCAATGGTACTCAGAGAAAAATGGATGAACTCAAATACATGCTTTACAAAAACAATATCCATATAGCTTGTCTACAAGAAACAAAACTAAACAAAAATCTGAACTTCAACATCAAAGGATACACAGTTCTTAGGAAGGATAGAGAGGAAAGAGCAGGTGGCAGGCTTGCTATCCTTTTGAAGACCCCAGAAATCAAATTCAAAGAAATCATCCTAAATCCGTATTTAAATAATAACAGTTCGACGGAAACTCAAGCTGTTGAAATACATCTAGCAAACCATTCTATTTCAATCACAAACGTCTACCATCCTGATAATACAAATATTGATACAGGCATCACTGAAAAGCTAAGCGAATCTCCAACTGATGCAACCATTATGCTTGGTGACCTAAATGCAAAAAGCCGAACGTGGGGGCTCTCCCGATCCGATTTAGACCATAAAGGTCAACAATTGGAAGACCTCTTTACAGAATTGGAACTCACAACAATTAACAATGGACAGAGCACCTATCTCTCTAAAACACGGGAACTGAATCTGCTGTTGACATCGCAGCTATTAATTATACCATTGCATCAAGTGCACAATGGAAAATTTTGGGAAATGCCATCAGTGACCACAGACCCATAATAACAACACTAAACGTCAAGATTGATCAAGAACAGCAAATCAAAAGGACATGGAACAACTTCAGAAAAGCCGACTGGACAAGGTTTACTCAAACCTTGGGGAGCCTCTGTCAAGATGAACCTGTCTCTGGAAACCTCGACTGAAAATTACACATCCTTACTTCACACATCAGTAAAGCTGCCAAAGCAACAATACCAAGAGGCAAGCGGAAAAATACTTGGATACCATACTGGAAAGATCACAATGTTGATTCAATGTTTACAGAAAGAGACAATATCAACGACCAATTCAGAATTAATAAAACTAATGAATACAGAAAGAAATTAATCGACATAACACACAAAATAGAGCAGGAAATTTGGAAGTGCAAACAAGAGAAATGGGCGGAGCTTTGCAGTAACCTGGATCTAAGAAAAGACAGCCAACACTGGAACATTATTAGAATCCTATACAACAATATCAAAAAAGAGAACCAACAGAAAACAAACTTCATCATAAATGCTGGGAAACAAGCTATTATAGATCAAGAAATTGCAAACACATTGGCAAAAACCTCTTCAAACAACTCCGAACTTCAGTATAACAGAGAGGACAAGACCCTCAATAAACTCACAAATAAAATACTAAAACAAACAAGAACATACAAAATTAATGACATCTTCTCCGAAGAATTTACACTAAGTGAACTAAATTCATCAATTGAGAAAACTGCACTTAATAAATCTCCTGGTAATGATCTTATCTTTGGTCATATGGTCAAACACCTTGGCAAATAACTTCTGGATATTCTCAATGCCTGTTGGCAAACAGGCAAACTTCCAAAAGAATGGAAAAAATCAGTTATTGTACCCATCATGAAACCTGACAGAAATGCTGCAGAATGTCAAAGTTACAGACCTATCGCATTAACTAGCATACTTTGTAAAATTACTGAAAGAATCGTACACTCCAGGCTTATGCACTGGCTGACAAAAAAATAAGAAAATCAACTACTACCAAACTGCCTATAGAAGCCGTTATTCGACAACAGATCAATTATTCCACTTCTGCCAAACAATAATAGACTCATTTCAGAAAAAAACCCAACAAAAAAGACAACTGCCATATTCCTTGATATGACTGCTGCTTTCAAAGTTTGGAAAGTTCGTTTGGATCAAAAAATTAATACAAACAGTACATGATATTGGAATTAGAGGAGACGCTTTAATCTGGATTGCTGATTTTATTAGAGGAAGAAAGATCAAAGTCAGAATCAATGCAGCAATATCAAAAGAACGGAGAACCTGGCCTGGTGTTAGGGACTGAGTACTGTGGCTCAGTACTCAGTCCCTTACTATTCCTTCTATATGTCAATAACATTCATCCGTACCTTATAGAAGACACAAAAGTAACTTACTATGCAGATAATATAGCCATCTGGCACACTAGTGCTAAAATCAAAGAATCAGAGGAGATTCTAAACAAATCCATGAGAGGATTAGAAAAATGGTCAGATGAACTTAAACTCAAAATCAACCCAGACAAAACAAAACTAAGCACCTTTAATACAGACAGGAAAAATAGACATTCCTACAATCCCAAAGTCATGATCAACAACAAGCTAATTGAAAAAGTCACAAATCCAAAATACCTTGGTATTACGCTTGATCAGGAATTACGTTTTGCACAGCACATCTCTAACACTTCCAACAGAGCTCTAAAAAAAAATTAAATATACTGAAAAGGCTTTGTGGAACAAATTGGGGAGCAAAGCCAAAAATCCTCAAAACTACTTACACTACACTAATAAGGCCAATAATGGAATATGCAGCACCTATCTGGTCACCTTCGGCCTCATCGGTAAAGAAAAAATTAGACAAAATACAAGCAAAAGTATCCAATATTATCATTGGTGCAGTCTCATCCACTAACAACATCAGAGCCCAACAGGAATGTGGGCTTGACTTGCTGGAGGACAGACGAAAATTTGCCACCATAAAATTCATAAATAATATCGGAAGCTACCAAAGCGATCATATCTCCCTAAAAATTTATGAACATTGGAACCAAAAATGCAGACTTCACAGATCATCAACTTTACAATATGATGACACTATCAGGAAAGAAATAGGTCTTGATCAGCTAAATGCCCACATAAACAAAGAACCTCTCCAGTCCTTTACCTTCAAATACCTCCATAAATCTAAACCTTACCAAACTCTGTACAAAAAAAAAGAACCAAAAGAAATGCTCAAAGAAAAAGGCCTAAATACTATCACCCTTCTTTCATCCTCCAAACAGGTTATTTGTTATACCGACGAATCGTCAGATACCAGTATGATTAATGGAGGCGCTGGTGTTCTCTTTCTACTCCCGAAAGGTGAAAAACTTTCAATAAAAGTTGGATCTGGGAGAATCGCTTCCAATTTTACCAGCGAGCTCTACGCAATAAATAAAGCACTAGAAGCCTTCTTAAAACTATCATCATCTCAACAATCTGAAGGAATTATAATTTACAGTGACCCAAGATCAGCTATGGAGGCAATCAAAAATGGCAATACCAAGCTCACACAAGACATCCATAAACTCTTAAATCAACTAAAGTGTTTAGGAAAAAGTTGCATTTTACAATGGATTCCTGCTCATGTAGGCATTGATTACAATGAAGCAGCTGATAAATTAGGCAAAAGAGGCCAGTGAACTCACAACCAAGAAACTCACATGATAACTCTTGCTGATGTTAATGCACTAGCAAAAGCTAAACTAATTCCACTGAAATCAGTGATAAAACATGAAATTCCCGAAATCAGTGCTGACAGAAAGACCTCCACCACGATAGCAAGATCAATACAGATGATACAAGAACATATAGAAACTGCAACAACTGCCCCAATACTGAACTGACACCCACTCACATCTTTACCTGTCCAGCAATTACAGCAGCCTTGCAAGAAATAGATCCTAATTCTGAACAACAGCTCTATACAAACAAAATCATCGACATAGCCAAAGCAGTACAAGGAGCACACGGAAACATCTAAGACTCCAAAGGACAAGACAACAACAACAACAACAGATTTCATGAATTTTTTTCGTCTGTAATTTTTTTAGTCTAGATTTGTAATATTATACAACTTAAATAATTAAATGGCATCACTCTATACTTTTAAGTTCTGTGACTATTTTAGATCTAACGTGATCTTTGTATTTAAATGCCATGGTTTCTGTTTTCTTTTGTGAAAAGAAAAAACAGATTATACTGTTGGCCTATTTTATAAATATAGTACATTCGTACCGAGGATGAGCAGAGGCTTTTTTTTCTCTCTATTTTTATTAATTTTATTTTATTTATATTATTTTATTTATTTATTTTTTTTTTGCATTTTTTACTTAAGCTGGAAACCCTGCTCTTGTGACCAAATATGGAACTTTTTCAACCCACTCCAGACCTGCAATAAGGTATCTGAAGTAACTATTTGATATCTGAAGTAACTTGAATCGGTGTAAGACCGGTGTGGTCTTACATCGGGCAATGAAACCCATCTCCAACTTAATTATAAGTTTGTTTGTTTTTTAATATAACCTTTGCACAGCTAATATCAAATGCAATGGATATTTTCCTTTTTTCATGTATTCCATGATTTGTCTCTAAGTATTATAGCAAAAGCTTTTTCATAATCTATAGAGGCTAAATGCATCAACAAATTAAATTTTTTTCAATAATTCTCCTAACCTCCTTTGTTCTTCTGAAAGCAGATTGTGCACAATAATTTCCAGGTCATTTATTCAATTTTTTTTCCCCGTTACCTGTATTTAATAAGCTTATTCCTTATAATTTCTATAGTAATGTCTATTTCCTTTCTTAAATATAGAACATGACCAATCTAATGATACTTGACATTTTTACTAACAATTATTCATAATCTTAAGAATATCTCCACCATATTTCCAAGTCATCTGTATTTATGTCATCTATAATCCAGCTGCTTTTTCTATTTTTTTTTCATATCTTTATTGTTTCTTTCAGATCTTCCAGTCTAATCGGTTATATAATATGGAATACATTGATTATTCTATAAATATAGAATCAAGGCAAATATTTATTGTAATATGTGTTTTATTCAGTTAAATTTAATAATTTCATATATTTTTTGTGATACACAAGATATTAAAAAACAAACTAGAAAATTAAAAGTAATACACAGATATTCAAAACAATAAAAACATGCATACATGTATATAAATATTTGAAATTAAAATTAAATCATCATCATCATCATCATCAAATTCCTGCCATGTACCCTCAAGGGGTGTACAGGATATGACAGTACTACATGAAAAAATTACATCATTATTAACTTCCTATCTACAATTTTCCTCCAAATCAGTCTGTTACTTGTCAAGACTCCAACATTATCAGATCTTATATTTCTATCGTCTAAGGCACTTTGTACCGTATCAATCCACCTATATCTTGGTCTTCCTCTGAGCCGTTTTCCTGCCAACCTGGCAGAGAACACTTGTTTTGCTAATCTTTCCTCTCCCATTCTATTTAAGTGACCATACCATCTGAGATTAGCTCTGCTAACGCATTCCTGGATGCTGACAATGTCAAGTTCTTTCCTAATATCTTCATTTTTAATATGATATTGCCATTGATGCCATCTGTTCACGCCTCTAATCTTTCTCAGGACTCTCATATCTGCGGTCTCTAGTCTTTGGTCAAGTGTTTTACTTCTGACCCAGCTCTCAGATTTTAATTAAAATTAAAACTTATGTAAATAATCATATTAACAATATTATGGACTTCATGAATGGCTGTAAATCTACAGCATATTTAGTACTCGGATGGGCTAAGGATTTGGATAATCTAAATAAGCAACATGGCATGTAACTCAGAGCGCTAAGCATCGAACTAAGATTTCATTAATATAAGAAGTCTAGTGTAAGACCGACTAACAGCACGATCGTTCATTCCCCCTCCACACACACTCAATGGTATATCGCAAATTATGTGGATACCGATATACTTCGCTGGCCCACTGGATATCAAATTCAGAACAAAATGGATTTAAAACATTGAAATAAGAAAAGACGTAATATTTTAAATAAATGGAATTGATTTTAAATAGCGGTAAGACGAGGAGTTGTATGCACTCCTCCCGACAATATGTTTTCATTTGGTTCAGCAAAACACTCAAGTGATTAGAAGAAGAAACGAATTTGTTAATGAGTTTCTTGAAGATTTGGGGGTTGTATTCGAGGAAACATAATGCAGAAACAAAGCGTTTATGAGAAAGAGATAGGAGAAGTCAGTGAAAAATGGTCGTCACCTCTTTTGACAGTTACCTCTCCTCTGAATACAACTGTGCATTGTGAGGAAGATTTTTGATGCACCACTTCAAATATGAAAATAGTATTCTAAGGTTGGTGGATTTGGGATTATTTCAGACATTAAATATATTGTGTTAGGGTTAGGGACCACGAGATGGCGGCCCTCTTTCTTCACTGCGAGCTGCTAAATTAGTGATAGCCTTGGGCTAGCTATCTCTGATCGGCTTCCAGTGGAGATTGAACTGCCCACTCAGTCTTCAAAAGTTAGATAGGGCTAAACGGCCTCGCCTACTCCCTAAACGGGAATAAAAAGGCGTCAACTAATTTTTTTTTAAGTTGATCAGAAGAGAAGTACTGTTTAGAATGAAAAATAAAACCATGCTTTTCTGGTGGCTGAAGAAGCTATGGATATGATGTAATGATACATGTATGTAATATTTTTAGTGATATGTCCCAGTAAGTTAGTAGTTCATAATCAAAAATGATTAGTGGTGTTGAATAGTTAATTGAGAACCTTTTCTTTGTGTGATAACATTCCAAAAAAAAAAAAAAAAAGAGAAGTCAGTAAATAATAAGAATAGGAAGAGCAGAAAAACAACATTGATTGTTTGGAAAATATACATACCGGCCACTAAATTAGAAACTTTTATTTAATACCGTGTTTCCGTATATGAATGCGACTGCCAATCCCGATCTTCTTCAACTCCCTGCGCATAATTCAGTGAGATATGCGTTGGGAATAGCCTTCATTAATTGCTTCGTAAATTGCTGCACACAGGAAATTCTATTTGACCATACAAACCTTCTCAGTCGACGGCGATCTCCTTCCTGGCAGACTGTCTTAGGACCACAGTTACGCTTAGGCAAACAGTGCAGGTGATTATTCCGCTGACCTGGGATATCTTACTTTTAGAGAAACCGGTCAGGTTTGCTGTTTTCAAAAATCATGGCAATAGCCAGTCAGGCACTCACAATAAGCCTTTTATCAAACTCCAAAAGTTCATTTGTTTCCCCACACACACACACACACACACACACTGTGAGCAACACTTGACGATTACAACAACAACGCTACTGAAATGATGGGTGAAGCGAATCGTTTTTCATATTCCCATTTATCTGCGTAGAAAGTCGTGGTGGTAAGAGTAGTTTTTAAGCTCACCCTTTAGTGGCTGTGGGATTAAATATACTCAGTGCATAGTAAAATTGTCTTAGGTCTTTTGTGTTAGCAGTAATTAAATTCATTGTAGTCTGCAGTTTGTTTGATCAGTTCATTTGAAAAGAACTGCTAGAGAGTGAAGGAAAGAAGAGATATATGGAATATTAGTATCACAGTGAATCTGATTATTTCTGATGAACCATGGAGCATCTAGTATTATCCGTAAGCATTTGTTATGTACTCCTTGTAGTCTTAGTATGTTAAATTTGGAAGTATGGCTAAAAGCTGGCGAAGCATAAGCGATTATGGGACGTATCACCATCTGATAAAGTAATGATTTGTTTCTTGTATTTAGTTTGCTATATTGGTTAATCATGGGGTCAAACTGAGCGATAGCTTTGGATATTTTTGTACAGGTGAGTTTGGTGTGAATGTTCAATCGTAGTCCTTTATGTACATAATTGTATCATGTACCTTTTATGCCATTGTATTTTAGCATTAAAGGGTTGAATATATCCTTTGGGGGGGATGCTAGCCTTCTAGTGAAGCGTATGATGTGGTTTTTTTTTTTTTTTTTTTTTTTTTTTGAGGATTTACTTGAAGTCTCCAATCGGAGAACCGTTTTCCCAGCGTGGAAATACTGTTTTGGAGTCTTCTGGTTACCAGGCAAGGACAGAAAAATCTTGTTATTACTATTGCTGTATCGTCTGTATATAGAGCTGTGATGGTTGTCATAGGATTTTGGGATATCTGCCATGTAGACTGAGAATAAAAACGGAGCCAGTAAGGAGCCTTGTGAAACTCCAACTAAAAATTTTCGTTGGGTAGAGTTTGTGCCGCTAATTTTCACCTGCATTGGTCTGTAGCTGATCTATGATTTAATTAGACGTATCATATTTATTGATATATTTGCTCTGATAAGTTTGTATAAAAGACATTGGTGCCAGAGTTTGTGAATAGCCTTTGCAATGTCCAGGAATACAGCACTGGTGTGTTGTTTCCAGTTATATCCTGTAGTAATATATTAGACAAGTCGATTGATTTGCTGTGGTTTCGTCGAAAACTAAATTGTTCATTTGGAATGATGTTTAATTTATCTGTTTATTCTTGGTATCTAGATAGGATGATTTTTTCTGCAATTTTCCCCAGATGGGATAATAAGCTAATTGGTTGGTAGTTTTGAGTAAACTGCAGGTATTTACCTGCAGTTTACTCAAAACAGTTTACTTTAGTAGGTTCAGTGCGACCGGCTGCTACAATGTAATTGAACCTCATATAATTGTTTAATATACTAACGTTTCCAGGTTTATGTACCGGAATAATGTCGGAAATTTTCCATGTTGCAGAAAAATACTGCAATCTTAGTATTGCGTTTATGATGTTGACAAGATGCACTATAGTTTTGCGTGGAAGCATTCTGGAGATTTCGTTTGTGACACCGTCCGGATTTGGTGCTTTTTTGTTGTTGAGATGTTTGATAATGTTAATTATCGTGGTGAAGCAGAGTTAATCAGCTCTGAGTTGTTTTTGGGTTGTCTTAAGGTGCGTCAGACATGTTGGTGATCCTTGCAAATGAAGTTGATAAGTTTTCATATGCCGTACTGCACTGTTTTTCCAGATTACTGACAAGCACTTCAGCTTTCCTCTGCACCGTGTACAGCCTGCATAAGGGGGCGAGAGATTTTTGTTTCACGGAGAGATCTCAGAAATTTCCATATTGGGTGGTCTTCAGGACCAAGAGATGTTAGCTTATTTTCCCATTCTTGATTTCTATGGTTTCTTAGCTTCTCTAACTTGGTTGTTCATTTTGTTAAGGATTTTTCGATCCTGTGGAGCACGTGTGTTATGATTTCTTTTCCCGGTTTTGTTCTTTTTCTCTGATTAAATTCATATCATCCGGGAGACGGTTGGACTTATAAGGAGTTCAG
Source organism: Typopeltis vanoorti (assembly GCF_054136105.1). Lineage (NCBI taxonomy): Eukaryota > Metazoa > Arthropoda > Arachnida > Uropygi > Thelyphonidae > Typopeltis > Typopeltis vanoorti. The sequence continues at coordinate 61,980,521 of NC_143550.1, read as the reverse complement.
TCTTGGTGATTGCTGCCAAAGCTTTGCTAATTTGGTTTGTGAAGTTGTCTACTGCTTCGTCTATCTCATCCTTTTTGTGTATGGTGGACACTGGACAATGTGTTTTGGGGATTACTTTGGATAATTTTGCAAGCTGGATGAATAAGATAGGCAGAGGTGTTCCTGAATGCCTAATTTGAGTAAGATAGGGTTGTGATCTGATGACAACTCATTAATCATTTGTAGGTGATACTGATATCTGATGTTCGTAGGATAGCAATATCTAGAACATCCGGAACCTCCAAAAGCACCATGAGTAGTTCAGTGGGACCGGCTGTTACAATGTAATTGAATCTCATATAATTATTTAATAAGTTATACCAACGTTTCCATTGGTCGTTTTGCTGTTCCATGCTGGATGTTTCACAGTGCCTGCAATGGCGTCTAGATCTGACGTCAGTAGTTTTATTACATGAGTCGTGAGCTGCGTAGAGTTTAAGTTTTCCAGCATTGTCGGTGTAAATTTCAATGCATGTGATCTCTGAGTTTGGGGATTAGTTGTATCATTATGTTTAAGGTGGTTTTTAATATAAATGGCGGTGCCACCACCTCTGGGATCAAGCCTGTCGTTTCTATAACTAGTATATCCTCTTAATTTTGGGTTGTTTGGTGGGCGAAAGTGCATGGCGCTTATTATAATAAGCGCCATGCTTATTATAATAAGCATGGCGCTTATTATATGCACGTGACCAAACATTTTGTATATACGCTGCGTTTACGTATATTGCATAGAGGTTTCTAACAGTGGCGGCCGGTGAAAATTTTAAGTGGGGATGCTGCATATACGAAAAAAAAAAAAGAAAAAACTTTTTTTCCTAATCAGTAACGAATTTATTAATAAAAAAATTTAGAGACAGAAAGGTGGAAAGCGAATTCAAACATTCTAAAACTTCAGAGATTACAGAATAAGTGCCTGAGGATGATTCTGGATGCCCCTTGGTTTATAAGAAACACCTAGATCCATAGAGAAGTTAATATTCCTTATATCTCTTCCCTTCTCGTAAATCTAGCTGAGAAGTTCTTTACCACGACAAGTAACCATCCAAACCCGTTAATCAAGGACGCCTCGGAATATAATGAAGCAGAAAATTACAAATATAAAAGACTAAAGTCTATCTTAAGTTCAGCTGAACACAGCTAAAATTCGCTGCCCTCAATGGGTGAGCATATAGCTCCCAAACACTCCATTCAAAGTTCTTTCATTACAAGACAAAGGGGAATATGAAAAGCAATTTTGCTTCACCCATCTAGCCAGAAATGTTAATGTTAAAAGGTGGAAAAATAGTACAGCAGAAGTTTTACACAACATCCATTATACCATATACTGTCCTGGCTCGCACAGACCATCCGCGGGATAACCGCGGCACAAATCACATCCAGTTTCATTTTCGGAGGTTCAATCAGCGTTAGCGAGCGAACGGTATGGCGTACCATGGGCTACGGGAGCCAGCACCCTAATCATGTAGCACTGTTGACAGCTCGTCATCGGGCATTGCACCTTGCCCGGTGTCTGGACCAGGAAAACTGGACCTCTGCAGAGTGAACCATAGTGTAGTCTGATGAATCCCGTTATGAGTTGTACCGAGCTGACAGGAGGGTGCGTCGAAGGCATGGGGCCGTGCCCCCCCCCGTCATGCCAGACCAGCTCCATTCAAGGAGGTGGTGGTTCTGTGATGGTTTAGGGAACCTTCTCACGGTATACATTAGGTTCCTTAGTGTATCTGGAGAAGTCCTTAAATGCTGCGAGTTACAAGAATGTGCTGACTGATCACCTATACAGTTTCATGACAGTCGCGCATCGTTCAAGATTGCCCTGCTATTTCAGCAGGACAATGCAATCCTGCGCCACCGGCCAGCAACCACACAGACATGGCTCGAAGAACACTGATCTGAGATTTGGGACCATCGAAGGTCCCGGATTGAAATCTGATTGAATCTCTGGGATTCCGACATCAAAGGCGCATTTGTGGACAATGCTGCAACATGTATGACTGGAATTACCTTCAGCAACCCTCCGGCATCTGTCGGAGGGGATGACGTTTTCTAGTCGTTGTAATCGGACGTATTCCTTTAGATTCTGCCTAGTTGAATTTTATATGAGGTTTTTCGGGAAGCTCGCATTGCACTGGAACTAACACAGTTCGAGACCTACTATCTCCCCCTCTGTATGAAATATGCAGAGGTCTAATGGTCGGCAGGCCCCACCCGCAATGAGGACTAGTGGTGGATGAATGATATTTTAGGGCGGTAGGTCTCTGCACTGTGTCCAAGTAAGTTCCCGAAACTCTCCATATGTCGAGCTCTCCATATGATGAGTTCGACTTCAAGCAGCTATTGGCAATCGTCAAACATGTAGGAGACCTGCTGCAAAGGAAATGGCCAGGAAAGGTAGCAATCCACCAAATAGAAGAGGTTGAATCAGATGATAGCCAATCCCCTGACACTCTTCAAGATTCCAGCAAAGAAAATACCACATCAGCTGATATTCACACACTAGAGGATACTGACGACATTCAAGTAGTCAGTAGGAAGAAGCGAAAGGAGTCTCTAGCTGCAGAACCTGAAATGCTGCCTCAGACCTCAGAGAGAGCAATACCAATGGACACTACAGCACAAACTGAAAGAGTAATAGAGACGGATACAGTAACACAGCCTAAAGAGAGAATTCCACCAGTGATCTTACGATCCAAAGAAAAATGGTCATCAATCACTGAGTTGATGAAAAACAACAATATCAAATTCAATTCAGCAAAGAACACCGATGAAGGAGTCCGGATTCAGCCTGAAGGTACATCGGACTACCGTCTGCTCACCAGACATTTAGATGAATTGAAAGCCCCATATCACACTTTTCAGCTTAAAAGCGAAAAACCCTCAAGGTGGTCATCAGAGGTTTGATAGAAACCATACCATCTGAAGAAATAGCAACTGATCTCAAATCGCAAGGATTAACACCAATAAAAATATCACGCATGTACAGAGCGAATAAGCGGCCCATGCCTCTGGTCTTGGTGGAGATCAGTAAAGACCAATGAGAGATTTATGACATTAAGACTCTCTGTAACTTGGTTATCAAGACTGAACCCCCTCAGTAGGAAGACATCTGCCAGACAATGCCATCACTGTCAAAAGTATGGTCATGCGCAGAAGCTTTGTAGTGCGGAATACAAATGTGTAAAGTGCGGAAATAATCATCCCTCGCATACATGTGCCAAGCCAAGAACCACTCCTGCTAAGTGTGCCAACTGTGGCGGCCCACATCCAGCTAACTACAAGAGCTGTTCACTCCACCCATCTAACCTGACAATGATTAAGGAGGCAGTAGCCCCGTCCGCTCAGAAGCGAGTCACACAACTTGAATCGGAAATTAAAGTGCAGGCTATTACACCTGATAAATCGTATGCCTCTGTAGTTTTCTCACGCAACAAATCGGCAGAAACCATACCAAGCAGCCAAAAACCCTGCTGCAATGCTTGCTGCCACTTTGGGAGAAATGCCATCAGCTTTTAGCAAATCAAATCCAAACCAGGCTGACACAAACAGATTTCTTAAAAATACCCAAGTCATATTCTCGTTGATTAATGGATAATCCGGCCATCACAATAAATTCTACACAGGTCGCATTCTGGAATGCTAATGGACTCAGCAGCAACATTCTAGAACTCCAAGAATTTGCTGCCCACTACAAAATTGATATCCTGTTAGTTAATGAGACCCGTCTGTGTCCCTGTGAAAATCCCAAGCTAAGAAATTACTCCTTAGTTAGAAATGATAGACCTCATGCCAGAGGTGGAGGTACTGCAATCTTTATCAAGAAAAACATCCGTTACAATGAGATAAAAAAGATTCCTACAACTAATCTGGAAAAAACTGACAGAAATTTACACCATTAATGCAGGCATCTTAAAAATATATTCTGTTTATAACCCTCCAGGCAGAACTCTGCTATCCTCTGATCTTTCTCAGCTGCTTGACACTGCGGAAGCAACAATAGTAGCAGGTGATCTAAACTCAAAACATCCCTTATGGAATAGCAGGTGTGCCAATTACAACGGAAAAATCCTTCACAATTTTGCTAAGCTGAGAAATATTATCATCGCAGGCCCGATTAAACCAACACACTATGGAACACATGGCAGGCCCGATGTATTAGATATAGCCATATTCAAAAACACATCTCAACAATAGTTAACGACCTCAGTTCGGACCACAACCCAGTACTTCTAAAACTGGGAGAGAATCCGGAACTTATTCCCAATCAGTCATTTACTAATTTCACAAAATTCAAGGCTACAGTCAACACTATCATGGATTCAGTGCCGAATATCTCCGCCTGTGAAGAAATTGACGCAGCAGTCAACAATCTGGAAAGCAAAATTCAAACTAGCTTAACTGCAGCCTCTTCTATTTCCACTCCAGCTCAAGTAAACTTACTTCCAGAAGAAATCCTTTCTCTAATCAGAAACAAAAATAAAATCTGACGTCGCTTTCATAACACACTATCTCCTCAAGACCGCCAAGAGCTAAAAAGAGCATCAAACGTACTTTGCTATGCACTAAAAGATCACAGAAATCAACAATGGGAAAGAAAACTTTGTTCCCTGAAAACTGAAGATAACTCCTTGTGAAAGTTGGCAAAGGCTCTCCGTACGGACCGTTCCAATATCCAGTCCATTCACGGAGAAAGAGGTATAGTTTATAGGGACGATGAAAAGGCAGAAGCCCTCGCTGAAGCTCTTTAACTTCAGTGCAGTCCTAATTATGCGCATGCGGATTTGATCTTCATAGAGAAAATTCACTGTCGAGTCCATACTGCGCTCCAGCAGTTTAACAACCGTGAAAATATCTGTCCCATCTCGCTTACTCAGGTCTACTCAATCATTAGGAAGCTTAACAACAAAAAAGCCCCTGGCCAAAATTAACAACAAAACAATCAAGGCCCTTCCGCACAAAGCTGTCATGCATTTGGTAGCAATCATAAATGCAATACTCAGACTAAACTATTTTCCAACCCGATGGAAACAAGCAGATATAATTCTCATTCATAAGCCAGGAAAAGCGCCTCAGTTACCGCAAAGTTACAGATCCATCAGTCTCCTTTCATGCTTGGGAAAAATTGCAGAAAAAATCATCCTCAATCGACTTCAAGATGTGGTGAACAAAAACGATACAATACCGAAAGAGCAGTTTGGGTTTCGAACCGGGCACAGTACTACACAACAAGTTCACAGACTGATCGAATTCATCACTACTGGATTCAATTGGCGACAACATACAGGAGCTGTTTTTCTGGATGTAGCAAAAGCCTTTGATAAGGTTTGGCACAAAGGCCTCATCTATAAATTATTTATGGCGAACGTTCCGCTCTACCTTATCAAACTTATCGACTCCTTTCTAAAAAACCGGAAATTTCAGGTCAAGTTGAGAGGACTCAAATCCTCTTTGAAAAGAATCACTGCAGGTGTTCCTCAAGGCTCGTTGCTCTCTCCGCTGCTTTTTAACATCTTCGTTGCTGACGCCCCTAACACTACATCAACCACCACAGCTTGCTATGCGGATGACATGGCAATTTTGAGTAGATCTCTCAGGCCGAACTTAGCTACACAGTGCTTACAAACCGCAGCAACAAACCTAGAAAAATGGCTCAGGAAATGGATAATAGCTGTGAATGCCGACAAAAGTACTGCCATTCTCTTCACAAGACGGAAGGCATCCCATTACGGAGAAGTCAAACTTTTCAACACAACTAATCCATGGAAATTCAGCACCAAATATTTAAGTATTCAACTGGACAACCGCCTCAACTTTAACTCTCACATCGGCTATGCCTGCAGCAAGGCAAACTCCGCAATTATGCAACTTTACTCTCTTCTCAACCGAAGAAGCCGTATCAGCACCGAAAACAAACTACGGATCTACAAAACAATCATTAGATCCACATTAACTTATGGATCACCGGCTTGGGGTCCCACCTCTCCTGGCAACATCAAAAAGCTACAGATCATCCAGAACAAATGTCTCCGTATGATATTCAATGCTCCGTGGTTTGTCAGGAATGCTCTCCTCCACCGAGACGCTGACATTCCTGATATTCACATGTTTCTTGGTGATACTGCCATTACACATTTCACCAAAGCAGCCAGTCATCCCAATCAACTCATTCGAGAGTCATCTAACTACGATGAAAACGATAGGTGGAAACACAAGCGTCCGAAAGCGGCTCTGCTCATCGGTCCCCCACTGCCCTAAAATGGGTGAGCCAGGTGCTCGATAAATTCGCATTAATGTAAGCCATTTTTCATAGAGATGAAGGGATTGAGGTCCATCCAGCCACAAAGGTTAAAGGTAAAAGCATCTGTTGGAGTGAATGCCTCAGAGAGTACAGACTGTTATTCGCGCTAGAGAATTATTGATACGCTATTAGGTAGGTATCTCTAATGTTTTTTTCCATTGAGTGTACTATCTGGTGGCCGGCATGCGGACACCGTTTTACTGCTGTAGTATCGGATGAAGAAAACGCTGACTTTCTAACTGAATACTTAGGGTGCGGAAGAAGCAATGGAAAGGACAGAGACTAGATACCCTGCTCTCTCTCTCTCTCTCTCTATATATATATATATATATATATATGGATTCGGTAGGTCAAGTATCTATTGGATACTACTGTTATGCAGTAGTTGGACTGGATAAGTCAGGAATCTTACTTGAAAAATACTGGTTCTGCAACTTCAGGTCCTCGGTCATACTGTAGGAATGAAAACTTTTTACTACATATAAAACGGAGACAGTAGTGTAAATAAAGGTGATGACGTGAATCACATGCTATACAAAAAATATTCAATTTTCATTAGTGAGCCCAGCTACTGATATGAAAATGAATGAAGCTGACAACTTACATAAACGCCAGTCATCATAATGCATGTGCTTTATTGTACATTCACTGTTTCTGCTGCGTGAACAGACTTGGTCGATTAGTAGAGCCTCTGCTACTAATGGCTCAGTTAAGTAAGTTTGAGCGCGGTTAGTAGGGGTTAGTAGAAGGGGACCAATCGTTCGCTGCTGTTGGCACACTCTCCCTCGATGAGTCTTTGGACTCCCTGGAGGTGTCAAATAATAATAATAATATTGATAAGTCAAATGCATCTTGCAAAAAAGCTAATTCTGCACGTTTCGACCGTCTCTCTCTCTGTGTGTGGGTGGAGGGGAGGAGCGGTACGAGGCAGAGTTGCTTTGGCCAAATGGATCTTGTTAAAATTTTGTATTTGCAAATGTATTGATTATTTCAGTTTAAGCCAATTGTAACTGGGGATAATATTTGTTGTTAGTATATCAGGTTTATTGAAAAAATGCTTCGAATATATTAATCTGTTTGGAACTTTTGCAAGAATATAACAGAGAAAAAACAGCTTTCACTCATCGGCAATGGCTGGACAGATTTTGATGAAATTTAAGATTTGGACTTTTTTCCTAAAACCTGTCATGTTGTTTTTCCAATCAGGCAACTTTTACAAATGGCGTGAAATAATAATAACGGTATTATATTAGTTTCAAATGAAAGGTGAAAGATTTTTTCTCATTTTAACTCAGAATTATTTCCTTCCTTAAAACACTAAGAACACCTGCATGTGTAGATCTGAATGCTCAGACAGCGTCTAATAGATATGAATGTACAGACTATTGCACAAGGGAAAGAGTTTGTGGAACAATGCATTTTGCAACTCTTCAAGTTTATGTGCAACGGCCCATTGTCCTTTGATGTCAATTTGAAATCACACAAAATATAAACAGGTTGATTGTGAGTAGCAACACAAAATAAGCATGATGCATCTGAATGTTATGTTTGTCACTTATGTAGTTTCCGTAGTAGTCCTGGCACGATCTTGACAAGCCTTTATGTGTGCTTAGACAATGGTTTGCTACATGAGAGAGAGAAAGCACCAGAATTAGGTAACGGAAACTCATTCGTTTTATGGTGCTTTCGATGAATACCCCTGTATTCCCCCCCCAATCCTTTATTTTCTATTAAACATGTAAATGTGGAGTGAGGAATTTTAATTGGAAATATCAATGCTTATAGATCTATTAGCAAATAAATCTAACTGAAATTTCGACATTACTCTCATTAGACAGAAATTTCATCCACGGCGCCGTGACGTCTTACAGGCCTGCTAATTCCAAGGTATGGTAGTGAGAAAAGTTTCATAAACACTCGAGATCATCAGTGGTACTAATACCCCATAGTGGTTCACAGTGACAGGTCAGCAGAGGACCAAAAACATCTCTTTGGATAGGCGACGTCCAAGATACGCCCACAACATCCTGACTAAACAGCAGGTTACAAGACGATTTGTCAAGAAGGGAGTGTCACAACTAAAGTTATTGATGGCAGAAAGCGAGTCGTACTTCCGGCTATTTGTGGATTACGATGACATTGACTAATCGACGGTTGAAGGGTGGTGATAACTGATCACTAGTCGTTATGCAAATAGTTCTTGTTTAAGTAATATTTATATATACAGCTTCATCAAATTCGTTTTCTTATATTAGTTTTAGAACCAGAATGAAAAAATAAAATAAAATAAAAAACAAAGAATAATATTATCCCTGGAAATATAAGATGACAATAAGAGAAAGAATGCGGATGGGAGAGAAAACTAAATTAAAAAAAAAAATCAAAGAAAAGGTTGGAAGCGATATCTAATCAAGATGAAACTGAACATTTCTTTATCATTTCTTTTGAATAAAGATAAGAAAAGAAAGTAGTGCAGTGTATAGACACATAATTTGTGGCAGTGCGCATGATACTAATGTAAGCATACTTTTAAAAAAAATGGTTTGTATGCAAAGCAAAACCACAAAACTAACAACACAATGCAGGAGAGAACTGTGAAAATTTCTTTTATATTTTAAATTAATTCATTTTAAGAGCTGTAATAACCAGAACTTTAAGATCTGAGACTATCTCAACTGACATATCCCTAAACGTTAACAATATCAGTTTCTAATATCTTCATTTCTAATGTGATTCTGCTATTGATGCCGCGTATTAAACTAGAAATTTTTTTCCGAAATTTTATATCTGCAGTCTCTAGTTTTTAATCAACTGTTTTATTTTTTTAGCTCTCAGATCTATAGCTAAAATAGTTTTTAACACCGTCTTGTACATTAGAAGTACAGTATAATAGGTAATTTCTCTGTTATTACATAACAATTTGTTCAGTTAACTCCCTACTATACTAGCTTTGTTTATTCTTTTTACTTCCATTTTTAATTTGCTTCTTCTGTTTATTTTTCATATTTAATTCTCATATTTTGTTCTCTGTTTCCAGATCTACCATCTTCACTACAAAGGGGACGCGCTTTGGATTAGGGGAAAATACTAAGGAAAGTGATCGGATCTTACTCCACTTTACCACGAGTTGCACCATGTGCAGGCGCAAATTTGACTTACTTGTCTCTTTGCTTACTTGGAGAAAAAGGATTAAAACCTAGCTTATAAAATTACTTGGTATCTTTAATATATATATATATATATATATATATATATATATGTTAAAGATACCAAGTTATTTTAAATATAAACCTGGTTTTATTTACTCCATTTCCCAAGTAAGCAAACAGACAAGTCAGTCAAGTTTGCGCTTGCAAGTGTTGGAAGTCTAGCTGATCCTGTACGTAGTGCAAGATAAGGCGACTCATGGTAAAGGTAGGATAAGCTCTGATCACTATTCTTAATATTTACCCTTAATGCAAAGCACATCTCCTGGAGGTGATGTATGATGCTATGTATTAAAAGCAAGGGGCCACTACCCAGACCGGTTTCGACCTTTAAAGCACCTTATGGTAACTTGTGTTGGTAAAATATTTATAAGCTCTGTATTACTTAAAACTTAGTATTTCTTTGCCTGGCTCCCACTGATGAGACTTCAATAAATGTCGAAACCGGTCTGGGTAGTGGCCCCTTGCCTTTAATAAATAGCATCATACATCTCCTCCAGGAGATGTGCTTTGCATTAAGGGTAAATATTAAGAATAGTGATCAGAGCTTATTCTACCTTTACCACGTGTTGCCTTGGTCCTGCACTACGTACAGGATTAGCTAGACTTGCAACACTTGCAGGCGCAAACTTGACTGACTTGTCTGTTTGCTTACTTGGGAAATGGAGTAAATAAAACCAGGTTTATATTTAAAATAACTTGGTATCTTTAACATATATTACACCCAAGGTAAAAAACTTTCTACATATATATATATTCATATTTTTATAAACTGACTTAAATCCGAGAGTTACAACAAACAATTAAATTTATTCACAACACAACATGTTTCATCAGTAGTAGGGTATTATCTTGATCTTGATCTGGCTACTAGTGACCAGATCAAGATCAAGATAAGATAAGGAATCGTGACGTGATTGGTTGTTCATTTGATGACGTCATGGGTTTGGAATGTTTGGAATTTCCCTAGGGGCATATATATCAGTGACGTCAGTTCTTGTGTTTTGGTTCGCGTATGGAATTATGGATGATGGTAGAGATAAGGATTCGTGTTATGATTGGTGGGGCACTAGTGACCAGATCAAGATCAAGATAAGAAAAGGAATCATGTCGTGGGTGTGTATTGTTATCAGATGAAGATAAGTGACGTAATTTGTTAGTTGTAAATAAGTGATGTTGTTGTTTTGAATGGAAAGGAAGATATATTAGTGGATAAGGAATCGTGTCATGATTGGTGGGACACTTCTGACCAGACCAAGATCAAGATAAGATAAGGAATCGTGATGCGAATGTTCGTTGTTATCAGATGAAGATAAGCGACGTCATTTGTTAGTTGTAAATACATAAATACATACATCTTCAAGGCCCACTGTTCCTAATTGGGTTGTGGGGGCAAAAGCTGCAAGAGGAACTTCCAATGGTCACGATCCTCTGTCACCAAGTTCAGGTGTTCTGGTGGGATTCCCAAACGTGTCCACCCAAGGTTTTGGATATAATCTATCCAGCGAGTCCTTGGCCTTCCACGTGGCCTCCCACCCTCTGGCTTGGCAAAGAGGGCCTGCTGAGGGAGCCTCTCTTGTGGCATTCTGACCAGGTGCCCGTACCAGCGTAACTGTGATCTCTCAACACGGAGAAGCAGCAGTTGAGTATTGAGGGTTTCCCGAATTGCAGAGCTTCTGACTCTGTCGAGTTTTGTCAGCCCCGCAACCCCTCGAAGGAACCTCATTTCAGCTGCTTGGATTCGTGTCTGCATTCTTTCGGTCATTACCCAACTCTCATGACCATAGGTGAGGATGGGGACATAGACTGTATTGAAGACAGCCAGCTTTGCCTTCTGGCTTAACTCCTGCTTCAATACTACTGAACGGCCAAGCTCCCACAATATTGAGCTTGCTAAGCCAATTCGATTATCTAGCTCTACGTCCCATTTTCCATCATTCATGAATATGGACCCAAGGTATTTAAACTTCTCCACCTGTCTCATTGGGACTCCGCTTACATTTAGAGTGCACTGGGATGGTTGTCTTGAGACCACAAATGTTTCAGTTTTGGCCACACTGATCTTCATTGCGTCTCCTCAAACAGCTACAAACCTATCCAGGGTCTGCTGGAGGTCATCTGTGGAAGAGCTAAGCAGAACTAGGTCATCTGCAAAAAGCAGACGTCCAATGCCATATTTTCCAATTCTGACACACTCACTGCCTCGGCTGTGCCTATCAATCCAGTCCATAAATATTATGAAAAGGAGGGGTGACAGAACACACCCTTGGCAGAGGCCAATGGAGACTGTGAAAGGTTCAGACTTTGTGCTGTTTACCCTGACACAAAACTCTGGGCATTCATACAGGGACTTGATGGCAGCTAATAGTTGACCATCCACTCCATACTCCTGTACTATTGCCAAAGCTTATCCCGAGGAACCCGGTCATATGCCTTCTCCAAGTCCACAAAACATCTGTAGACATTCTTGGCATATTCCCAATATTTCTCAGACTTGCCTTAAAGTAAAGTGAAGATTTGGTCAGTTGTGCTTCTACCAGGATGAAAGCCACATTGTTTTTCCTGAAACTTTGACTCAACTATGCTCCTGCACCGTCTTTCCAAGCACTTAGCATACACTTTCCCAGCAGGCTGAGCAGAGAGATGCCACGATAGTTACTGCAATCCTTCTGGTCTCCCTTCTTAAAGACTGGTATTATTATGCCTGTCTGCCATTGCTTTGGTGCTCGGCCAGATATCCAAGCAGCCTGACACACTCGAGTCAGCCAGAGAACACCGTCTCGATTTAAGGCTGTTAGCATTTCGGGCCGAATTTCATCATCGCCAGCAGCCTTGCCCGATTTTAGCGATTTTATTGCTAAATGGACCTCTTCTGCTGTGAGACTAGTCATTGCCCCGATCTGCACCTCTTGGATGTCCACAACTGCTGGGCCACCTGGGTTAAGAAGGCTCTCAAAGTATTCCCTCCATCTGTGGAGGATATCCTTCTCGGTTGTTAAAAGTGCACCATCAGAGGCCTTAATTACCCTTGCTGTGCACGATTTCCTCCCTCGAAGGCGGCAGATGGTCTGCCAGAATACTTTGTTTGCATTTGCATAGGATGAATCTAATCTTTCTCCAAAGGATTCCCAAGCCTTCTGCTTTGCTGTCTTTACTGCCTTAGCAGCAGCTTTACGTGCCTCAGCATACTGCAAACGCATCTCAGGTGACCTTACTCTAAGCCATGTTAGGTAGGACTCCTTTTTTGCCCGGACAGTTTTTTGGACTTCTTGGCTCCACCAAGGTGTCCTTTTCTCACTGCCCATTGCCAAGCCGAGCCGCTTTCTGCCACACTATGAGAGTGCAGAGGCAGTGAGAGCTGTTCTGAACAGCTTCCATTCCTCCTCATCATCTGCAGTATGTTTGGGAATCTCTTTGAACCTGGAGGAAATGTCATCTGCAAAATTCTTCCTCACAGCCTCATTTTCCAATGTCTCCCATTTCACGTGGTATAGCTGCTTAGGCCTACCAGTGTTGATGGTAGCATCTGGTTTCTGAAGCCGTAGAGTGCACACAACAAGGTGGTGGTCAGTTGACAATTCTGTCCCTCTTCTCACACAAACGTCCAACACTGAGGAAAATAGGTCTGCTGAGACTATAAAGAAGTCAATCAGAGACCTTTGTTCTAGTGTATCCCTGTACCAGGTATACTTATGGACTTCTCGATGCTGGAAGAAGGTGTTCATTATGGACAAGCTATTAGTACAGCAGAAGTCCAATAATTTCAACCCATTCACGATAAGGTCAGGAGCACCATTCCTCCCAACCACACCCCCACCCCTCCATGTCTAGTCATCTGTTCCAACATGTGCATTGACGTCACCCATTAGCAGGACTGATTCCATGTCTGCCACCCTGTCAAAAGCAGCATCCACTTCCTCTAGGAAGGCAGAGTATTCTGACTCCAGATTAGGGGCATAGGCTTGCACCACAGCCAAATCATGATTTTTCATCTGAAGCCTTAATACACATACCCATCCCCCCAATGGAATCCACTCAGCAACACAGTCTGACAGCTGGGGGCTTGTGAGTATCCCCACATCCGCCTGAGCAGCTCTCCTCTTGGTTGAAGAAAGCCCAACTAAGTCTAGCCAGTAGCGCTTGGCTTCCTCAACCAGTTCCAACTCCTTCCCTGTCAGAGAGAAGATGTTCCAGTTGCCTAAAGCCATAGTCTGCTGCCGTTGTCGTTGCCATTTCCATCCTTTTGCAGAACCATTTCTTTGCGCTGCCCCTAAACACCTCCCCAAATGGGTAGCGGGCCCATTGATGAAGTTTCCTCTAGCAGAGTGCTGAGGAGTGGTGTCTAAGGGAGACTGTGACATATTTTTCGAACTGGGCCCTCTGCCTAAAATCCGAACGCGTCCCTTGGTAACCCGCGCGACGGACGATGCGGTTAGTTGTAAATAAGTGACATTATTGTTTTAAAGGAAAGTAAGATATATTAGTGGATAAGGAATCATGTCGTGATTGGTGGAACACGTCTGACAAGATTAAGATAAGATAAGGAATCATGAGATGGATGTGTGTTATTATAGAGTTTGGAATGTTTGGAATTTCGCTGAGCCCTCATCTGTCAGGGACATCACGTGGTGTGATTGGTTTGCTTAATTGCATTGTGGGTGTTATTTAGAGATAAGAATCGTGACGTTATGTGTTTGGAAATTTCTGGGGAACATATGTTTCTCAGTGATATCACATGGTGTTTTGGTTTGCCAATGGAATTGCGGGCGATGTTTTTGAGATACGATATCTTGGAGGAATTTTCCCAGGGTGACACACATCCATCAGTATCGTCATGTTTTGTGTTTGGTTGTCTATAGATGGGTGTACTCATTTTGTAATAAATTTTGGGATATTTCTTTCCTGTTAAAGGGTGGGAATTCTTAGAGTGGTGATAGTGGCAGTGTTCGGGCTTTTCTGAATAATCTAATTATATGCTGGTGTCCCTCCCTCTCTCTCTCTCTCTCTCTCTCTCTCTCACACACACACACACACACACACACACACACACACACACACACACACACACACACACACACACACACACACACACACACACACACACACACACACACACACACACACACACATTAGCCATGAAAAGTTGCTAATGTATCCATGTTGATACTCTAATGTGTATCCTATGATTATTCTTATGAAAAAAACACTATTCAGTATTAGAATTACACTTACCAAAACATACGAGCAGTGATTATTCAAATTAATTATCAATTGTTATGTTTAAGTAGAAAAAAAATTAACTTACTTGTCCTTCCAGAATGGGAACATCTTGGTACTATCTGGGTTTCCTGAATATTCAAAATTGTTGATTTTTATCATATATTCACACCACAGAACACAAACACAAGTCAGAAAATGCAGTTGACTTTTTCATTATAGGTTACTGGGGCTAACGTATATTCACAGCACCTGTCTTTTGGGACTAATATATCCGCAAGCGATCGGTAATTTCCCACTCTCAATGCGGATTTTTTTTTTCAAATGATTGGTTATTTTGTATATTACTTTTAAAATTCAGTTAACTACATATTATAACCAGAATAACTGAGTAAAATAAATAAATAATTTATTTTACTTTTACCTTTTTACTGTTAATTTTCATTAGACTTGTTTCTATATAACTGAGTGACTCATATCCGATCAGTCATCGTTCAGAAATTGGGAACATTAGGTTGACATTTGTAAAATAAATAATCATTTCTTTTCATAGATGTATCGCAGTTTCTTCAAAGGTAAAATTTTATCCATGGTTGTGTGTTACTCATGCTTACTGATGTGACTAAATGTTTACACTAGTGTTGGGTAGCAAAGGTTTGAAATTGACCTCATGTGATCGATGAGAACTAAGTTATTCGAATCACTTCCTTTCATAGACGTATTGCGGTTTCTTCAAAGGTAAATTTTCCCAGGGTTGTGTATTACTAATACTTTCTGTTGTGACTAATTGTTTCGAGGTGATACAGGAATTGATTACACTACTATTGGGTAGCAAAGGTTTGCAATTTGACCTCATATGATCGATGAGAACTAAGTTATTCAATGTCACATGTTGCCGTTATTGCTTTTCCATTGGTTATGATTATTTATAAATAGACTAATGGGCTCGCTGCTTCCCTTTGTCTTTCTAGTATTTGTAATATTTGTATGCATTCAGAAGTTCGTAATTCCAAAATGAGTTTTTCTGGAGAAAATGTAAGTTAATTTTATATCATTTTTATAGCAATGTCATTTGAAAATTTTAACATTAGTTGAATTTTATTAGTGACTATATTAGCAAATTTTGTCTATAAAGTTATAAGGTGGTTTTTGCAATGGAAAATTAAAACTCATGTTCACGATTTTCAATCTGTTTTCTGTTAAGTGAAATCCCATAAGTCATTATATATATATATATATATATATATATATATTTTTTTTTTTTTTTATTGTAAACATAACAATCTTATATACAGGATTAACCGGTTTTTGGTTTTCTCTGCAGTCAGAGAGGTTACATGCTCATACTCTTGTTGAGGTATGTTACATTGAAGTCACTTATAAGGCTAATTACATTTTTTTTTTTTTTTTTTTTTAATTTTAAATAAATTAAAGCCATTACGAGTTATTTTAACATGATAACATAAGATCTTGTTTTAACATAAGAACATAAATGTGGAAGAACATAGAAGTTACTATTGCACAATATTATCCATTAACATGAGAGTGCCAGCTGATTAACTTTCGCACTGTTAAGCACAACAATCCTTCTTTCTTCCCCCTTTCTTTTTTTTTTGGGTGGGGGGGGTAAAGGTGTCACTTCTATGCTGGAAAGTGGATTATAATGCAGTCGCCCTGCTCAGCCAGGAGTTGATTCCGTGGATTCCATTCTTGGTGGAAAAGATCTAAGGTGTTGTTTTGCCTATGGTGGTGATGTTCGTGTAGGATCCGACATCTCACCTTTTGTTGGAAGGCTGCAGTGAGTTGGTCAGTTGCCTCTCTCTGTGAAGTCGCTGTGCTGTCTGGTCTTGTATGTCTGAGGTAGAAGTTGTATATTACCGCTTTTGCGGTGATGAAAAGGTAATTGCAGAATGAATGGTTATTTGGCTCCACATGGACGAGATTGAAATATTCCTCTTCTGTATGAAGATTACCACAGGTAAGAGCTGCCGTTTCCCGAGTCAAACTGATTAATTTAGTGTTGACTGAGCATTCCAAGTAGACATGCCGGACCGTTCCTAACTGGTAGCAGAAGAGGCAGTTATCTGAGACGTTTGAGTTAAATTTTCGTAATATAGTAGGAGTAGGTAATATATTATGCCACATTCTCCACTGAATATCTGCGTCAGGTTTGATGGCTCTTGTGCGATATGGTAGATCCCATTGAAATAGTGTTTGATCAGATGATGCAGGATTTTCCATCAAAGTGCTTTGGTTTGACTGTTGTGTTAGGGTGCTGTAGATCTTGTTGGTGTTGCTGGGTGTAAGTTTCTCCCATGAGTTATTGGTTTTTATCAGAAAGATAGGCGCCAAAACTTCTGAGTTTGGAGGAATAAGCCCAACTTCTGTTATGCTATCAGGCATAGCGGCTTGAAAAGCGGCCTTTACGGTGTCTATCTGCTCAGACTCATTCCCATATTCCAGGTTTTCGAGCGAATTTGGAAAGCGCCAGGTGAGGCTTGGAGAAAGAATGTCACCCAAGATCCTCACGTTTCGCCAGCTCCATGGAGGAAAGAAAAATTCTTTCTGAGTGATTGGGCTTCTTACCATCGTGTTGTGAAAGATGGGTTCCATGAGGATTTCAGGTAGGGATGCTGTCTTCACTGTGTGCTGGAGGTTTAGCTTCTTCCATCGTCGAAGGGCGTCTTTGTAGAAGTTTGTTAAATTTACAGGCACTTGAGCTGTTGTCATTCTTAAGGTGGTGGAGAGAGAGAGACCTCTAGTGGCAGAAGTGAAAATATACTCAGTGGTGCACTTGTGTGATATTTCCTGTTGTAGGGCATTTATGAGAAATCGAGCGCGGAACGTTGTTATCCTGTTGTCAATGGAGACCAACTTTTGTTCTCCATCTTTGAGAGAAGTACATAGCTGGGAGTAGGAAAGCCAGTTTGTTTTATTCCATATGAATCGATATATGGTTGACTTTATTTGTTTGATGAATTGAACTGGTGGCGTAAGGATCTTTAGTGTATGCCAAAGGACACTGGTGGCTATTTGGTTAACGATTATTGTTCTCCCTCTTGTGGAGGCAGAGGCTCGTATTGCTGCCCACTTTCCTAGAACTTGCTTGAAACGCTTGTTTAGTGTTTCCCAGTTCTTATCCACATAAGAGGGTGTGTTTCCTAGGTAAATCCCCAGGTATTTGTTTCCCTCTGTGGACCAGGTACCAGACATTGGGGAATCGGTTCGGTTTTTCCATTTGCCACACCACAGTCCTATGGTTTTATGTGTGTTTAGTTTGGCTCCTGAGGCCGCCTGATATTGTTGGTATGCCATTTGTATGTTATGAAAGTCCTCTTCTTTGCGGGCTATGATTGTAACATCATCAGCATATGCTGTCAGGGTTATGGTTTGGTAGGGAAGTTTAGGGCGGCATGCTTTGAGCAGCATGCTGAGTCTACACAGAAAGGGTTCGATGGCAATTGTGTAAAGAGGACCGGAGAGTGGACAGCCTTGTTTAATACCTCTGCTGTATGGTGCAGTTATGGTAAGCCTGTTGTTTATTTTCATGCAAAACTGTGCCTTGGCATACAACATTTTAATAGAGTGAATGATGCCTGAGCCAAAGCCAAATGCTTTCAAGCAGTTGAAGAGGTAAAGGTGTTCAACGCGGTCGAAAGCTTTTTCTTGGTCTAGTGTTACAAGACCCATTGTTTCACTGTTGTTGTTCGCTATGCTTATGAGATCCCTTATGAGATGTAAGTTTTCGTGGATAGATCTTCCAGGGATGGAATAGCTCTGATGCCTATTTATTATTTCGCTCAGAGCGGGTTTATGTTTGTTGGCAATGGCTTTGGATATAATTTTGCAGTCGGTGTTTGTGATAGAGATGGGTCTCCAGTTTCCTAGTTTCGTCGCGTCTCCTTTCTTTGGAATGAGTTTGATAACTGATGTTGTCATATTGAGTGGAAAGCCATTGGTATTCGCTTCGACAAATACTCTGTAGAGGATAGGTCCAAGCTGTTCCCAGAAGGACTGATAAAATTCAGTGGTGAGCCCGTCTATGCCAGGAGATTTATCTTTAGGTAAGGAGGTGCAGGCAGTTTTCAGATCGTGTAACGTGATAGGGAGTTCTGTGTTACTCCTTGTTGTTGGTGAGAGTCTTTTCACATCGGAGAGAATTTTATTCGTGGCCTCCATATAGATGTTGGGTTGGCTGGGTACAAATTTTTGTAGTACTGCAAGGTATATAAGAGGATTTCGTCATGATTTTCTATGATGTTTCCATTATCTGTTTTAATAGCAGATATAGTGGTGCACTCTTGTTGGCGTTTTTCTAGTGAAAAGAAATACTTTGTAGGGGCATCTGAGAAGTTAATATGTTTGCGTCGTGCTCTTATTAGTGCTCCTCTTGCAGAGTGCTCTAGGTGTGAGCGTATGGTGGCTTCTAGGGACTGGTATTCCTCAGATTCGGGATGATGCAATTGCTGTTGTTGTTGCAAATTTTTAAGGGCTGAATGCTTGTTCAAATTTCTTCGGTGACTATATTTTTGAGTGAATACCTTAACTTTGGATTTAAAAAGTGACCACCACTCGGAAATTGATTGTGAAGTAGGTATATCTCTGATGAGAGTTTCGATATAGATTTTAGAGGTTCTGAGATATTCTGTATCCTTTAGTAGGCTGTTGTTAAATATTCAGTATGCTCCTCCTTTGTATCTGGTGTGTCCAGGAAAGCAAATGTTAAGAAGGATGGAATCATGGTCTGATGCATGAGATGGATGGTATGTGACTCTCCTGATGTAGGGTATTGTGTGCATCGATGTGTAGTATCTGTCGAGCCGTGCCTGGTATAAGACACTGGTAGGACCACCTTTGGCTCTCCAGGAGAACATTTTCTCATGTGGGTGCAAGTGTCTGTCAGCTCGAAGTCATTTATTACATCCTGGAGAAGCTGAACTAGTGAGTGTCGATGTTCTTGGCATTGCTGTCTGTCCATTGCAGGATCCAGAGTGCAGTTGAAATCCCCTGTCAGTATGATGTGGTCATTAACCTTGCTGAGGTGGTTTCGCACAAACTCCAGTACCTGCACTGCAAGCTGGTCATTTTGTGGGATGTATATGTTAATGATATATATTTTCTTTCCTGTCTGAGTTGTAATGAGTGCATATATTGCACACCCAGGAAAGGTATCGATTATTTCTACTTTTAGAGCGCTGTTTTGGTGAATTCCAATGCTGACTCCCGATCCATGAAGTTGTATGGCAGGACAGTGGTGCATGGTATAAGGCCAATACCAAGCTATTTTAAATATAAACCTGGTTTTTTAATCCATTTCCCAAGTAAACAAACAGACAAGTCCGTCAAGTTTGCACCTGCAAGTGTTCCAAGTTTAGCTGACCCTGCACGTAGTGAAAGTCAAGGCAACTCGTGGTAAAGTGAGTATAAGCTCTGATCACTATTCTTAATATTTACCCTTAATGCAAAGCACATCTCCTGGAGGAGATGTATGATGCTATGTATTAAAGGCAAGGGCCACTACCCAAACCAGTTTCGACCTTTATTGAGGTCTCATCAGTGGGAGCCAGGCTAAGAAATACTAAGTTTTAAGTAATATAGAGCTTATAAATATTTTACCAAAACAAGTTACCATAAGGTGCTTTGACCTTATTAAATAAAAATCTCAGGATGAGAGATACATGTAAAAAGTTTTTTACCTTGGGTATAATATATGTTTAAGATACCAAGCTATTTCTACATCTATCTCTCATCCTGAGATTTTTATTTAATAAGGCACTTATGGTAACTTGTTTTGGTAAAATATTTATAAGCTGTCTATTACTTAAAACTTAGTATTTCTTAGCCTGGCTCCCACTGACAAGACCTCAATAAAGGTCGAAACCAGTCTGGGTAGCAGTCCTTGACTTTAATACATAGCATCATACATCTCCTCCAGGAGATGTGCTTTGCATTAAGGGTAAATATTAAGAATAGTGATCAGAGCTTATACTCCCTTTACTACGAGTTGCCTTGACTTGTACTAGTGCAGGGTAGTGCAAGTCATATAATATGTCTTTAACATATATTATACACAAGGTAAAAAACTTCTACATATATATATATATATATATATATATTGATTGGGAAAAGATGTTGAGTGTGGTTATTTAGTAATATTGTATTAGTGAAACCATCGCGTAGTGTCGAAATTGCAAAACACATTATGATGAGTAACATTTCATGGAAATACTTCAAACTGTTTTGTGAAATGTCCATAAGGCATTTTTTGTTTATCATTTGTTTTTTTTTTGCTTGTTAGGGTTTTTGGGAAAAATTTTGAGGGTGATATTTAGTAAAATTGTGTTAGTGAAAGGATCACGTAGTATCACAATTGCAAAATCACATTATGATGGGTAACATTTATCTGAAAGCTAGAAAGTAATTTTTAAGGTCTATGTTTTTAATATAAGTTTATAAGGTGGTTTTGCAATGGAATTAAAAACATGTTCATGAAAATCCTTCAAAGTGGTTGTGATATATATACCTGTGATATATATATATATATATATATATATATATATATATATATATATATATATATATATATATATATATATATATATATATATATATATATATATATATATATATATATATTATACTTTTTAGTGATTGGGAAAGATATTGAGGGCTGATGCTTATGATTTTTTATTTCTAAATATTTCTGAAATCTAGAAAGTATTTTTTTTTTTAAATAGCGATCATCCGTTATTCGTTTTGTTGATGGTGATGGGAATATTTTTAATCATCACCCCATTTTTGTAGAGGTTGTTTTGGCAGGAGAAAATGCTGGAGAAAAGGAACAAAGCGTTCTCTATCAAATATCAAACTCATCAAATGGAGTACCAAGTTAGATTTCGTGACCTCGAACTCCTCCCACCAGAGTTTTTCGAAATGTTTCGAGATATGCTTAATGAGATCATTCAGTGTTTATCGAGTTTAGGAACTTTTTCTCACATTCGGTTGGGCGCTAGTGCATCCAGTTTAGAAAGCAACATTAACTTGCAATTCATGTTGCTTTCTGAAGTAACTATCCAAAGGAATAGTTGATGCTTTTTATGCTGTCGCCCAATCGAAATGTGAGTTTCGTTTGGCAAATGATCTTGTTACAGATCTCGTACTGATTAACATCTGTAACAATGATGGCGGAAGAACCAATGTTAAAAGAAGAATGCTGATTAGCCTGGATGAATTTATGAAAATGAAAAGAGCTGTTGTGGAAATTAACAACAAAAACAATCTCTGCATGGCCTGAACACTTGTTCTGTGTGTTTCTTCACAACTTCACACACTGATGTTGCAAGTTCAACATCAGTGTGTGAAGAAACAGACAAGTGCGTTTAGATCGTAAAAAGTTACAAACAAAGAGGGCTTTAACTTTCCACAAAATTGCAGGGGTTCTGCTCACTTCTTGCGGTATTCCAGCAAGAAGTGAGCATTCACCAAATCGTAATTTTTTCGGGAGATGCCGATTTTTCTGTGGTGTTTCGTGGTCCAAATGCAAGTAAACAGATCTGTCTTTTATACCACAGCTCTCATTATGATTTTGTGCATAGCGTGCCAGCTCTGTTTGGGGATAACTATTATTGCCCCAGTTGCTTGGAAACATTCAAACAATCTATCAAATTGCAAATGCATAGATGCCAAAATGTATGCATTCGATGCCGCATAAAACGCCATTCGTAGTGTCCAGAACCTTCTTTTGTGTCATGCAATAGATTTTTCTACGGCAACGAATGTCTGAATTTGCACATACAAAATAATGTTTGTTCAAAATCCCATTGTTGCAGACAGTGTTTGACTAATTTCTCTACAGATTAAAGCCACGTCTGTCCACCTGAAAATTTCTGCCGCCACTGCAAATTAGTTCACCCAAAACACATGTGTTTTGTGCAAAAATCGGAGGTCTCAAATAAGCAGGTTTCTATGATTTTTTTTGACACAGAAACTATTGCTAAAAATCATCGTCAGGTTCCAATATTATGTATAGCTGAGTTCGGTAGTCACGAACGTGAGTTCTGTGGTAAAAACTGTGTGGGTCACTTCCTTGACGAGTTGTTTTCTGTCAAGAATATCATGAAAAGGGATCAAGATGATAAGATCATTCGGACTGTCAAACCAAAATGCGAAAATATCCATGTGATTGCACACAATTTTCGTGGATTTGACGGGTATTTTATTTTGGAATATCTTTTTTCAAAAAATTTCCAACCCTGTGTAGTGTTCGATGGATCAAAGATACTTGCTATCTATTATGACCCTTTAAACATCATATTTCTTGAGAGTTTTTCCTACATTAGTGTCGCTCTTAGGAAACTACCAGCCAAGTTCGATCTTCCAAAGTTCATAAGGGTTTCTTTCCTCATACGTTTCACACATCCAATTCCCTGGATTATCCTGGAGTCATCCCCGAAAAATCTTATTTCCAGCCGGAATTTATGAACAAAGAAACTCGTACAGAGTTCGCGACTTGATACGAAAATCGGCTAGACACTGAATACTTCTGAAAGTGGAACTATTAGCTTATACGAAAGATGGCGTGCGTGTTTTGCGTGACAGTTGCAATACTTTACACACTCTCTTCATACAGCTCACCCAGATTGATCCCTTTCTCCATGACATTACAATTGAAGGAGTATGTTTGAGAGCATTTCTCCAAAACTTTTTGAAACCTAACACATTGGCCATTATTCTTGCTCGGAGTTACATAGGGAAAATCTCCTCATTTGTAGCTGCCTACGGTAGGATAAAGTTATATGAGGTCATGGAACCTTTGCAAAGATGGCTTTTATACACAGATACCGATTCTGTCATTTTCAATGAAAAATCGGGCGATTATTCACCGTCCACTGGTGAACCGTGGGGAGCTAGGCGACGAACTCAACGCTGACTATAGTTGAGTTTGTTACCACAGGCCCCAAATCATATTCCTACAGAACACGGGGGGGGGGGGTAAGATTGTGACCAAATGCAAAAGCATTACTTTAAATTCTCACGTGGCCACTGATATTAATCTGGAATCTATGATAGCAGCAATAAGGGGTGAGCCACAAAACATCCAAATTCCTGTACCATTTTCTGTCCATAGAGACAAATGGAGCTGTCAACTCAAAACGACCTCCGTAACAAAAAGATTTGGATACACTTTTGCAAAGCGCATAGTGTCAACAGACACATGCACTTTCCCCTATGGGTATTTTAAACGATAATTCCTTACACTCACATAACCCATAAGCAAAAGATGCCATCTATGGGACAGAAAACTAAACAACATTCTACCTGGTAGGTAAAAATTCATGATTGTTTCCCAACACTATAATTTGTAGTGTCGCCCTTCTCTTGTACAGTTTTCACATCAATGTTATTGTTATTATTATTCCACAATAGCTTTTTTTTTCTTTCTTAGAATTTAAAAAGAAAAAATTCGTCTTGGCATGATTACATGGTGGCTGTGATAAAAAAAATAAATAAAATAAAATAAATCATCATGGGGAGATTTTTTGATATTAAAAACAAGTATCTATTTGTTTTTACATGATCTCTGATTATATATAAATAATCGATGATTTGGTTCACCAGGCTAAGGACAGCACGGAAATAGCTGATGCTTTCATAAAAGGTTCACATCACCGTAACCTCAGAGTCATTCTACTGACACAAAATTCATTCTGTAAAGGTACACATTTTCGTACAATTTCTCTCAATAGCCATTATGTTATTGCTTTTAAAAATCCCCAAGATTTACAGGTTTTTCATTTAGCTTCCCAAGTATTTCCAGGACAAACGAACGTATTAGTTCAGATTTATAAAGATGCAACACGGGAACCCCACTCATATTTAGTTTTAGACTTTAGACAGGAAACACCTGATATTTTACGCTTAAGGTCATGGATTTTGCCAGCAGAAGAACCCAATACAGTGTTTATCCCTGAATGGCTGATAGACTCAAACGCTATGAATATCTCATCAAGTACTTATCTCATCCTCTCCCAAACAAGCAAATGATGCTTTAAAACATTGCACTTCCAGCCAAATCACCACACTCTGTGAAATCTGCAAAAATGTTTTATGTGGAAATATTCCACTAACGCATAACCAGAAGTCACGCCTACGAAGGGAAAAAAAATTATAAGAGCACTAAGTAACAAATCGCTTCCCCTTCATTACTAGAAGAAAACGTTTTACAGCACGGGGGAGCACTGTTCCCATTATTAGGCAGTATCATTGTTCCTTTATTGAGTTCACTTATTAGAAAATTAATATCTTTAAAAAATTTACGCTACTCCAATTACCAGAGGATCGTGAATTGTACACACTCGATGATGGAATGAGTGCCATTTTAAAACTAAGAAATAAACATGCAGATGAAAAAGTAAAATCATATTTAAATGTTCTGCAAAAGTATTTAGGCTTGAAAAACCAATTGGCTCACACAGAAGGAGAGCAACAGGAACAAACCGAATACCCACAACCATTCCCGTAAACCATCAACATCAGCCACTCCCAGTGAGGAAAACGGTTCCATTCCACTCCCTGCCCGCAAGAGAACTCGAAATAGGAGTACAAAATTCGTGTTTTGATCTTCCTGAGAGCTGCGTTTTTATCTTCCTGGAATAAGAAACTGGTGTGGAAAAAATGGTAAGTAAAAAAAAAACAATTTTTTTAATATTTTTTATTTTCAGTAAACGATCTGTAGCAGCATAAGTTACTACAATATCATTTAACCACAAATCCTTAGAATAACATTTGCTAATAATATTTCGCATAGAAAGAGCAGGACATCTCAATATTAAAAAATGTACAGAGTGCAAAAACCACACGCGACAGATTCCTTAGCTTGTACAGCTACAGTATTATAATGCCATTTATTAGTGTTGATATTCAGAAAGTTAACAATATCGCTTTCGGGTGGACGACCTAAGCTATCGAAATAATCGCCGTGTTTCTTTAATATAGATAGCTTGCTAATGTTGTCCTGGCAACCAGGTCGGATCTGTATTCAAGACGAACATTGACTGTTGTTGTCTGATCGGATGTTGTGGCAATTCATCACGAGCACAAACTCCTAAACCCACTTTTCTTGTGGTGGGTTCTAACTCTAGTATGCTTACTAATTGTTCAGTGTTCATAGTCCAGTAACATAGAACGATCCTTTGTTAAGGATAACAAAGAATCGTTATCCGTACTCAAATTTTGCATAAAGAACCAATGTGATGTTTTCAGGAAGAGGTTGAGCAAATTTAACTTCGAGTCGCACACTTCCTCTTCTTAACAGGCTGACATGGGAGGCATTTTGATCTGGCGATAAGTCAAATCCATAGAGAACGTTTCCCTTTACGTATTCCTCATAAGAAACGTCATTACCACAGTATCTGTTCCATTTGCCTAGCGATGTGAACAGTGACATATAACATTTTCTGTAATGCCTTTCTTTGAAGTTCGGAGTCAAAGGTTGTGAGGGATACTGAATACCGTCAGCTGTCACCACAAAAAAAATTCCGATTGAAATGATGAAAATTAAATGGATTTCTGTTGAAAGTACCATTAAATCCATTACTAGCGACCAGTCCTATAATTAATCTATATGGTATTTCACCTAGATACAGATTGTCTCGTGTGGCATCTGACATACCCTTGGGAATCGAAAAATAAGACGCACACGATTGATGGGATATACCATGTTTGACTTGTCTAACACAGACAGATGAGCCAGTTGAATCTTTGGATTTATTTTGACTTTGCGGACAAAAAGTGTAGCCTCTTCAATTTGCACTTTAGCCTTAGAATCAGCATTTGCAGTCAGTAAACAAAATTCGGGAGAACTGCGAACCATACGAACACGAACAGTAACGTTGTTGATCAAGTACCGGTCTTGATGCATGATGTCAGCGTGTATTCGCCCAAGCATCTCGACACTTTTCGATTGGTTAATTCGAGCTTGTCGTCTACACAACCCACATTGACTTTTGGTAAACATATCACTAACATTAGTCACATCATCTTTAACAAATAGTTCATTTGTCAGTTGACTGTTTTTAGCATCTCTGTCATAATTTAGTAAGTTTTCAATATAAGCCCTATAAGGATATGTGTCTGATGCCACATTCACTAGTTTATCTTGGAGAAAATAGTCAATTTGACTGAACTGGGAATGGAAAAAATTATTCACAACACCAGCTGAAGAATCTTCGATAGGTTTACCATCATTGTCAGTGATGCGCACACGAACGCGTAGATATGATTTTCCCAAATCCAAGTATTCTTCAGATGTACCTGGTATGCAAAATTCCGCAGGACCTCCACTGTCAGTACTGAATATTGGTTGATAAGTGACTTAAGAACTTCTTTCCACACACATGTTGACACGAGGGTGGGAAAAAAGATCTAACTCTGACATCATATCCTCAGCAAAAGATGTCATCTCGCTTACGCCTTTTAGTATTCGTGTTTCTCTTCTTGCTTCCTTGTCCTCTCTGAAGTAATCGACTCTGAGCCTTTTCAGCAATGGTTTTCCCAGCTCCTGATGCTCTGTTTATAAAGGCTCGACGTACAAGTATCCCTTCCAATACATCTCCTATCATATGCTGACCGGCTTTTAATGCTTGACGACCGACAAATTGAGCTGCAGGTTTTAAACGTGGACTTAGAAAGGAGAAAGCACTTCTGAAAATGCTACCTAATCCGTACCCATGCTGTATTGGGGGGCCCCGTAAACATTTGAGCTCCATCTGCCTGCATTGTGTAATATCTGAGATAATCAGTCATCCTTCACTTGTCGGAAGTGTAATTTAACTATTGTCTTGCCGCCACGAAAGTGAAACCACTTGGTGTAAGTTGTGTAAGTGATCTAAAAAAGTGTGAAGGTTATCGGTACCGTGTTCCCAAATAAGGAATATGTCATCTCCTAAAAAAAAGTTCCCTGCTATCACATTGTGTAAACTCCGGCTACTTTCAATTTGAAGGAAAAATTTACAAACAAAATAAAGGATTAGCAATGGGCAGCCTCCTATCCCTTCATACATATATATATATATATATACATATATATATATATATATATATATATATATATATATATATATATATATATATATATATATATATATATATATATATATATATATATATATATATAACAGAGGTTATTGGTCCTGTTGTGAAGTTCCGTCGTAGGGTCACTTACTCTTTTACAAAGTGACTCTAAGAGGAAACTTCACAACCGGATCAAATAACCTTCTCAAGTCAATCTCGGAACTTTCAAGACACATCGGGTTATCTCTCCGTTCTCCTTAAAACATCTCACTGGAAATTCTTCCTCTTATATCAAGAACTCTGCGGATTTTATATCTAAGGTAAAAAATTTACAACTCACGGAGTCTGAAAGAATGGTCAATTTTGATATTGTCTCTCTTTAAAAATGTTCCTACCGAAGAAGTACTCGATCTCCTAAAAAAAAAACTCTCCAAAATTTTTTTCTCATTAATGCATTGTATAAACTCCGGCTATTTCTTATTTGAAGGAAAAAATTTTTAAACAAATCAGCGGCTTAGCTATGGGCAGCCCTTTGTCTCCAGTGTTAGCCAACATTTTTCTTGATGACTTCGAGATAAAGGCAATTTCTAGCGCTACACTAAAACCAAAACTTCGATACATAGATGACATCTTCCTCATCTGGGAATATGGTCCACAGAACTTACAAACCTTCCTAGATCATATGAAAAATCGCCACCAAATTCACATCGGAACTTGAGGTGGACGCTGTTCACCCCTAATAAAGATTACTAGGATGACTAATTATCTCAAATTTTATTTTTCGAAAAACTCATACTTACATACTTCCTCTCATCACATCCCTCCGCAGAAACTCGGAATTATCACCACTCTGACTCATTGGGCGAGATCTCAAATTTCAGAAGAAGAAGATCTTCAAATCGAACTTAACCACCTCAAAAGTATTTTCTTAAACAACCACTACTCACCTCGAAGCATCTCTCACCATCTATACCCACGTCTCCAATCTCGACAAGAAGATAACTCGAACCCTATTGCATACATTCAATTACCGTACGTAAGTTCTCTATCGCCAAATTAGCGAAAATTATGAAGAAATTTAATATTAGAACTTCACTACCCTACCAAAACTTTGTTCTATCCTGAGTCAACCCAACTCAAAACATCACCAACTTCAGTTCCTAGGAGTATATAAAATCATCTGTAGATTATGAGCAATATGATATTATGAGCAGAAGTAAGTCTAACTCACTACGACTCGAAGAACATCAACATGATATCTCTTACAACCAGTAGCGCACTCAGGATTTAATCTTCAAGGGGGTCGAGCACTGAAGATTTAATCTGGGGGGGGGGAGTTGAGTAGACGATTTGAGAATTCACACTACATTGCATACGACCTATGACTGAGCATCTGCAGTGATTGCCAATACATGATACCAGTGATCTCCTATGGCCCGGCTCGGGCAAACGAAGTATCGCTCGATCTGCAAGAGTACTATTTTGTTCGCCTTGCGTTCACAGCGGCCGGGATTCCCGAGAGCTACAGGGTATTCCCACCTTATGTGGCCGCTAATTCATAAGTAGTATAGAAACAGACGACACAACATAAATGAAAAAATGAATTTTAATTAGGAAAATATTTTTTGAAAATTTTCTAGTGTTTGTTTTTTCTTTTTCTTTTGGGGGATGGCAAGGCCCCTTGGCTCCCTCCCTGGGTGCGCCACTACTTACAACAGAACCGGTGGAAGCGCCCTATCCAGTCATGTCCTTTTCTCTGCAAACTCTAATTTTGAAGAGCATTAACAACACCAAATAGACTGGAATCTTACTACAAATATCCATAAATGTCCTGATGAACTAGAAAGATCCATCTTAGAATCGAAAGAAATAGTTCTGGACCCTTCACACATGAAGAGTAATTTAAGTGATAGCTTACCTGATTCACACAGAGCGCAGTAATTCAGTTCTGGCGTTCTCTAGATAGTTCCCACTCACTAACGCCTCACGCTAGATCTGTTTATATACCGGTATATATATATACCCTTCACTTTCTCATTCAGGATTCCGTTGTGTTCAATTTTTCTGCTTATTTTCGTCTTCTCTCTTTGTATTGCCGATTTTCATACCAAATTTTTTGCAGAAGTTATTCAATATAGTTATTCAACATTAATTACATAGTCAAAGATTTTTCTTCTTTCTTTTTCTCTATATGAATTTATGCACATTTTTGTGTACGAACATAGCCATGACTTGTTAATATCTCGAACATAAAACCAGCAGGTACTTACATTATTAGTGGTATCACTCAAAACACTTTCTCCACTTCTTTTGTATAACTTTTTTGTTATACAAAAAATATGCACAAGCCTCATTGTCCAGTTCCTCATTTTGATGATTACCCATATCATTTCACTTGAAACTGCTTGCCATTCAAGAATATTATCCTCCTATTTATTGTTGAATACTGTAGCTACTCCTTATTCCTGACTATTATTGTCTCAATATAACATCATTATGATTTAGAAGCATTTTACCTGTTTTTGTTATTTTCTTACTGTAATGCTAATTATATCAACCTGGCCAGTTGCACTTAGGTGCAACTGGCAGAAGAATTAGATGAGGCTACTCCTCATCCAGCTGAAATGTTCAGCTGGATGAGGAGTAGCCTCATCCAGCTGAACATTTCATCTTGTTTTACCTTCATTTTGTTTTGGTTTAAGCTAATACAGGCTACAATTTAGTTTTGGTTAAACTCCAAATTTCAGCTCATCCTCGTTTATTGAGTATCTAGATAGGGTGCCAATAAGTAGGTAAAGATTGTACATTTGATCAGATTCCCTGTCGGTTCACACATTCCTTAAAAAATCCAGTCGTCCGCTCACCATGGACGAGTCATCAGAGAAATGTGGCGAGTGAATTTTCAGCCTCCTTCTAAATGCATTAAAAATATATTATCATATTTTCATCACATTCACTGTCAAGTTGTTATTAATATTACTATTACACAATTCACTGCACAACGATACGACTACCATCAACACGCAACGCCATCTTCCTCTCACCATCATCAATAACAGTATTTATTTCTGTAAATTGCGTGTGTTCTCACGGTCGATTTGCCTATATGCGCGATGAAAAATACTGAGTTTTCGGGAGGAAAAAAACCTGCCACTTCTGCAACTAGGAGATAGTACCATCATCATCATCATCCTTATCAGTTTCCTGATATGTACCCCCATGATTAAGTTTACATTATTATTAATCTGCTATCAACAATTTTCCTCCAAATCAATCTGTTACTTGGGAGTACTCCGATATTATCATATCTGAAACATTTCTTGCTTCTAAGGCACTTTTGAATCAATCTACCTATATGTTGGTCTTCTTCTTCGTCTGTTTCCTGCCATTTTGCATCAAACACCTGTTTTTCTAACCTTTCTTCGCCCATTAAATTTAAGTGGCCAATACCACCTTAGATTAGCTCTGCTGGACATTCTTGAATGCTAATAATTTTTAATATGATTTTGCCATTGATGCCATCGGTTAACTCCTTTATTTTTTTTATTTTTTCAGAACCCTCATACCTCTGGACTCTAGTCTTTGATCAAGTGCTTTATTTTTAACCTAACTCTCACATCCATAACTTAAACCTGATTTAAACACTGTCTTGTGTACTGCTAATTTGGTGTTTTGGCTAATTTCTCTCTTATTCCATATAAATTTATTCAGCTGGCTACTCACCATACCAGCTTTGCTCATATGTTATCTATTTCCTGATTTAACTTCCAATCTTCACTAAAAACTCTGCCTAAATAGATGAAATATGTTACTTGTTCTATAGGATCTCCATTCAGAATGAAGCTGAAGTTTTCTATGTTCCTGCCTGTTTTCATAGATTTGGTCTTTTTATTGCTGATTTTAATGCCAAATTTGTTACAGATGTTATTTAATTTAGTTAGTGAATCTTGGTGACATGCTTTTACGAGTGCATCATCATCATCGGCATAAAGCAAATAGGTAAGTTTGACATCTCCAATTCTAATGTCAAGCTTGATGACACTTTCTTTCATAATGTGCACCCTTGTCTTACCCCTGATTTTACATCAAAACTATCTTCCTGTATTTCATTCAATTCTAACTGCTGGCTGACAACTTAAATATAGACTGTACTGTTCTATATAATGTTTCATTCACCCCATATAATTGTAGTTTTTCGAAAACCTTTTCTCTGGGTACCATGTCGTATGCATTTTCCAGATCTACAAAACTTAAATACAGATCCTTGTCATATTCCCATGATTTCTCATCTGTTTATCTTAAAGTGAAAATCTGACAACCTCTATTGGCCTGAACCCAGCTTGCTCTTCTCCAAGTTTCTCTTCCACAATCTTTCTCTACCTCTTTTCAAGTATGCTTGAATAAATCTTACCTGAAACACTTATTAGAGAAATTCCTCTGTAATTGTCACAATCAGTTTTATGCCCTTTTTTTTATAGATAGGTACTATGAGCGCTCTACTCCTCCAATCATTGTGAATTCGAAGTTTTGACCAGGCCTTCTGAATTATGCAATGTAACCACTGCAAAACTTTAATACTCCATATTTAAGTATTTCTGGTCAAATATCATCTACTCTAGCTGCCTTTCCATTTCACGTTTATGATAGCTTTTCTACCTCAAGCATGGATAATCTTCTTTGCATTCCTCTAGAAAATTTTCTATGTTTCTGTCACTGCAATTTGACAGAAATTGTTCCCTGCTATCACATTGTGTAAACTCCGGCTACTTTCAATTTGAAGGAAAAATTTACAAACAAAATAAAGGATTAGCAATGGGCAGCCTCCTATCCCTTCATACATATATATATATATATATACATATACATATATATATATATATATATATATATATATATATATATATATATAACAGAGGTTATTGGTCCTGTTGTGAAGTTCCGTCGTAGGGTCACTTACTCTTTTACAAAGTGACTCTAAGAGGAAACTTCACAACCGGATCAAATAACCTTCTCAAGTCAATCTCGGAACTTTCAAGACACATCGGGTTATCTCTCCGTTCTCCTTAAAACATCTCACTGGAAATTCTTCCTCTTATATCAAGAACTCTGCGGATTTTATATCTAAGGTAAAAAATTTACAACTCACGGAGTCTGAAAGAATGGTCAATTTTGATATTGTCTCTCTTTAAAAATGTTCCTACCGAAGAAGTACTCGATCTCCTAAAAAAAAAACTCTCCAAAATTTTTTTCTCATTAATGCATTGTATAAACTCCGGCTATTTCTTATTTGAAGGAAAAAATTTTTAAACAAATCAGCGGCTTAGCTATGGGCAGCCCTTTGTCTCCAGTGTTAGCCAACATTTTTCTTGATGACTTCGAGATAAAGGCAATTTCTAGCGCTACACTAAAACCAAAACTTCGATACATAGATGACATCTTCCTCATCTGGGAATATGGTCCACAGAACTTACAAACCTTCCTAGATCATATGAAAAATCGCCACCAAATTCACATCGGAACTTGAGGTGGACGCTGTTCACCCCTAATAAAGATTACTAGGATGACTAATTATCTCAAATTTTATTTTTCGAAAAACAACTCATACTTACATACTTCCTCTCATCACATCCCTCCGCAGAAACTCGGAATTATCACCACTCTGACTCATTGGGCGAGATCTCAAATTTCAGAAGAAGAAGATCTTCAAATCGAACTTAACCACCTCAAAAGTATTTTCTTAAACAACCACTACTCACCTCGAAGCATCTCTCACCATCTATACCCACGTCTCCAATCTCGGCAAGAAGATAACTCGAACCCTATTGCATACATTCAATTACCGTACGTAAGTTCTCTATCGCCAAATTAGCGAAAATTATGAAGAAATTTAATATTAGAACTTCACTACCCTACCAAAACTTTGTTCTATCCTGAGTCAACCCAACTCAAAACATCACCAACTTCAGTTCCTAGGAGTATATAAAATCATCTGTAGATTATGAGCAATATGATATTATGAGCAGAAGTAAGTCTAACTCACTACGACTCGAAGAACATCAACATGATATCTCTTACAACCAGTAGCGCACTCAGGATTTAATCTTCAAGGGGGTCGAGCACTGAAGATTTAATCTGGGGGGGGGGAGTTGAGTAGACGATTTGAGAATTCACACTACATTGCATACGACCTATGACTGAGCATCTGCAGTGATTGCCAATACATGATACCAGTGATCTCCTATGGCCCGGCTCGGGCAAACGAAGTATCGCTCGATCTGCAAGAGTACTATTTTGTTCGCCTTGCGTTCACAGCGGCCGGGATTCCCGAGAGCTACAGGGTATTCCCACCTTATGTGGCCGCTAATTCATAAGTAGTATAGAAACAGACGACACAACATAAATGAAAAAATGAATTTTAATTAGGAAAATATTTTTTGAAAATTTTCTAGTGTTTGTTTTTTCTTTTTCTTTTGGGGGATGGCAAGGCCCCTTGGCTCCCTCCCTGGGTGCGCCACTACTTACAACAGAACCGGTGGAAGCGCCCTATCCAGTCATGTCCTTTTCTCTGCGAACTCTAATTTTGAAGAGCATTAACAACACCAAATAGACTGGAATCTTACTACAAATATCCATAAATGTCCTGATGAACTAGAAAGATCCATCTTAGAATCGAAAGAAATAGTTCTGGACCCTTCACACATGAAGAGTAATTTAAGTGATAGCTTACCTGATTCACACAGAGCGCAGTAATTCAGTTCTGGCGTTCTCTAGATAGTTCCCACTCACTAACGCCTCACGCTAGATCTGTTTATATACCGGTATATATATATACCCTTCACTTTCTCATTCAGGATTCCGTTGTGTTCAATTTTTCTGCTTATTTTCGTCTTCTCTCTTTGTATTGCCGATTTTCATACCAAATTTTTTGCAGAAGTTATTCAATATAGTTATTCAACATTAATTACATAGTCAAAGATTTTTCTTCTTTCTTTTTCTCTATATGAATTTATGCACATTTTTGTGTACGAACATAGCCATGACTTGTTAATATCTCGAACATAAAACCAGCAGGTACTTACATTATTAGTGGTATCACTCAAAACACTTTCTCCACTTCTTTTGTATAACTTTTTTGTTATACAAAAAATATGCACAAGCCTCATTGTCCAGTTCCTCATTTTGATGATTACCCATATCATTTCACTTGAAACTGCTTGCCATTCAAGAATATTATCCTCCTATTTATTGTTGAATACTGTAGCTACTCCTTATTCCTGACTATTATTGTCTCAATATAACATCATTATGATTTAGAAGCATTTTACCTGTTTTTGTTATTTTCTTACTGTAATGCTAATTATATCAACCTGGCCAGTTGCACTTAGGTGCAACTGGCAGAAGAATTAGATGAGGCTACTCCTCATCCAGCTGAAATGTTCAGCTGGATGAGGAGTAGCCTCATCCAGCTGAACATTTCATCTTGTTTTACCTTCATTTTGTTTTGGTTTAAGCTAATACAGGCTACAATTTAGTTTTGGTTAAACTCCAAATTTCAGCTCATCCTCGTTTATTGAGTATCTAGATAGGGTGCCAATAAGTAGGTAAAGATTGTACATTTGATCAGATTCCCTGTCGGTTCACACATTCCTTAAAAAATCCAGTCGTCCGCTCACCATGGACGAGTCATCAGAGAAATGTGGCGAGTGAATTTTCAGCCTCCTTCTAAATGCATTAAAAATATATTATCATATTTTCATCACATTCACTGTCAAGTTGTTATTAATATTACTATTACACAATTCACTGCACAACGATACGACTACCATCAACACGCAACGCCATCTTCCTCTCACCATCATCAATAACAGTATTTATTTCTGTAAATTGCGTGTGTTCTCACGGTCGATTTGCCTATATGCGCGATGAAAAATACTGAGTTTTCGGGAGGAAAAAAACCTGCCACTTCTGCAACTAGGAGATAGTACCATCATCATCATCATCCTTATCAGTTTCCTGATATGTACCCCCATGATTAAGTTTACATTATTATTAATCTGCTATCAACAATTTTCCTCCAAATCAATCTGTTACTTGGGAGTACTCCGATATTATCATATCTGAAACATTTCTTGCTTCTAAGGCACTTTTGAATCAATCTACCTATATGTTGGTCTTCTTCTTCGTCTGTTTCCTGCCATTTTGCATCAAACACCTGTTTTTCTAACCTTTCTTCGCCCATTAAATTTAAGTGGCCAATACCACCTTAGATTAGCTCTGCTGGACATTCTTGAATGCTAATAATTTTTAATATGATTTTGCCATTGATGCCATCGGTTAACTCCTTTATTTTTTTTATTTTTTCAGAACCCTCATACCTCTGGACTCTAGTCTTTGATCAAGTGCTTTATTTTTAACCTAACTCTCACATCCATAACTTAAACCTGATTTAAACACTGTCTTGTGTACTGCTAATTTGGTGTTTTGGCTAATTTCTCTCTTATTCCATATAAATTTATTCAGCTGGCTACTCACCATACCAGCTTTGCTCATATGTTATCTATTTCCTGATTTAACTTCCAATCTTCACTAAAAACTCTGCCTAAATAGATGAAATATGTTACTTGTTCTATAGGATCTCCATTCAGAATGAAGCTGAAGTTTTCTATGTTCCTGCCTGTTTTCATAGATTTGGTCTTTTTATTGCTGATTTTAATGCCAAATTTGTTACAGATGTTATTTAATTTAGTTAGTGAATCTTGGTGACATGCTTTTACGAGTGCATCATCATCATCGGCATAAAGCAAATAGGTAAGTTTGACATCTCCAATTCTAATGTCAAGCTTGATGACACTTTCTTTCATAATGTGCACCCTTGTCTTACCCCTGATTTTACATCAAAACTATCTTCCTGTATTTCATTCAATTCTAACTGCTGGCTGACAACTTAAATATAGACTGTACTGTTCTATATAATGTTTCATTCACCCCATATAATTGTAGTTTTTCGAAAACCTTTTCTCTGGGTACCATGTCGTATGCATTTTCCAGATCTACAAAACTTAAATACAGATCCTTGTCATATTCCCATGATTTCTCATCTGTTTATCTTAAAGTGAAAATCTGACAACCTCTATTGGCCTGAACCCAGCTTGCTCTTCTCCAAGTTTCTCTTCCACAATCTTTCTCTACCTCTTTTCAAGTATGCTTGAATAAATCTTACCTGAAACACTTATTAGAGAAATTCCTCTGTAATTGTCACAATCAGTTTTATGCCCTTTTTTTTATAGATAGGTACTATGAGCGCTCTACTCCTCCAATCATTGTGAATTCGAAGTTTTGACCAGGCCTTCTGAATTATGCAATGTAACCACTGCAAAACTTTAATACTACATATTTAAGTATTTCTGGTCAAATATCATCTACTCTAGCTGCCTTTCCATTTCACGTTTATGATAGCTTTTCTACCTCAAGCATGGATAATCTTCTTTGCATTCCTCTAGAAAATTTTCTATGTTTCTGTCACTGCTTGGTTCGTTTAAATTACTCCAAACTTCTATAGGATATCCTTATCTTCAGTTTTCATGTTACATTTATCATCTTTGATTCCTTTTGCAGTACAGTACAGTACAGTACTCTTGCCTATATTTCTAAGCTTCTTCAATAGCTTGCAGAACATTTTGCCATCTTCCTGATATTTATTTTCTATATTCTTACCAGTTATCCCATGCCTTTTGTTTAGCTACTTTTAAAAACTGCTTAGCTCTTACATTTTTCTCTGTATTTTTTTAGGGCATCTGCCGACTTATTTGCTAAGAACTTTTGGTATGCTTTCTTCTTTTCCAGGACTTGTTTTTTAACTTCTTGTGTCCACCATGGTGTTCTTATTTCTCTATCTTTGCATACAACTTCACCACATATCTTCCTAGCTGAATCAATCAATGTCTTCTTCAGAGTTTGCCACTGAAATTCGAAAGTTTGTTCTTCTTTTCAATTTGTTTCATTTTTTTTCCAATAATGCTTCTATAGACGAGTCTATAATTTACTTGTAGAAGTTGCTCAACTTTAAATTCTTTTTAAAACTTTCTTATACTGTTCTTTTCAATGTGATATCCGTTTTTATCCTGCTTAGTACTGAGTAATGGTCACTTCCAATTTCAAATCCTCTGTGCACTCTTGTATCATGAGCAAACATGAAGATAAACAAGAAGTGATAACTAATACCATATTTCAACATCTTTATGTTGAAATATG
The DNA here is from genome assembly GCF_054136105.1 of Typopeltis vanoorti. Lineage (NCBI taxonomy): Eukaryota > Metazoa > Arthropoda > Arachnida > Uropygi > Thelyphonidae > Typopeltis > Typopeltis vanoorti. The sequence continues at coordinate 61,942,445 of NC_143550.1, read as the reverse complement.
GTATTACTTATGACTAGTCCGTATCCTGAACAGAAGTCCGGTAAATACTTATCAATTATTAGCTTTGCTCTTTCTCCAAATTTTCCCAAAATTTTCCTATATGTCTGTTGGGGTTCATTACTTACTCTGCTGTTCAGATCTCCAACAAGGACACTTTTTCCATATTCTTTATGTCAGCTGTCTGTTCTAATGACTCAAAAAATCCCTCTACTTCTTCCTTAGAGGAACCTTCATGGGGCCTTAGGCACTAAGAAGACCTCAGAGTAGTTAGTACCTTATGAAATTAATTCCTTCGGACTGACCCCCCGTTCCCCTGCTAAAAGTTAGTTTGGCTGTTTTCGAAAGGTGAGGTAATTCTGACCTATAGCAACAGGTGGCACTATGTTTTCCTCTTTTTCTTTTGCATAACTTGCAATCATTACCATTCTGCTTACAAAAATTCAGTGATACCATTAAACAAACAAAATAATAATAATAATAATAATAATTTAAAAAGATTGATTTTCATTTCTTTCACTTCCAATTCTAATACGAAATAAGACAAAATTATACAATTCTTCAGACACTGCCTTTAACTACTGTAGATACCCAGTTGTAATATATTAATAGCATAAGCTTGTTTTCGCAATTCTTTACTTGAAAATTTTACACAATGAAAAAGGTTTTTAATACTAGTACTTAAAAAACGCAGTTATCTTGTAAAGGTGAATTAGTAAACCAGGTCATGTGGCCGACATTATGTCATGTAAATGAGACTGGCTCCATAGCGAGTGTTAACTACTTTCTTGTTATTTTCCTATATTGTATTATTTGTCTTGTCTTCAATTGAACAGATCTTTTTTTTTTCTTTATGCTACTCCGATCCATGAAAGGTTGTTAGTAAACCTATAGTACATTTTACCGTGGTTGGGCTAAACGTTTTTTTTTTTTTTTTACGGAAATTTTTTTTTTTTACATTCGGAAACCCTCCTCTAGAGACCAAACACGGAACTTTTTCAAGCCACTTCAGGGTTCCATAAGCGGGGAAGGTGGTCTTACACTGGACGATGATATTTATCTTCCATCTAAAGACATTCACCAACATACGTGTCCATGTTTGGATTCGAACCTGCAGGCTGCTGGTTGAAGTGCAAGTAAGCTAACTACTCGGCAAACCAGATTATCAGCCAATCAGATTATTGTTTATCATGAAAAGTTGTCTGGAAACCATTAACCGTTTCTGATTTATTTTTGACCGCTGATTTCAAATATCTTTTCCATTTTTTTCTATCACGTAAGGATTTTTCACAAATTGGATCTCAATATTACAGTAAAATAGATTTAAAACGCATTATATTAAGTAAAGTAACAGTATTTAAAATTTTCCATAAACATTTTTGGAATGAAAGTATTGGAAAAAAATGTAATTAAAATAATTAAAGATTAATCTTTAGTACATACTCATATTTCGTTGTGGTGTCTTTTTCTTTTTCATTCAAAGATTCTTTTTGAATTTTTTCTGTGAAATTCTTTTCCTGGGTCGTCTCTGTGCAACATCCAGCAACAGTTCGCCATAATGTTGACATTCCACCTCCCCTGATCAAGACCTTGATGTCTTGGTGGAATCGCTCTCCTTGCTCTTCGCTGACAGTTCCCGGATTCTCAGGAAAGTAGTCTAAATGAGAGTTGAGAAATTGCACTTTTAAGCTCATGGAACATCCCAAATCCTTGAATTTCTGTAGCATGTCTTCCACAATCATTTTATAGTTGGAGTCCTTGTGATTTCCTAAAAATTTGTCACCACCTCTTTCCACGCTTCTTTTTCAATAGTTGCCATTTTTTCTTCAAACAGGTTATCCTTCATAAGTTTCCCGATGTCCGGACTAATAAAAATACCTTGTTTCAATTTCTGTAGATAATTCCGGAAATTTTGCACAAGTGTATTTAAAACACTCTCCTTCTTTCGACAAAGCCTTGACAAATTGCTTCATCAATCCCAGCTTTATGTGAAGCGGGGGTAAAAGGATTTTTTCCCAAACAACCAAAGTTTCGTGTAACACATTTTTACTTCCAGGTTCTAATGAGACTCTTTCTGGCCATTCCTTCTTAATCCAATGTTGTTCTCAATCTCAGCTGTCCCACTTGCACAAAAAACCCAGGTACTTGGTGTATCTGCTTTGTTGTCCCAAAATCATAGATATGACTTTATGATCACTGCAAACTGTCCATGCATGATCACTTAAGTACAGGGATCATGGATACAAACTTAGTGATCATGGATATCAGCAAACTTAAGTACAGTGAGCACAATGATCACTGTACTTAAGTTTGCTGAGAATGAAGGCTAAATTTTCGTATCGTTCTTTCAAATGCACGGAATGTGCTACTGAAGCATACTTATTGTAATTATGGAGAATCACAGCTTTGAGGCTTCTTTTTTGAGGAATCGATAAACAGCCTCCCATCGATGACTTCATATTTTACATTGAATTTGCTTATCAGTCCGGGAATATCGCTACAGTAAACTAAATCACCTTCCTCTGAAAAGTAAGGAAGAAAATCTCTTTCTCTATATCTAAACCATGAGAAAGAAGTGCCAGGGGATAAAAAATTATTTTCGTTTAGTCTCGAGCCCAGCAGTACTGCAGATTCCTTAGGAAGACACAAATTTCTGACCAAGTGGTTTAAATGGGTCTGCGAAAAGAGTTCAGGTAACTTAAAAAATATGCCAACTTTCAGAAATATAACCTGAGTAGTCAATGACTAAAGTTCAACTAAAGAATCACACAAGAAAATGTGTCTGTGATAACAGGAAAGTCATCCGTTATCTCGGTGAATCAGATTCAAAGTAGCCACCTGCACTTTTATCTGCATTCCTGCCTCCCTCTCCTATCTTAAGAATGAGAAATTTCGTGGAAATTTCTTTATTTACCATAAAGCAGCACTTCAAAAAAGCACTTATACACCTAATTATATACAACTAAATAAAGGAGAATGAAAATAAATACTAATGAGCTGAATTTAAATTCAAATACTAATAATAAAAACGATAAAATTAGAAATTGGGTAAAATTGGTGGGTGATGAAATTTTTTTTACTACTTTTTTTCTGAACTCAGCACCTAAAAATGTATAAGAATCAACTATTACTTCTCAGACAACTTTTCCATCGCAGGCCGGTGTAATTTATATGCACTATTCATTATCAAAAATAGATGAAAGGAAACACAAAATTCTCTTCCAAGTTTTGTGAAATAGTGCAAAATTGAAGGCGAATGTAAGGGACCATAAAGAAGTATTAAATACATTGGAACAATCATGGATGGTGTGCTTTGCAAGTCAAATTACTCAAGGAATTCAAGTAGTTGTGTTACAAAGATGATGTATTTGTAATGTATGGAAAAAAATATTCTGATCCTACTAACAGTAACTCTCAATTACTACAATCTATTCCAGGTCATTTCAGAGCAGATTCATTCCGTTTTCATGCTGTGACATATGAGTAGAAAACCCACTTCGTGATGCTTGCCAAAGAAAGATGGATTCTAAAATGTTCAAACACATTACGTGCCTTTTAATATATCTTATTATACAATGCTTGGAAAGAAGTCAACACACTATAGCATGAGGAACAAACAGTCATTGCACCCAAAAGGAGCCTCCTTTTGCAATGACTGCAGCAATCCTATGGGACATACTTTCCATAAGCGTACGATAGTGACCAATGCGGATTTTGAAACATTTTCCATTGCCTTCCTTGCCGTAAGTATTTATACCTGTAGCCATGTATGTTCACAGGACCGGTTTGCCTGTTTTTTTTTGAGTGATGAGAAACTCGAGTTACCAATGCGAGTTATCGAGTTATCTTGTAGGCATCTAATGAGGTCCTGGACTGCTGTGGGGCTGAATGTCCCTTAACCTCACCCAATGCTCCAGTTCATCCCACAAATGTTCAATAGGTTGAGATCAGGGCTCTGTGGAGGCCAGTCAAGTGGGGTGATATTCATCTCCACAAATCACACAGTTATGGCAGCAGTCTTATGACACAGTGCACTGTCTTGTGGAAAGAGACAATGTTCAGTTCCGTAGAAACGCTACAAAGTAGAAAGCATTGCATTGCATTGCATTGTCCAAAATGTTCAAATACCTCTCACAATTCAATGTTCATGGCATAACAAACAGACGTCCAAGGCCAGACTAGAAAATCAGGACTATACCATCATCACCTTCGAATTTCATAGTTAGAGTTATGCACTCTGAAGAGGCATTCACTGGCCATCTACCACACCTACACCCGTCCATTTGCTCGCCAGAGGCGTAGCATGATTTCTTGCTCTATAACACAGCTTTCCAAGCTTCCATGTTCCACTGTACATGCTCTGTGCACCACTAAAGACTTACCATGGAAACTCACATTGTTGGCCTCGGTTTTGAATGGCTTTGTGTTCAAGTCGAAAGGATGAGAGGGCATCCTTGGAAGCTGAGAATGAATGTCACCAAGAAGGGAGATGTG